>NC_052504.1:22222597-22568595 GCF_014356525.2 Nilaparvata lugens | reverse complement strand
GAAAATTTTCAATTTAGGAATATCAACGAAAATTTAAAATTAAATAGGTTTTAGCCTGCAGAATACAAGGTTAGAAAAGAGTATAAAATAAGACGTTTTATCACCCAGCTTGTACAATGAAGAGACCTATGACGACTTGCAGGTTGCAGGAGCAGTTGTGGGCGCGCACAGGCTCACTCAATGACTGGAAAAATAATACGCCTATGCTTTGCAGAGTGACTGTATTTACCGAAGTTTAGTCAGTGAACGTCATCAAGTTTTTATTGTTTATGCCACAATTCACACTACACATATAAGTAATGAGCTATACATAGAAATGGATTGATAAGACTTGAAACGTGAAGGTGAAATAAAGGTACTTGAACCGATAATGTCGGGGCGGTAATCATTATACGACCGCGGCGCACCCCTAGCTGCGGCGCCCGGGGGCGACCGCCCCGGTCACCCTGCCCTTTGGGCGGCCCTGGGTGGTTCATTACAAATAATTCGTACAGCCGTCTTTTGCAGTCTGGAAAGTGTGATTATTGAATACGGTAACAGTTTCCCCACAAGTGTATGCCATAAGCTAAATGACTAAAGACATGAGCGTAATACACACTCATTCAAACATAATGGCTCACAATATGTCCCATGTATCCTACATGATGCATAATTTATTAAAACAATAGCCTAGAGTATTTACTGGCAATAGCAGTTGTATTTCATTTTCTTGAAAATATATTTTTCTCCTCATGAAATTACACCTACTTCTAATAAATATTGTTATAATTTGGTAAATTCTTCATAACACTCAAAATCAATAAATCTTATACAGGCCTACTCTTATTTTCTTTTATTAAAGCATGCGAATTGTTTCAGTTGACAAACTAGCAACATTTCAACTTTATTGCAATCAATTCCCAAAGTGCTGGATGGAATCGAAAGAGCAACTCATCTATAATTAAATTAGAAAAGAAACTATTGCCAACTCACCAGCCACTGTGAAAAAATACATTCTGCACTTGCACATGGCAAGTATGTAGTGGAGTCTGCATTCGGCCAGACAAGATGTTTCGGTGTACACGTGATAGATGTTGAGAAGCTCCTCGTCTGGAAACATGCATCCTCTAGTCTGTATCGACAGAGCTCGTATGTTGTCTGTGCTCACAGTGAACTGAGGCTGGATTCTTACTGAGAGCCTCGAGCCGAACTTGTAGGGCACATGGAAGCCTGTTCCAGTGTCAGGAAATTCGTACGAGGTGTGCACGAGAATCTGAAATCTCTAAATGATTATTATTTTGTTGATGCTGTTGTATAAGCCAATATTGTTAGGAGCCTGTTAGAATATGCTTGCGAAATTTGGAATCCTTATCATAATGAACAGATTCACATACTTTAACCTTTACAAAACAAATGTTTAAGATCCATTTATTATAAAAATAATGTTTTTTGCCCCTTTGATTATCCTTCCAATTCTCTGAGAAATATGTTTAATATTAAATCCCTGAAAGTTGAAGGAGGCATCAAATCACTAATGTTACTTTATAATTTACTCAATAATAGAAATAATTCATCCTATTTGCTCTCAAAAATTAACATATTTATAAATACTGAACCATTCCTCGCCGTTCTAGTGTTTCATTCCATATATTGCGCTCCAGAACTGTTAGCCATTATAACTCTCCTATAAATTTTCAATAGAAATTTTCTAGAAAATTTTCAATAGTTGCTCTGAGCACTTGAATGTCTTCTGGTTCAAATTCCGAAGGATCTCTTATGATTAGAGTAGCATAAAGTAAGCTTTCAAGTCTATTCATGTGATTTTTGCTTGTTTTTATTTGTACCTTCTTTTCTTTGTTTTATCTGGTAGTGCATTATTCAGACATTATTTTCACTCTTTGTTTATTTTATTAGACATTGTTACTTTCATGATGGATTATGATATTTAGTACGGTACGATTATTATAGATGATCATTATATTTTTTGATCAATGATTATCAATATTCCTCATGTATAATTTCTATCTTATTTACTTTAAGATATTTCTCTCTTGTATTCTTTATAGCTTGTTGAATTTCAATTTTCTTATTCATTTTCATTTGTATTTAAATTGTTTATTATTATTGTATTTTGTGAAGGAGGCAAAATGGGGTTTCACCCATTAATAAAGATTATTATTATTCAATCTGTCAATTATTAGTTTTTAATGGTCAATACGAAATAGTAGCCTAGTTAAAATCAAGTAGTAGGTAGAGTTCGCGACAGATCAATATATTTATGTTCAATCATAGGTAACTAGGTTGTGCGTCAGGCTCTTGGAATATTTTTGCTGCTGGTGACATATTTTTCAAAGCTTTTTGATTTGGATACATCAGGATGGGAACATTCCTGAGGTATGTTTTTGTAGCTTCTTTCAATGATCTATGGTGCGTTTACTATTCACGACTTTGCGACTAATCCAAGCACTGCAAACATCGATCGATATTCAAGGCAAGTTCACCAAAAGATCACATTTTTATTTTCAAGTCGGGGAGGGAGTCAAAAGCACAGACACAATTTTTCAAAATGACATGAAGGGAAAATACCGACAACTCACGAGCAGTGGCTAGAGAAAAGGAGAATGATGTCTATTGTGGCTAGAAAAGTATTTTGTTTTAATAATAATAGTAGTGTTTTGTATTAATAATGAATATGTTCTGTATTCTCTTTTGCTAATGGTAGGATTTTTTAATTTGGCAAAGCATACAAGTCTTCCATGTAAGGAAGCATATAGCTTATTCAAAATACAGCGACACTAAGATAATGTGATTGATCTTTCTCACTCATTCATCAGACAATGAACTTTAGACGTTCATTGTAATCAGTTTAATAAGTGAATGAGTTGATGTGCCCTAATAGCTCATAACATGAAATAACATAAACATAACATGAAAATGTTATGCTCAGTTCTAGTCGAGACGCCGATGAGTGAACATCGTTATCGGTTCGCTCTAGCCTAGGTCTCCAGCCTGGCGTGCCGGTCGTTGTAATACGTTATCATGTACTCATATAACGAGTGTTTATACTAAAAGTTCAATCGTGATCTACTTTTTATTACTATTAAGCGTGTATAGTGTGGTCAGTGACTATCAGAATATACAAACAACTTCTACGATGGGGTCTTGTTCCAAGTGTGCAAACAAAATCAAACATCAAAAAGATAGGCTTACGTGCTCAACCTGTAAATCAACTTTCCATATAAAATGTGTTAAAGTTGACTTCACGAAACTCGATAAGGATACGTGGAAATGCAACTCTTGTTTGGGTGAAGACTCGTCTGATTCCAGCCACAGTGATTCGCCGTTATCACAATCTAAAGACGCAATCCTTGCGTCCATAGCCAGTATGCGGACAAACATGGAAAAGCAGATAGGTGGAGTGGCCACTAATGTAGCTGACATTAAGAATGAACTAGTAGGTGTCAATAGCGCTATCACCAAAATGCAGGACACCCTCGCACTGCTTGCATCTGATAATGAATCACATAAGTCG
This sequence comes from Nilaparvata lugens, assembly GCF_014356525.2. Classification (NCBI taxonomy): domain Eukaryota; kingdom Metazoa; phylum Arthropoda; class Insecta; order Hemiptera; family Delphacidae; genus Nilaparvata; species Nilaparvata lugens. The sequence goes on along the minus strand of NC_052504.1, from coordinate 22,565,084 downwards.
GAGTTTTTGAAAATTAGGGAAGAAAATAACAAGCTGAAAAAGACTGTTCATCTTCTTGATGACAAAATCAAAGATATGGAACAGTTTAGCAGAAAAGACAACATAGAAATTACAGGTGTTCCGTACAACCGAGGTGAAGATTTATATGGTTTGTTGGACAGAATCGCTTCCGTTATTGATGTCAACTACAACATAAACTTTATTTCAACCGTGCACCGCTTAGGCGTGACTAACGAACGTCCCAATCCACCTATAATTGTCAAGTTCATATCTAGAGACTACAAGTCTTCGTGGATAGGAGCTGCACGGGCCAATCGCAAGAAACTGACAGCTGCTTCGCTATCCATCAACTGGCCCCCAACCTCTGTGTACGTCAACGAGCATCTTTCCCCAACCAACAAATTCATCCTGGGAAACGCGAAACGTCTCGTCCGCGAGAAAAAACTTGCAGCTGCATGGACAAGGGATTGCAGAATATACGTCAAGAAGTCTGCAGAGTCCGGAGCACCATCACGCTGATCAAAACTATTCAGCAGATGGAGAACTTCACGACAGATGCGTCGGTCAACGTCAGCGTCGACGCCTCGGGCTGAGGATGAGTACAACAATTATAATTTCTATACAATTAAACTGTGACTGGACTTTGGATTATGTTAAACTCTCACCTAGGATAAGAACTCTATTTGTTTTTTTTTTCATCCTTCAAGTTATGAACTCAAATATCTAGGTTTTATTCTGATAGTCTAATTATTATATATGTGTGTGTGTATGTATGTATGTATGTATGAATGTATATATGTATATATATATATATATATATATATATATAATATATATATATATATATAATATATATATATTATATATATGTATATTCTAATATCTATAATCATCTTAATATCTTCAACTCTATGACATTTTTTATAACAAAATAGAAGTGAATCACCCAGTTATTAGGCTACACTATAAGTACATTAATATAGAAAAGCTACTTTTGAATGAAGAGAGTTGTTTCTACTTAGTTGTTGCGACTACTAAATAGCGGCAATCTGAGAATCGTAGATTGGAGAAGATACGGAACCAGACGTGGTTTGTTTTTCCGAACTTGAATTTACTAAAATATACGATATTATGATCTTATAAGGGACCTTCAATTTTCCAATGTTCGCAATATTCACACAATTCTAGGTCATAGTAATTGCATTATTGTCGATATTCCTCTTTATACTATCATCAAGAAGTGTAGCGCCAACTATCTATGGCAGACAGATACAATATCTATATCAATCTCTCATGAATAGTTTCCCACGTTCCTACAGTAGAATTACTCAAAGTAATTCTGAGCCCAGTAGGCAATTTAGCTTCAATAATACAAATACAGCATATGCAGCATATGCAGCTTATGCAGTATATATGTGTGTATATATGTATGTATATATATATATATATATATATATAGTATATATATATATATAGTATATATATATTATATATATATGTATATGTATGTATATGTATGTATACGTATGTGGCCTGCAGTTGAACGCTCTCACACTGCTGTTATATAGTTGGTGACTTGATTATAAAACGCTTAGTTAGGATGTAAATATCATATCATTGTGTGAATGAATGAATAGCAATGTAAGCACTTACTGGTGCTACCCAGAGAGTAGCTCTCTCTTTCTATCCTCACTGGTGCTACCACAGCTCAATTAAGATTACTAAGCTTACTGTGTTTCACCAATATTGTAGGTTCAAATTCCACAAATGGATGAATTAATAACCATGAATAATATCGTAATGCCATTAGTTTCTGATAGGCTATACATATTTTTTTTTCTATGCCACACATATATAATACCAAACTTGTCTTAAACTTATGCATCGTAAATTTGTTTATCTTAACATAGGTCATAGCTGAAATTATGATTGTTTACGTTGTTATGAATAGGTAAACATTTTATTTTAATTATTTTATTCACAATCACAATCATAATTAAAATATGATTGGGAAAAGACAACAGGCATAGCCCAAAACTGTCTTCTCCCAATTTTTTTTACAAATAAAAGTCTCCAAAAAGGAGGTTAGATTCCACTTTTCACTTCAAAAAGTCCAATTTACACTTCAAAACTAATGCCTAAACTAAAAATTTTAAATTTTGATATTTTAAAACTAATTAACATAGTCGAACTTAGTCTCTGTTGTGCAATGCAAGATGCATTGAAATTGCTTCAGAGTCAAGTTTGCAATCTGTGCTTGGGCTTTATTTTATCAGACCGCTGACCTATTCAAGCCTTCACTCTTTTTTGTTCAACATAATTTTCTTTTCATCTATGGGTTATTGTCATCTAAAAGAAAAACATAAAAATAGTAGTAACGCTTTTCTTCCTCTCCTGCTTTAACATGTTAAATTAGTGAAACGAAATAGTTACATTTCTACTATAATAATTACTATAAATAACGGCTGTCACGTTGGGATGCCGATCATAAGGCACTAGAAGGTGGATGATAAGAGAATCGTTTGATGAACTTGATGTATCTCTAATAAGATGCACAGAGTGTGCTGATATATTTGACTTTCATGTAAATTTAGTAATAGAGATTCTATGGGAAACGGCAGTGGCATGGGCTTCTCGGTCATTCATCAGAACATACGTAGTTATAGACGTAACTTTGACGAATTTTCAACAGTATTACAGGGATTAGGGCATAAGTTTAACTGCATAATATTAACTGAGGCATGGCTTAACGACGACAGCCATCCAATTAACATTTCAGGTTACCATTCTTTTAGATCATTCATAATCTGAACCAGAGCGATGGGTTGGTGGTCTACATCGATGAAGGACTTCCAGTCACTTGCAATGAACTGGTACTGGGCGGTCTGGCCACCTGTCTCTCTCTCACCTTTACCTGGGCGGGGGCGGCATGCGAAATTCTAGCTGTCTACCGCAGCCCTAGCACTAATCTAACTACATTCATAAACGCGTTAAACGTATATTGCAATGAACAATCGCCAGGTGTCGTCCGAATTCTGGCAGGTGATTTCAATTGCGATACGTTGAATGTTGCCCCTGGCTCTGTTGAGGAGCATTATATCGATATTTTGAGTGACGCAGGATTTGTGCCCTGTATTGACAAGGTTACACGGCCGGCCAGCGGAACCTGTATTGACCACTTTTTTGTCAAGCTTCCGCGTTTCTTCAATGCATCTTCTGTTATTCTGCAGTCCTCGGTTACCGATCACTATGCTATTTGCTTGAATATATTATCGACAAAAACTCATAAGCCGCCTAATACAGATAGAGTCATTATTAAAACAGACTGGAAAAAGGTGAGGAACACACTTTCTAGTCACAATTGGAATAGAGTCATTGAACAAAACAACGTTGACAATGCAACAGATATTTTCATTGAATCGGTACAAAACATAATTGCCGAAAAATCACATGAAGTAAAAGTTTCATCTAGAAATACTCAACTCAAACCATGGATAACTGCTGGACTAGTAAATTCTATTCGACATCGTGATAAACTCAGAAAAAAACTCAATAGACAACCATTTAACTATCTCCTTAGAAATGAGTTTACTCAATATAGAAATATGCTACATTCAGCAATCAAGCGAGCCAAGTATAACTATTACAAAAACAAAGTTGAAGAAGCGACTGGTAACCCTAGAAAATTTTGGTCGGTTATAAACGAAATCTCAGGTCGTATAGATAATAGTAAATCATTCCCCGTTAGTGCATTCTCCCGCCCTGGTGAAGTCATCGACTCTCAAAAAACTAAAGAAATTGCCAACCAATTTAATCAATATTTTGCCAAAGTTGGGACAAACCTAGCAAATTCTATAATAACCCAGGATGCACCAGTAGTGAGAGATGATGAACATGCTGCGGACTCTGAATTTCAACTGCAACCGGTCTCAAGGCAGGAATTGGAGGAGGTAGTGAAGAGTTTGAAAGGGCGATCAGCTCCAGGTTGTGATGGAATCCCTACTAGAGTGATTAAAAACAATATTGACATATTAATACATCCTATCCTACATATAGTCAATTTAAGCATTCTGGTTGGACACTTTCCTTGCGCTCTCAAAACAGCCAGAGTAATACCTATTTATAAATCAGGCCCCAAAGGCATATTCTCCAATTACAGACCTATTTCTTTGTTGGCAACATTATCTAAAATAATCGAAAAGTGTATAAAAATACAACTGACTAAGTATTTAAACGAGTACAATCTCATCTCCAACTCACAGTATGGTTTTCAAAAGTCCAAAAATACATCTGATACTCTTTTCAATATGTCTAGGGCTATCTCAAGTAGTATTAAATCAAGAAGAAAAGTACTGATAACCTTTTTGGACTTGGCAAAAGCCTTTGATACAGTTGACAGGAGAATTTTAATAAAAAAACTTGAATCATTGGGGATAAAAAATATCTCTCTCCGATGGTTTAAGAGTTACTTTCACAATCGACAGCAATCAGTTTGCATAAATGGTGAAAATAGTGATAAAGAGAATGTTGAGTATGGGGTAGTCCAGGAAGCACCCTGGGCCACTGCTATTCCTAATCTATATCAACAATCTGTCAAAATTAGTAGTTGAAGGTGAGTTGTATCTGTTTGCTGATGACACAGCACTAGTGTCTACTGGGAGCACTTGGAGGAGGCCTACATGAGTGCTTCAATTGATTTGTCAAAAATAAAGAACTGGTTTGATCACAATAGCCTTACAGTAAATGTGGAAAAAACGAAGTTTATGCCAATAGTTACAAGAAATCAAGCTGATCCAGGCTCTCTAATACTAACGATGCATTCTTGTAATAATCCCAGGTCTGCTGGATGTAATTGTAGTATGATTGAGCGCGTTGATCATTACAAATACCTGGGCGTTGTCTTGGATTCCAAGATGAGTTGGGTACAACATGTCCAGTGTGCTAAGAATAGGCTCAGAAAGCTGCTTCACGCATTTTCAGAGCTTAGTAATGTTCTGAGTGTGGATCAGTGCAAAGTAGTTTACTTTGCCTATGTCCAATCTATAATACTATATGGAATTCTAGCTTGGGGAGGGGCTTCCTCCTCAGTCATTGAGCCTCTCGCAGTCACCCAAAGATCAATTATAAAAACAATTTTAAAGAGAGACTTTAGATACCCAACAAGACAATTGTTTATCGAATTTCCCGTACTGAATGTTAGACAACTTTTTATTAAATCCTTGTTGATCCACATAAAAAAATACAAAACTGAACTTCTGGGAGAAACAGTTAACCATAGCTACTCAACTCGCCACAGATCCAATTACAGCTTTGAGATACCTCAGCTGACTCACGGCTCTGAATTGACAAATCCTTCATACCTGGCCCATGTCTTGTACAGAAATGTGCCAGGGGTGATTAGGGAAGCAGAGGCATTTAGTTTGGTAGTGTTTAGGAAGAGGGTGGACAGGTGGCTGTACCAGATTGGTTGGGAAGCTTCAGAAGAACTACTCCAATCTCGTTATGCTTGGTGACCAACACGACTTCAAGGTTTCCAGACAATTGATTGGTATTTATTTTATCATTGATATAACTGTTTTGCCTTTCTGGTTTATGCTTTTTTTTCATTCTCTCTTCTGAGAATTTCTGGAATCCCTGCCACTGCGGTCTTCAAAAAAATATTGTTATTTCTTCTTTATTTATTCTTTTATCAATCAAGGTATTAAGTATACTTATTCCTACATACATATTCCTACATACTCATTCTTAAATATACATCAGCACATATATTATCTATTTTATAATCAGAATATTAATAATACATCCATAATATAAGTGTATTCTCTATTATTTACTTCTATGAGCAGATTAAGCTTATTATGTATAAAGTGGAACTCCCCCCCCCTACACACAGATGGATAGTCTAGTAGGGGGATTCCAAAATATGTTGTATATTGTATATCTTATTCGTGTAATATGTTTTTGGAAATAAACTGAATTGAATTGAATTGAAAATAAAATATCGTATTGAGCGTACAGAAATGCCATCAAGATCCTTCTGGCCTTCAGGTCCCAGTTGTTCAGAGTCTGGGTATTTTCGGAGGAAGAATTCCAATCCAGTGCCTGTTCCGGTTGCAGTGTTCCTGCGCAGCACGCAACCCTCCCAGTCCACATCGTCTTCCTCAATCACACCCTCATTCTCCAACACCTCCGACAGTGGGCTGTCACCAACAAAGCACTCTGTTACTGTTGAGGCTATTTAAAATTATCATTATCATTTTTTATAGTTTTACATAAATGTTATTAAGCTAATTCTAACTTATAGCAATTATTAATTATTGTGGAAAACAAACACAATGAATATGCAGCTGAAGTTTGAAATACTACCTAAAAGATACCTACCTGCTCCCATAAATATAATTAATTTGATTTTCAATTTCAAAAGTTGTTACTAGGATGTAAGTCTTTTAACACTGGGAATTATTAAAGTGACCTTTCAACGATATTGATAATGGTGTTATACCATAAGCGATGCGACATCATGAGCATCTTTTTCAATAGTGTAATAATGTGATATTGAATGGGTATTATTGTACTTGCTTTTGTGTGTATCTGAGGCCTATATTCTTTTGTAGGTTATTGAAATGAATGAAGTTTGATTTTTACTGTATGTTGAACCTCGAGTTTAGTGTGGGAATTGACTATGTCTGGTTTGAATTTGCTAACTTGTTGCTTAGTTGAAATTAAAGCACTTTTCGTGCATTTTTCAAATACAGTTTCAATTTCATGTCGAAAAAGCTACTATATTTGGGAATTGTACGAGCATTGACTTTTTTGAAACTTTGGCTTTTCCACTGGAAGTTAGGCTCAACGCTCGTGGAGGGGGAATAATCTCCAGTGAAAAGTCCGCAGTTCGATTTGAGACGAAAACTGGACAACATGTAACGGTGTGGGAGCCTCGGTCCTCTGAATGGGTCTGCTTCCCATTCAGAGGGACAAATTGAAAAGTTTTTCGTTATCAATAATTTTGTTTTAGTTTGTATAGTAATCCAAATTTGATAGTAATAGTATTAGTAGAAGTAAATTTGTATATTAAATGTGTGGGTGGATTTAAGTAGAGTATAGTGAGTTTACTTACGTCGTATATTGAGTGTTGAATGGTGAATTTCAAAAGTTTCTTAAAAATTAAATTTATTGTTCAATAGATGAGTGACGAACTTCGTTTTCGTATTTAGCTCAACATTTAGTTTCAAAGAATGACCGAGGCCCAAATTTAAATGCAGCAAGTTCCCAAGAGTAGAAATCGAAAATTGAATATACATTTCTCTCCTGAGTTCTGTATTTCGTGCTGAATAACTTCGTTTTGTTTTAAACCAAATTTGAGATGTGACATGACTTATCAATTCGTTTCAACTTGAAAAGTTCAATAAAACTGAAGTTGAATTATTAAAACAATATTTTTTATTGAAGTTCCTGTCTCGTAGTTAGTAGACATAGTTGCTAAATAAATTATGTTAAAATTAAATGACAATATATGCATATGAGTGTACGAGTCCACTAAGCTCCCAACCAATCAAGGATTCAAATAGATGTTTTATATAGTAGTATAATTCCAACAAATATTACAGAAGAGGAGAAACCTCCCCTCCGTTTTTAAAATAGTATCGCTATATAGCTTCAGTGAGCAATATATAGTAGATTAGAAGCGCCGCTTATAAATCAGTCCACTTCTAGTAGAAACAGAAACTGCGCTTTACACTAATCTCTATAGTATAAATAATAGGAAATTATAATAAGTCAAATATAAATTTTTGCTTGACACACTATTCATGGAAGTGTCATTTCTCACCAAATAATGGTTCACAGTTAGTTATTCATGAAGAAAATAGGTTATTTTAAATCTGAGAGTGGATATTGTAAACAATTATTGATATGACAAAAATATCGTAAAAATTTACCAGTGTTCATTTGCAGCAGATGTAAGAGAATTGAAAGAATAGCAGAATCCCTCTTCAGTTCTCTGCATTGAAAAGATCTCACAGCAATCAACAGTATGCCCGTGCCAGTAGCAGCTCTGGAATATCTCGTCACATTTAGGTAGAACCTTAAAAATATTAATATGAAAATCATTAAGGACAGTTACCAATTCATCAATTCATTCCTGCTCATTTAGGATATCCTCAGAACTTTACACAAAACCGTTTCTAGATAAGAATAAAAAGTTGTACCTATCCGAAAGCAGGAACTAGAATTATCTATAATATATAATAAAGGAAAGAATTAGCTTATATACACGTAGGCTACGGGAAAGGAAATTCACAAATGACGCATCATCACGTCTGAACTACAAGACTGATTAACTTAAAATTATGAAATGAAAATATGATTCTCGATTTACAGAGGATGGTTATAGTCCTATTTCAAATTCTTCAATATCTCAGTAGGTCAAGTTTTTAATTAGACCCTGGCGGAGCACGGGTTACCTGCTAGTATGCAATAAGAGTATTATCAATATTTATTGTGGCTGTATATTATTCAAACTGTAGTGTTTCAGAGCCAAAAAATTGCACAGATCAACTAAGTTACCTATAAGAATGAGAGTTGAAATTATTTGAAAAACTTACAGTTATCATGAAATGTGTGACATTTATTTCAGAGAAATAGTCGAGGTAATCTCTCACAGATTTAATGTGTGATTTCATTCTCCAATAGGTTGGATATTGCATCAACGAGAAAGCGCTCATGATATGCCACATCACATCGGTGGCTTCTTTTTCATTCGTAGGTGCAAAAAATCTGGAGAAATTGAATAATTATAGTATCATTTATAAAATTTCAATGATTGCTGAATTGCAAATTTAAAGTAGGCTATGTTTATCATTTAATTATTTCTGATTGTCTGTATGTAACGCGATTACGGCCAAACACGAAGATAGAATACGATGAAATTTGGCAGGAATATTCCTTTTTCAACTGCGCGTTGATGTATACACAAGGATTTTTGAAATTTTGCATTTTGAGGATAATATGAAAAGAAAAGGAATTCCTCCATACTCTGATATCACTAAATATATCATCTACTGTGAAGATAGGATCAATCAGACTATAGAATTATTCATAATCAATCAGCTGACAATTTTGTAAATCATTGCATGCATCACACAGAATATCGGAGAACCGAGCTTCGTTCTGGAGTACACAAGCATACAAATTTTATAATGAAAAAGAAAATTATAATATTATAGTTTATAGAATGATATTCTATGTTTACTACAATATTTGTTAATTTACCATTTACTATTCTACACTAATAGCAACTAGTTTCTATTTTGGACTTTTTAGAGTAAAACTTTAGCCCAACATTCACAACTTTATGATGAAGTTTTCACTTGAGAATTACTTCTAATTACACAGATGTCTGGCCGTGTCTATTTCTAAGGTGGGGTTTCAATATTTTTTATGATGCGTGCCCATCGGTATCAATATTCTCACATTTGTAAAACGAATTTAAAAGGTGATTGAAAATATATAGCCCAGTCAATGAAGGTCCAAAAAAGCAGTTTCAATCCGAAAATTAAATAAAAGCTGAATTTCCCACCATCGATAGAACCCTCCCAGAGGGTCATTCTCCCAAAAGTCCCAAGAAATCCCCTTGGAGCTTTCCGCCCCAGCCCCCTAAAACATGAAAAATGCAGGTAAACACGGGAAATCAATTATCACTGTAACCATTGATCGAAAACAGTTCTATTATATGCCATTCGGTTCGTTACATTATGGACTACAATATTAGTTATATTCATTTTTCCAATAAAATTAACAGTTTTCTTGATAAAATAATATATATGTAAAAAATTAGGGGGTTTGTGATTTGATTTTTTTTTCTTCCATTAACCTCGAAACATGTAGTTTTAAAGGAAAATGAGCCAAATAATTAATGTAGCCACTGTCATTGCAAATCCATTGATGTATATTGTTATGTATTTGCGATTCGATTTGACGCTGTGGAAGGGGAAACAGTCGACGCGGTACGGCGTGGCTGACTCTCTTCACCATAGTAAACAGTAAAATACAGTAGTAGGCCTACTGCTTTCTAAGTGCATCTTATTCACACTATGGCGCTCGAAACAATTAATTTTGTCTATTGTTTTGACATGCGATAAACTAATTTTTCACATTTTAATTCTCTAAAATCATTTTGTTGTTATATATATGTGCTAAATCATGCATTCTATGACAGACAAAGATATTGTTTGCAACCGATAAAATATTCATTCTATGACAGACAAAGATATTGTTTGCAACCGATAAAATATTCATGCTATTACATAATATAATACATATTAAAATATGTGTGTATGATCATAATTCTATGCTAAAATTTATCATAAGTTATGAATGTCAAAAACTAAGATAAATCATAGATTGCAATAGTGTTAACAGTGGCAATTTCCTGAAAAATCATAGCGTGCAGTGTTTGCTGTTTTCTACAGTTAATATTCTCCAAGCCAGGTTGATAATATACCTTCAGTTGAGCCAAATATATATGACGGCTGAGGCATAAAAAATTTATACATTGGACTTGTTGAGTTGAAACTTTCTATGATTCACTCTGTAAAGTACGGTAGCTTATCTTCCGTTCTTACTAGTTGAATCTACATTACCGTATTTAGACAGTCCAATATGAAAATTCAGAAGATTCTAAAGATGAAAGCCATGCAAACATACAAATTAAGGAAGAGTAAGCATGCATAAAAGGTAGGAAAATCATAAAAGTGTTTCACATTTAACCACAAAGCCTACCGTATAAGATTGATTGAAAGACGATTCATCATCTTCTATTATTTTTGTTAACATATCGATTTTTCACCTCCACTCGCATCTTGTCATACATTACACAAGGTTGGCAGAAGCTTTTCTTTATGTCGATTAATATTGATTGAAATTTATTTTGATTAGGGCACCAAAAGAATAGATCATTCTCTATTTGAAGCATTCAAATTAAATCTATTGAACATGATTTCTTATGACTTAGCATTCACAGATTTAGTTGGGTGAAGCTATTTGAAAAATTTACCTGATTATCAATTCCATGGTTTTTATACCATTCTAGTTCATTGTGATCATTGAAGGGTTGAAGTGATGAGTTAGTTTAAGTGAATTCTAGTACACAAGTATATTGTGCTTATAATGGGCTCTTCTTTATTTTCTATCGATGTTTTGCTCCAGTAGAGAAAATTTAAAATGTTGGTTTTACATTTTATAAGCTTTATAAATAATATAAATTAACGGTAATATAAATTTGATAAGTCCAATATTAAATTAATCGATGTTGATTTTCATTGTATCGCTTTGTATCAATGTTAGTTGCACTGTTTGCAATTCATCACTATTCTCTCAAGAATTAGTTTCTTATGAATTTTCATGATCTGAAAATTGAAATTCAAATGCTATTTGGATGACGTTCACATTCCACTGGTTTTTTTACAATAATTGTTACGTTGAAGAGTGAGACAATTCAATCCATTTGGAAGTAAAAGGAAATCACAGTGCGAATTGAACAGTGGATAGTAACTTTGAAATTCAGTTGCTCAATTCATTACGGCTTGATACTATCATTTGTAATTATAGTTGATCAGAAATATGCATTGTATATAATGTTTATATTTCAGTTTGACCAATCTTCTATCACAGTCTCGCTTTCATTCATAAACATGATAATCCTAAATACGTTGATTACCTTAAAGATGTAGCTTATCTACGTGATCTGATGATATTCATTCCATTATCAAAGTGTTTAAATTATAAAGAGTGATGAAACAAGATAAAACACAAGAAAAGCTATGAAAAGAAATTCTGAATCTTCATTTTTCTCAAAATAAGGATAAGATAAAGGAGTCGGACACATATAATATATCATGAAACTTCGTTGAAAAACATCAATATCTGAAACTAGAGTTATCAAATTGTGTTACCTCTAACTCGTGTGGAGAATAGGCACACTTCAAATGAATATAATAAATTCTGTGAGCAAACAACGAAATCCTGATTTTTATCATGAGCATGGTTAAATCAAGAAAATTGTAATATTTTGTTGAAGAGTGAGAATCTATATACAGCGCATGTCAAAACAATGGACAAAATTATTTTTTTAGAGCGCCACAGTGTAAATGAGATGCAATGTAGACAGCAGTATTATTCTGTTTACTATGGTGAAGGGAGTCAGCCGCGTCGGCTGTTTCCCCTTCCACAGCGTCAACTTGAATCGCAAATACATAACAATATATATCAATGGATTTACAATGACAGTGGCTACATTAATTATTTGGCTCATTTTCCTTTAAAACTACTTGTTTCGAGGTTAATCGAAGAAAACAAAAAAATCAAATCAAAAACCCCCTAAATTTTTACATATATATTATTTTATCAAGAAAACTGTTAATTTTATTGGAAAAATGAATATAACTAATATTGTAGTCCATAATGTAACGAACCGAATGGCATATAATAGAACTGTTTCCGATCAATGGTTACAGAGATAGTTGATTTCCCGTGTTTACCTGCATTTTTCATGTTTTAGGGGGCTGGGGCGGAAAGCTCCAAGGGGATTTCTTGGGACTTTTGGGAGAATGACCCTCTGGGAGGGTTCTATCGATGGTAAAAGATTCAGCTTTAATTTAATTTTCGGATCGAAAAAACCTTTATTGACTAGGCTAAGAATAAAAAATGATTAAATAAACTGAATAGTGCTGACAAAATTATAATATTTTTGATCGAAAAAAATTAATTGCATGGTGATGCATATATCTGCATCATACCGTAACTCTCCATTTATATTTGAGAAATATTTTTATCAGATGGGAATATTATTACGAACATGGATAAATGTTCATATGGGATACAAATTCAAACGTCAACTGAGTTTATTAACTAACATAATACAGTTTTTGATCTTGGAGAAAACAAATAGCAGTTTTTAAGAGTAAATAGTTTTCTCTTAGATGTAATTTACTCTAAAATAATTTACTCTTAAAAACTGTTATTATTGTTTTCAACTGAATCAACTAGAACAGGTGACAGGTGGATGAGAAAACTGCGTGACGTCTACTGTTCACAGAACTACTAGTATCCAGCTGGTGGCCAATATCCAGGGAATGGCAACAGTTGAATTTGATAGAGATTGTTTGATACCAATTGAAAGCAATATAACAAGCCAATTAAATGTTGTTTTTTCTCAATAAGGTCCACTATATAACAATACGACTCAGTAGTTTGGTTGGGCGTACCTCATACATTGTACCTCATACCTCGTACATTGCTATACAATAAAATCAAACAGCAATGATAAAATCATTCGTCTTATCATTCACGCACAAGACTAGAGCTCATGTGGGCATCATCCTCAGCATAAAAAATCAGTAAAAAACATAATATACCGTATGTTGTAGAATGAAGAAATAACAGTAATAATATTTCCATCCCATTAGGTGTGGTTCAATGAGTAATACTAACAGAGACGCAAATCACATGCAGATACTCACTCAGAGAGGTATTTAGTGGCGATAGAACGCTTGACTTTGTTGGCGGGGCACACAGTGATGGTGGGGAAGGGGAACGTGTAGAGTGGCAAGTGTGTGTCGGCCACTTCTATGGCGGTCGGCACCATCAGATACTTCTCCAGCAGTGAATAGCCGACAAAGCAAGCTGACATCACACAAGTGCAGAACACAAACAGCCAAACAATCCTGCCGCCAAAACCAACATAATAAGGCCTTTCAAAGGAGTTTCATCAAAATAAAAAATCCTGCCACATAAGATTTTGATGCTAAGATGCCCACACAACTTAGGGCTGAAACACACTAGGCGTTTTTTCAGACGAGTCAGCACAAGACAGGACAGGACGCTCTTCGATTGGCTGATTCTCGATACGCCAACCAAATCAGCCAATGGGAGAGCTTCCTGACCTGTTGTGGCGACTAGTCTGAAAAAACTCCTCGTGTGCTTCGGCCCTTAATGTCAACCGCTTCTTTGTTAATGGCTTTTGTATTTTTTATGAAACAGAATCATTTAATTATCCTTGGTAAAGTTAATAAAAATGTAATGAATTGGAAGTTAACTAACGCTGAACTTTTTATTTCATTTTGTTGGCGGCTGCAATACTTACCGTATCTGTCAAAGCAACTTCTCAAGACAGCTATTGCGCATTCGTCATCAGAGCAATCTATGCGTAAATGAGTTGGTATTTCATACCACAAGATCAGAAAAGTGTAGGCCACTAGAGACGACCGCACGAAAATAGTGCAATTGAAATTGGAACGGCTGAGTACCAACCTCATCCCCCCCGCAACAATAGACGTTGTCAATTTGTCAGGTTTATTATGAAAATATTAATTAATTCCCATTTAAAGACAACGTTGATCAACTCTTATTTGACAAGGTTGCACTCATCTAATCCAATTTCCATCAGACTATTTTCGTGCGGTTGATTATATAGTAACTTGCCTGTTACAAATTTACATATTCAGCTTTGCGTCAATTTCAATTATTTTCTGGTGATTTAATGATTGAAACAAAATTACTTTATACTATTTTCCAATGGTTCATTCGATCTAGACTTTTGTACAAAATTTAGTCAGAATGTCAATAAAAAATATGCTAATCGAAGCAACCAAGGTGAAATTCCGACCAAAGTTTTGGGCATATAATATACATTCAAAGAATACTGCCATTTTAAAGTGAATATCACTAAAAAAATCTATGCCAGCATCAATGTTAGTTAAAAAATGTTCAATAGAAGAAATTGATAATTCCATGAATACTTTCAAGCAAATTTAATCAGTCAAAGTTCAGGCTATACATTTTTAGACCAAATTATACGCTGTTAGAATCAACATGTTAATGAAGCAATGCATTTATTTGTATAAATGGTGCCAATGGTGGTCCAATCTACTGGCAGTGTTTGGGCCAGATTGTAACTTAAATCATTCAATTTATTGTCAAATTTGAACAGACGCTTTGAATAAATTTGAACCCTTCCATTGTAAAAGTAATCAATAAGCATTATTTCTAAATTGAGATTTTTATGTTGACTAAATAAAAATGTTTGAGCATTCTCGAAATAATTAGCAAAAATTGAAGATAAATCAAGAAATAATGTTACTCACGTCGATAGTGCATGGTTGAAAACGAAGTAATCAACTGAACTCGACAAGGTAGGTAGAGATATTGATATTTGGATATGCTGTTTACTCAAATAATTTGCTGTAAACACATAAAATTGGTTCTAAACGAAAATTCACAAGCCAGCATTTACTTTTCTGTCTTGAAGAATTGGAACAAGGAGATCGATTCCAACTCATATTTTCTTTTTTCCAACACCCACTTGGGTCAATCATTTTGTTTGCCATTTAGGTGCTGCTTTCCAATATATGGATTTTTGCATACTGCAAACTGTAGACCCAAACCAGTAACATTCTCATTATTGCTGAGCAGAGAATAGTAATTCATTGGAAAGAAGAATATATATATATATAAATAAACATCTATGTACCCTTTTCAAAATTAATCAGTCAAAACATATTTCGGCTATATGATTCGATTATCTAGACATTCTATTTTTATTCAAAAGTAGCCCTAAAGAAGAGAAAAAAAAAACAAGAATCTATATACCGGTACCTCAAATAATAGCTCATAAGAGAGCATACTTATTAATTTTCATATTTTGAATGGAAAATCTCTCAATAGAAAAATGTTCAGATTTTGTTGCAGATTTGTAGGTTGGTAGATTTTTCAAGGTTTTTTGTATAATTATGTTTAAATTTGAAAATGAAAGGTCCGGTTGCACAAAAGCCGGTTAAATTTTAACCTTGATTAAATTCACGAGAACCGATCAGAGGTATTTTTGATAAGACGGCTTCTCTGATTGGTTTTCGTGGAATTAATCACGATTAAAATTTAACCGGCTTTTATGCAACCGGCACCAAGTTTGCCAAAAAATTACCAAATACCCCCAACCAAACAGGGTTACGGACTAGAAAATAAATTGTTTTATCCCTTCACACTTTCGCGATTGGGATTTTGATTACTTGTTTATATTGTCTTGATGACTCATGAAAATATGTTTTATCAGATACATTAATTAGATACTAAATATTACCTTAGAATAATATAGCATGCGAAGATATCTAATTGTATAGGGCGTTTATGTTCCAAATTTAAATAAAATTTTTGTTTACTCAAGCCGATCACTGTTGATTATTAGACTGGCAACTAACGGTAGAACATGCATGTACATGTTTATTTATCATACACAATACAAATTCATCAGCGAGAGGCTTCTAGAATAATATAAACAACCAATAAAAATAAATAGACCACTGGAAATTTTATAAATTATAATGATGGAAAAATAATTTAACCTCAAATAGAGCAGCGAAGAGAAAATAAATAAAAAACCAGTGGTACAAAAACCCAACCTCAATTAATTTCTTCAAGCCTTTCCATGTGATGACACAACAATGTATGACGATGCATGTCCTACCGTTAGTGGCCAGCCTTACTGTCTTGGCCGTATGAGAGTGTATGTACGGCACAGTATGAGAGACCACCAGCGGCACAATAGCTTCACAAAAAGAACCACGTGGACTATCGGCTTCAGCATACAGCGAAATTTGGAACATAAGCGCCCTATACCATGATATATCTTCTGCATCTATATTTTCTCCACGATTTTACCAAAATGATACTGGGAGTGAAATCAAAAGCTGAAAGTTTATAAACAAAAATGTATTTGTCATACGATCTACATCTACTCGTTCTCTTCACTCCTGAGCCTGGCGTTGGCGTTGGTCACTCGGATGGACAGCTGCTGGGCTCGCTCCACAATGCTCTTCCTCTTCTTCGATGACACTGCGTGTGCGATTTCTGCGCAGAACTTCCTGTTCTGCATCATCAGCACTTCCAATTCCTGCAAAATAAAAAAACAGTATAATTTTGGAATCCTAAAATATATAAGGGAGAAGTTGATAGCAAACCAAGATAAATAATTGAAACTTTCATCAAATCAGTCTTTGTCAAAAGACAAAAACGGTTTTCTGCCAACTTATTGAATTCCGAAATGCAAATGTTGACTTTCACTCTATTAAAACCAATAAAATCGAAACAATATTACGAGCAAACATATTCAATATCAAGACGTACCTACTTTATTGAAATATATTACATCCTTTTTCAAACGGAACACTTTGTTCCACAGGAAGTTAGGTGGAAATTGTTCACATTGATGATTTACCGTATGGGTTGTAAGTACGCATGAGTCAAATCAAACACTAAGCAGAAAATATAGCTTCACTATAATATAATAGTAAAGGCTAGCCTATTAGAGTTATATTATTCGCCTTGTAATAGTGATAGCTATCTATAACTGATCGAAGTCATCATAATTAGTATAGAGGCAAATTTATTTTTGTTACGTGCATCAACTTGATAAAGCTATCAATAATCTATAGTTCGTAAAACTACAAAATCTATTCAAGATCAGTTAATCATGCCCGGTTTTACCAAGCTCGGTCTAAGATAGTGATGTGGATCGGGAATATTCCCAGTGGGAAGGAACTTATGATTTGAGAATATTTCAGAGGCCAAGAAATTTTGGGAATTAATGAGAACTTAAGGGAATTTATAAAATTTATAAATGATTGAAATTGGTAAATCTCACACTCACTAATATTTTACACTAATATAATCAATAAATCATCATTCTATTAATATATTCAATATTATTGTATCAATAAATAATCATTCTATCTGCTATTGATCAATCTCGACCACATTTTACATTAATTAATAAACCATTATTCTTTGAACCTGTTTTTGTCACTCACTCACTGTCTCTTAAATACTCGTATAGTCCAGTCAATGAAAGATTATACAGGGAAAAGTTTGGCACTATTTTTGACACCGCAGCTCTTTGAAGGGGTTAAACATATCAAAAGTCCTCACTCTTACCCCATGTAAGGTGGTTTGAAAGTACCATATTTTGTTTTTTTTTTGCATAATCTCAATATGCCTCTTTCGAATAAGTTTGTGTGATACAAAATCGAAGCTTACAAATTAGCCTACAAGTTTCATCTGTAACATTTTCATCAGTACCATCAAGTTGACACTTGTTGCTGTAGTTTGTCACACTCAACCCAGATGCTGGTATAACGATTGATGGAAAGCATAAAATGATTAAATAATATATCAATTTGAAAAGAATTGGACGCTCTACAACTCAACGTTTGGTACTTATTTTTTCGATACATTGTTCTTGAGAATAAACCCTAAAAGTGCAAAAAGATGGAAGAAAAACTGTCTTTTCAAAGATTTTACACTTTTAAAAGTGAATATCTCAATGAAAACTAAAGAAGATATTACAAACTCTACTGAACAAAACATGTAGGAAATTCATCTAGCTTCATTTTTGTTCAGTTAGTAATGTCGCTCAAAAGCATTGTTTCATGCATGATACATGCATGCGTATCAGCCAGAAATGAGAAAATTCAACTATTAAACCACCCTCATCTCTTAAGCTCAAGGTGTAGGAATGAGGACTTGTGATATGTTCACCTTCTACCTAGTTCAAAAAACCTGCAAAGTCAAATATTTTGTTTCAAACATTCCCTCCAAATTTCCCTGTCAATTGATCTAGTGTTGTAAAACTGAAGATTTTACACTCAACACTATAACGGCTGCTACAATCGTAGGGAGATGCGTATAATAATGAGACCATATATGAAATTAAAGAGAAAATAATGCTCTATGAGCTCATGATTAGCACAGAGTTATTCAATCAATCTTCAAGGGCCGGTTTCCGAGCTCGGGATTTAGCTAAGTCCTAGACTATAAACAGCTGGAGTCAGAAAATTGGCTTTCCAAAAAGGGCGTAGTCGCAGCTTTTATAACAGTAGTCGTAGTTTTTATTTTCTTATTTCTATAATTGGAAACGTTTTTCCTTGACGAAATTAGACATTCCTAAATAATTTAAAATAGCTGAAACTTTACATTATTTTCTCTTCATTTAATTTTGTGTTTAATTTTCTAGTTTTTTCGAAATTTAATTCAAACGTGACTATGACAATGACTGCGATTACGCCCCATTTTGGAAAACCAATTTTCTGACTCCAGCTGTTTAAAATCTAGGAATTACCTAAATCCCGAGCTCGGAAACCGGCCCTGAAAAGGTTAAAGGCCAAGAAGATGAAAAAATCTGAGCCGGAAGGGGTTTTCTTCAAAATATGATACCCTTCGAGCAAGGTTTATGAATACAGGTCATGACACAATCCCGTGATGCATTGGAAAATCGCTATTTTTTCTAGTTCACCAATTTTCAAATTTATTTTTAGCTGTTATCATTTTAGATTGAACATAATATGGTGTGTTTATTTGTAATTGGAATTGTAAAAATAACTCTTCCTACAGAATTATAGTATTTAGCAAAATACTAAAAACTGAATTGTTGATTTTTAGATTTAATTGATCGGGAACTTCAAACTTTTTGCAGTTGGCCTCGCATATTCTGTCTTGTCCAATGCCTTATGAATCATAATCCTTAGCACTATCCTTAAAAGACTGCGAGATCAAAAATTGGGTTCCAAACTTCCCCTGCTATACCTTTCCTTTGAGCATCGCTTTGCCTCTAGTATCTTATTACACGTTAAGTGAGCCTTCATGACTCTTGAAAGGTTGTGAGCTGTGGAATTAGCCTATTTACTTTTTAATATTGAAACTCAAGTATGTTCTAGTTTTAGTTAAGTTAAGCCTATTTTGCTGTATTTTATCATTTCTAATTTTTAGATTTATATTCTACTTCAACTTTTATTTAGGGGTTCAATTATTTTTGTGCGGAAAAATATTGATAAAATCATGCAATGAAAGTTAAATAGCATTCAATACTTTGACTTTGTTTACCTGATTTACAGGCATTTATTAGTAAATAAAAATCTTATTCTACTTGTAAGACAGAAAGTAACATGATAATAGTGGTACAATTGAATGATTTGAAAAATTTTATTGAGTGCTCATTTCTCCTTTTATGGAAATGATAGGCCTAAGTCTATGAAATGATTATTTTATAATTATCATTTAATTCATTCTTGTATTTCTTAAATAAATCTGTTGTATAACGGGTGATTGAAATCTTGTGTAACAAACAATGTTTTTTTCCGTAATTTTAGATTGAACAAATAATAAATTTCCTCAAGTTCCCATAAATTCGCAGGAATTTATGATTTTTGAGAATATTTAATCTATATAAAATTCCCGGGAATTTTAAATCACGAGCCAAAAAAATTTGAGCATGGTCAAGCCGAATACGCTCTACAAGTATGCAATGGAATATTATCGATAATAACTATCGCCATATCAATCTTATTATTTTACAGTGCACTCGTTGCGAACCGTACCTGATTTCACCATGTTCAATTATCTTGACCGAGCACCGTAAAATCGGGCACTGGACTTTTAAGAACTAATAGAATATCACATCTACATATCAGACAATTTGTAAATGAGAAAATTCTCAACTCAATTCATTAATATCGCATGCTGAGTAGGATATTGAACGCCATGTGTGCAGCTTTACCGCTTCAATCAATTAGCTTGTGACTATTACCATAGATAAAAATATATCATAAGAATATATCTCATGGTATAGGTCGTTTATGTTCCAAATTTTAAGCAGATTTCTTGTTAACTCAAGCCGATTACAGCCGACTACTGTCTATCATTACAGTTTTGACCGCGTGAGAGTGGAAGAACGGCACAGTATCAGAGGCAACCAGCGGGAAATAGTTTCACGAAAAATAACCAAGTCGGATTTAGTTGACAGTAAATTTAGAACATAAACGCCCATATACCATGGGATATCTCCTTGTGCTATCTTTTCTCTATGCTATTACTGACTTAGTTGAATGACTCACCTTAACATTATGGACAAGGACTTTCCTGAAGCCAGTGGGAAGCATGTGCTTTGTCTTCTTGTTGCTTCCATAACCAATAGAGGGCATCAAATATTGGCCCTTGAAACGCCTTCTGACACGGTTGTCAATACCCTTTGGTTTACGCCAGTTTGTCTGAAACAATCAAGTCATACATTGTAGGAATATGAAACAAGTCAATTAAAGACATTCTTCTCTTATTCGACAAATACGTTACTGAGTTATCAGAGTTATTCGGAACGACAAAGACGAAACATTAACTTGCACTGGAATTCAGAAACCATTCTTCAACAATATAACTTTCAGTAGCAGAACTGGCTGTTTTTTATCATCATTAAATACAATGCACATTGAAAAATTTAATTGAGTGTAAATAATCTAATTTAAGGCATTATGATACTTTTGAAGAGCCTT
This sequence comes from Nilaparvata lugens, assembly GCF_014356525.2. Lineage (NCBI taxonomy): Eukaryota > Metazoa > Arthropoda > Insecta > Hemiptera > Delphacidae > Nilaparvata > Nilaparvata lugens. Next base: position 22,543,716 of record NC_052504.1, on the reverse strand, counting down.
GTAATTCAGAGACCATAAATATTCAACAAAATTAATTTCAGTAGCAGAACTGGCAGGTTTCATATCATCACAAAACACAAAGCTCATCAAAAATCAATGTGAAAATCAGTGGTGGAGTTATTTAGCTATTTAGGAAAAGGTGGAGGAAATGATTCTGGAAAAATCTACTTTAAATGAAAAGTAACGGTATGTATTAATTCATTAACAATATCCAAGGAAATGAGCTATTTTAAACTGTAGAAACAGAATGCCGATTGCTTAGTTTAATAAATTGAGATAATTTTTAAACTCAAGTTAAGTTAACTGGAAAAAGTTTTGAATATTAAATATTTACATCTATTATGTGAAAGAACATTGAGATTCAGAAACCGTTTGTCAACAAAATTGTTTTCAGTAGCAGAACTGGCAGGTTTCATATCATCACTAAACTCAATGCTTATGTAGAAAATTTTAAATAATCTGGATAGATTATGCAGAAGTAGCCTAAAATATTCAAGCAGAAATATGATTTTTAATTTAAAAGCAGAAAAACACCATTTACACAAACTTCACTTTGTTTTAAACATGAGAGGGTGACATTAATTTTGTCTAGAATTTCCAATTTACGTTATTTATTATCTACAAATGATTAGCCTATCAAAAAATGTCTAATAATTTCAAAATATTTTTAAAAAGTAAGCAAAAATCTACCCTTCTAGCTTTTTCTTCAAAACATAATAAACAGAACATTTCAGGTTTTGTTCATATAATTTTATAGACAAGACAATTAAGAATATGACCAATTTTTTTTCATTTCATTGCCAATCTAAGGAACATATGGAGTCGGTTCGTTATTAAAATATCAATTAGGCTACCTGTTTTGACTATTTCTTGGGATACTAAAGCCAATGAATATTAACTTCATGTTTTTTATCTTATGAGACTGTTTATACTTGCAACTCGCTTGGCTGGACTGAGTGGGAACACCTCATAAATACTAATATACCGGTACTATAATCATATACTATAACTAGAAGGATATGGCGAGCGAAGCGAGCCTGACGTCTAGTATACTATACTCATTATCTACTGAAGTGGATACGTTCACTGGAACATGTGAATGCAGCTCAATTCAAACTTTACGGCCACTATTACACTAGAACATTAGCTTTAGAAGATAATCAAGGAGCATATTTATACGTTGCATACATGCAAAGGATATACCCTCAAAATGCGAAAAGAGACACTGCAGAAAATTTTTAGAAAGTTATTATTACATTGCTTTAAATGGAAGTTACTGCGGCTTAGGCCGGCCACAAAATACGATACTGCATGTTTATCGAACATGTCTGTACACTTTTCATGTCTTTGGAAAAAACAGCTGTTTGATAGCAGTTTATATAAAAAATAAACACCAATAAACCACTGCAAAATAACAAATCTCAATCATAAGATCATTCAACCGCAAATAACCTAGAGCAGCAAAGAGGGACAAGTAAGTAAGTTGAGTAAGTGTATAATGAAAATATCAAATGAAGCACCATAATGATATCGAATAATACCAAAATTTTGTTAAAATAAATAAAAAATATAACCTTCTCAATCCACCCTTTACAACATATTGAATGAAAAAGACTAAGAAATTGTCAAAAAACCACAGATTTATTGATAGCCTACTTAAAAAGACCGGTTTTGGTTATTACACCATTGTCAGACTCTGATAAACTAAAACTAAATACAAGAGCAGCAGAATTTATACTAGTAGGCGAATACTGCTATTGGTCAAGGGCATGAACGCCTGCCATTGGCCCAGCTAGACAGTCTCCTCCCACTCAACGGTGTCACAAAATGGTGGCTTAAACAACAGACTCGCCGTAACAAAATTTACTTTCAGTAATATATAAGAACCAAGAAAAAAATTGTGAAAGATAATAAAACAAATATGTAAATGGAAAAACTATTGACTAATGTATGCTTACAATTTTATGATAAAACTAAATTTGTAGTATTGTATTGGTTGAAATGAATCTGGTCATTTAAACTATACTGGGAATTTTCCTTAATTACTCTTGTTATTTCTAAAACCTCTAGAATATTCAAAGTTCTGTCTTTGTTATTAAAATGCGGAAACTCAACATTCTCCTCAACTCTGAACTTGTGATCATTTGTTATTAAATGTTCTGCAAAGTTAGATTCCCAATTTTGTTTATTTCAGTCTCTGATGTGTTCTTTATTTCTACTTTTGAAACTTCTACCAGTTTGACCCACATAACAAGCATTACAATCACCACATTTAAGTTTCTACACCCCACTTTTATCCCAAATATCGATTCTGTCTTTACTCCAGCTAGACTATTTAAAATCGGTTTGGTCTTGAAAGTTGAAAGTAACATGAAATCCTTTCCTCTTCAATTCCCTACCTATCTTATCAGAAGCAAGGCCTAAATATGGGATTGTTATTTAACTCTTCTCACAGTTTGCGCCTACAAAGCTAGAATTGATTGAAATTTGTCTGTTAATTTTACTCAATAATCTATCCACCATACTTTCTTCATACCCATTTATGACAGCTATCTGTTTAATTTTAAGGATCTCAATATAAAATCATGATGGCTCATAGGCATTGTTAGTTCTCTATAGACCATGCTATTGAAAGCAGCAAGTTTGTGAGAAATAGGATGACAAGAATGAAGAGGAATGAACATCAGTATGGGTTGGTTTTCTGAAAATAGAAAACTTGTGAAAACCAGTGCTATGATCTATTCTTAAATCTAGAAAATTCAATACACACTCCTTTCTACCTCTACACTGAATTTTATACTCTAATGTAATCCATTAAGATAGGAAAGAAAATTGTCTAGTTCTGTTACTTCCTTTCCATAAGCAAATAATATCTTCTACATATCAAAACCAGTAAACCATTTTTTATCTTTGAAATTACTATTTTCAATGATTCTACGTTCTAACTTATTTATAAATAATTCAGCTAGGAGTGGTGAGAGGGGTGACCGCATTGCCAACCCTTTAGGTTAAACTTTTAGGTTCTGAGCAGGTGCCTAATTAATATCAAATTAGGTGATGTTTGGTAATTTCAATATTGATAATAGGGACACTAGATACGGAAGTGTTTTCCAGGGAAGAAGAAATAAACAAAAAAGTATTAAAAATACAAAAAATCTATAAATACATGTTCGACAGACATGGAATATCATAAACATACATTTAGGTGTTTTTATGAACTGAAATATTTAATTGTCTTGAAAACTGTGTTATAGAAGGATAGGAATCCTTAAGATCAAATTCAATAGACATATACATTTAGCTGTAAGTGCACGTCCAGTTTTGTGTTCAAAATAACATACTAGGCTAAATCAATCCCAACCAAAAATTTTATGACAGGTATGTTGGCACTGGACGTGCACATTAGCCTACATTTATGGCATTTAAACTAGAGAAAAACAAGATTGTACCTTTGAAAAATATAAGTTAAAAAATTTGCCAAAATAGATGAATTAATGAGAAACGCTAATCAAAGTCTAACAAAATTAAAATTTACTTGATTCCAAAGGTTGGTTTGAAAATATTGTAATTTTGACAAAAAACTGGCTTTATAACTCGAAATGTGTGTAACTCCCTAATAAAGACCTGAAGACGTGTATTTTACTTTGAGGTTAGGAATCAATCCATGTTCTATTGTTGCATCAATCACAAAATTAGGTGGAATATATTTGCATTTCTAATTTACTTACCCTGAGCTTAATGTAACGATCGCTCTGATGCCTGATAAACCTTTTGGTTCGTTTTTTAACGATATTTGGTCTATATACTGGTCGAATAGCCATGTTAGCGGTTTACTGAAACAATAAAAATTTTTGTTATTACCCACATATACCAATAGACAAAATGTTATAAATTCATAGTAATTAATGAAAAAAGTAATAATGTTAATTTTACAAGCTACAAAAAAGAGATTATACAAAAATTAAAGGATAAAATACTTACTTCCAAAACCAGTACCTAACAAAACAGAAGGCAAGTTTCGCAAAGGAACTGTTGTCTGTACAGGAAACACAAGTTAGGCAACTTTACAAAAAAAATTATTACAACATGATCTGAAAATTGATGGGAAATATAAAAAAATAAAACTCATTTGATGCAAGTAATATTTTTCTAACACTAAAAAAATTCAGAAGAATGTGTACTATATATATTTTTTATCAATTCAATGCAAAACAATTTCCAATATATTGATAATTTGAAAATCTTTGAAAAGCAATGTCATATTTATTTTAGAACTTTCAAAAACTATTTGAATAGTATTTGAAGGATTTATTTCTATTCTGTTCTCCAGAAATATTCTAATTATATATTTGACGACTTGCATGTTTTTGGTAGGATATCCAATTTCTAGGTTATGTTGATAAAGTCGTTAATCTGAGTTGTTGCAAATCTTTTCCTTCAAATTGTGCTTATTTTGTCTTGAATTATTTCCTTTTAAACTAGTCATATCATTTGATAGCTTGACTTTTTCGGAAATTTATAGTTTGTGGCTGTAGTAAAATTTTCATCTTCACGATTGTAATGTCTGCAGAATAGTACCGAATTATTCTTTAGTAGGTAAGTGTCAATCACATTATGATTCATGCAGTTGATAAAATGTTTTTTTTTCAAGAATATTAAAACTTAATAAATCACTCCACTATTTTTGTACTTAATATTAAGTATTAATTGAACTCTTTCACTTTTGAACTTTATTTTTATTTAGGCTATATTTGTCATTGCCCTCCCTCATAAGATAATAAAATATGTTTAAAATCAAATCAAATTCTTTTATTGCTGTAACATTTTTCCAAAATGCATAACAAAGTCAAAACATATATAAAACAGATAAGTTAAAACAGTCATAAGATCACAGATTATGTATCACATATTATCTAACAGTTCATTTCTATAGTATGGACTTTTTTCAACAAGAAAAGTTTTTATTCTATTCTTAAAACATTTAGTCTCTAGACATTTAAAGTTATCAGGTAAATTATTAAACAGTCTGATGCCCTACTCAATAAAACCATTCAGTGTGTATGAATAATTACATTGATTCACTCTAAGAGCAGACGCATTCCTAGTAAAATGATTATGAACGGTATTATTCAAAGGAATAAATGCCAGATTCTTCTTAATATACATTAAACACTCAAAAGCATAGATAGCAGAGACAGATAATATTTTCATTTGTTAGAATAGAGGTTTACAATGTGTTCGACCATGGACATGAGCAATCACTCTTATTGCACGCTTCTGCAAAACAAACAGTCTCTTAACGTTAGTGTCATTCCCCCAGGCAACAATACCATAAGACAAATGGCTATGAACATATGCATAATAGACAGTAATTAGTACAACTGGGTTAACAAAGAATTTCAAACGGTTAAATAAAAATAAACCTTTAGATACTCTCTTAAATAATAAGTTTACATGAGTCTCCCACTTTGAATTTGGATCAGTAGATGAAGTTTGCTTTACACGATTAGTCTAATTCAATAACAAATCTTTGTTTCTTGTCAAATTTTTAATTTTCCAATAAGGTTTACCAAAATAGAAAATATCTTGCAAGCTATAGGCTACCATTGCCAAATTTTTATAGACGAAATTTACTGAGGCTGTCAGTTATGTTACTTTTGTTAGAATGTTTTAGCCTAGTATAGTTAATAGCTGAAATAGTTTATGCGTATCATTATAAAGATGCTAAACTCAAGTATTAAACCTTGTATCAAGGTAATAATATTTTATTGTGCAGACAAAAATGTCTTAGAAGTGGAACGATTTTTTGGCCAAGTTGTTTTATTTTTTAGGTAGTAAGAAAATGTTAATTTATCCAAGTCCTCAGTTGAGTGAGTGAAAGAATCTGTTGATAATTATTTCTCAAGTGAACCTTTTATATTCTAGCTTTGCATAAGAGTGAGCGTTTCTTCTCGACTATGATTCTTCATTGTATTGTACTTAGTCTAAAATGGTTTGAATTAGTTTTAATCACACAACTTTTATTTTTTTCATCTGCTTGAACTTTTTAAATAGATTTCCTCCTAGGTCACTACTATAATAGTTTCGTTGTTTGATCTTCTAAAAGCTAATTTCCATTCTTATCAGATAGGCATAATAATTTCACCATTCGCTTAATAACAACTGAACATTTCAAATTAGTAAGGAATCGGGAATAATGTATGACATCGTGTCCTTTCTAGGCGATTTCATCGGCGTAACTGAATGGCTTCATCGAAAAGGCCGGAGCACCAAGCTCCACCAGAAATATTCTATAATGAGACTGAAGCACAGAAGTACTCGCAGAACTCGAGAATGATTGAAATCCAAGTGCAGATGTCAGAGAGAGCTGTGGAGCTGCTTGCCTTGCCTGAGGACGAGCCGTGCCTGCTGTTGGACATAGGTTGCGGGTCAGGACTGAGTGGCAGTGTTCTCGAGGACCAGGGCCATACGTGGGTGGGCGTGGACATATCGGCAGCCATGTTGAATGTTGCACAGGAACGTGAGGTTGAGGGTGATCTGATGCTAGGGGACATGGGACAAGGCGTGCCTTTCCGGCCTGGATGTTTCGACGGTGCCATCAGCATAAGTGCTCTGCAGTGGCTCTGCAACGCCGACCGACGAACCCACAAGCCCGCCAAACGACTCCACAATTTCTTCTCGTCTCTCTACGCAAGTTTAAGCCGAACGGCCAGAGCTGTCTTCCAATTCTACCCGGAGAACTCTGAACAGGTCGAACTGATCACATCACAAGCCATGAAATCTGGTTTCTATGGTGGACTTGTTGTTGACTATCCGAATTCAACCAAAGCGAAAAAGTTCTTTCTAGTTCTGATGACTGGTGGAATGGTGGCGTTACCGAAAGCATTGGGCACTGAAGACACCGATAACTCGGTCAATTACACTAGCAAGCGAGAGTTGAACAAGAAAGGTCGTGGGAAGCCAGTGAAGAACACTCGAGAATGGATTATTGAGAAAAAAGAAAGACGTAGGCGTCAGGGTAAAAACGTCAGGGAGGATAGTAAATACACTGGTAGGAGAAGATGTGGAAAGTTCTAGTTTGTTGTATCATTGATTATTATTATATATTTTTAAAACAAACTCTCGCCTTTAATTTGTTTCTACATCATCACTCTCCTTCAAATTCTATTCTTATGCACCATGCACAGGAAACAGTTGTGGTTTCAAGAACGCGTTATTGGAAATGTCCGGAACTCAAATAATGTACTTGACATTTTCAATTCCATGTTTCTGTGATAGCTTGTGGACGCTTACTTGGCGTTAATATTGGCCTTATGTGTATGGCCTATATGTAAAAATATGGATTAATAATATTCAAATTATATACTAACTTTAACATCATTGAATAGTAGATAATGCCTGTAGGCCTTAACATGAATCTGAAAATTTTGACGCCAGGATACAAATTCAGCTCAAAAGAATTTTCCAAAGAATTGAAACAATCTTTTTAATATCTTGCCAAATTTATTGTCAAGATTTCCAGAGAAGTTCTTTGATAAAAATTGACAAATAATGAAGATCTATCCATCTTTTTTTATGGATTTTGTTACTAATAAACGTTTTAGAGTTTAGTACAGATAAACTGATTGTTCTCCTTGAAGTAAATAGACTGATTCAATTGCAATATGAAAATTTGGAATTCTTACTAAAATCATCAGTCATGAAGGTTCAGATTGATTTATTCTGATAAGTGATCAACGGTTCACTATTGGAAGTTATGACGATTTTGTAATAACTATTATAAATGTGCATTTATGGACTTATGAACATGCTGTGTGGAACTATTGCATTATTTACTATTTCTTTTCATTTATGAATACAATATTAGGTGTGGGATAATTTACTGTTGCTTCAAGTTTCATAAATTCGCAGTGACTGCGCACTATATTTCTTCACTTAGTTATAGTTCAGTCCTTGTTTTTCTTTGTGAATATTAAAAAAAAAAACACTTTTTGGTGAGAAATGAGGAATGCATTTCACTTTTCAGGAGGAGCTTCATCAGACTCATTTCTCATCAAAAAGTGTTTCTTGAATATTCACGTAGAAACACAGTGTCTAGACTAAAACAAAGTTATTATAAAGTTTTTCGGTATGGAAAACAACATTTATTCCGTGATTTTCACACTATTCACATGAACAAAATATCAAAGGTTTTAAAATGGTGCCAAAAAAGGTATTGGTAAAATTTGAAGGAATAAAATAAACAATTATGAATTTAATCATTATTAAGGAATTTATATTAATGAAATTGGTGAAGTAAATACATTTTTGTCAAAGACTAGAAATTTGTGATTAGTATGCATGAATCGAAATTCATTCATTGCAATAATGACACTTACAAAGTCCACAGTCGACGACGCTACAGAAGCAATATTGGTTAGGACCTTTTAATCTGATGTTTTAATGGAAACTATTCAACGTTTACTCTCTCTTTAGGGTTGTGTGCTGTAGAGGACCTGGAATCCTAACTCCACCATTAATGAACAAAGGCAATCAATCTCCTTTTTTCTAATTTTTGGTTATTGGTGAATGAATATGTATACAAGAAAATGAGTGTTATTGTACTAGTAACGGAACAATCGCAACACCTATTGAGTTTAATCACGACTTATCAACAGAAACTCTTCAATGTTTCAGAAAAGCTTATTTGCTTGGCAACAGATACAATGACAATGATTATTGTACAACATACACTTGTTTCAACATATATTATTTTCTGAAAATATGTTAATTACCACGGCATTTGATTTTGAATGCTCACAGCTCAGTTGATATGAATAACTTAATTAAAACTAATTTATTTTTATTCCCAAAATGTATTGACTCTATGGAAAATGCAGTTGGGAATTTTTTTTTGGTAAATGGATTTCACGACTACGCTTTATTTATGGATTTCACGACTACGCTTTATTTATTAGACCTAAATCACTTAATAAAACTTTACGAAGTGTACAAACAGCAGATAATTAAGGGTTGAAGCTTAAACGATTTCTTCGGCTTGACTCTTTATTACCTTAATAAGAAAAGAACACGATTGAAGGAACAATCAATGAAATTCCTAGAAAAATAAGGTAAAAAATTGATGCTTCTATTCTATTAATCTAATAAAAAATACTAACTTCTGTTTCGTAATACATTTACCAGCATATTTACAGAGAGTTATCTCATTATTTGGTATAGTCCTACGTATGATATTCTTGAAGCTGAAAAAACAAAAAATTGTCTTGTAGAAAATTCAATCACCTTTCATTCTACCCTTTTTTATTAATAATTTTGAAACCCAGTTAAGTTATATTCTGCCAGTCAATCAACACTTCTCCTTAAAATTGTTAGTTTATAGGTACAGTATAATCCTTGTCAAATCAAATTAATTTATTTTGACAGCAGTAGACGATTTAGTTAGCTCCCTAACAAGGTTTTTCAACCAATACAAATAAAATTACAGGTTTATAACTCAATTCACCTTCATTATTGACAATTTATTTTCCGCAGCATGTCTCAACTATTTGAGAAAAAGTTTTGAACTTGTATTACTGGAGAATTTGCATATTTCCTGGGAATAATTTTCTTTTATTTTAGATTTTTAAATACCTATACCTTGCGCTTTTATGGGGTACTGAATATCAAATACCAGTATTTGTAGAACTAACACACACTGAGCTGATTATAGGCTCAACAGCCTTTATCAATATGGAATAATGGTAGGAACTGGATTTATAGAGCTCAGGCATTCAGAAATGAACATGACCAAGAATGAATTGATATTATAATCAGCATTAGCCAAATTGTACACAAGGTGGCAAACTTTATTATCAAGCATTGTATTTTTCAATTTTTTTGAAAATTAATTCACTTTTAATACATGTATTCCTTGTCTACTCTATACTGAAAATTAGTTTATAGAATACGTGTTCGATGTGGCGCTTTTCAACTGATTAGGCAGAGCAACTAAATTGAACAATTATTGTAAAACGTCCATTATTTTATTGAAATTGATAAAAGCAATGAATGAGTGACTACGAGTAAATGGTGAATTAGCCATTAGGTTTCAATAGTTGATAGATAGGTTTCAATAGTTGTGCAATAGAATTTTGATTTATTCAATCACAATAAATCTGCCCTACGTTCTTGACTAATTCCCATTTCAATATTTTTTTAAATGAAATCACCCAACTTGACACAGTGTCAGCTTAACATTATACTTTACACTATACAAAGAAAAATCTGTAAGAGCACTGTCTCAAAAGAGATATACACTCTCATCACACAAGGGAAATATTGACATTCCATTTAGCAGATTATCGTAGTCAAAGAATAGTTATTTCATTGTTGGTATCATATTATTATTCAATAGACTGCCAGAAGCTTGGGCGGAAGCTACTTTTCTCTTGTTCAGACAGAAAAAGTATATTCTTGGTTGGTCAAAAACCCTTTTAATTGCGTTGACCTCTATAACGTTAATACCAATACAAAATCATATCACTAGTAGCTTTCAAACTTAAGTACGGTATGATTACAATATTCTATAGTTAACTATTAAATGAATAATATTTTGATTGAATGATGAAAACATTAAATTGTTAGATGATGATACAAATTCATTTTATGTGATAATACAAACAAACAACTTTTGAATTTGTTTGACGTTGCTCTTGACTTGTATCGTTTCTTGGCAATACGATTACATTTATCTAAGTTATTCATTTCAGTTGTGGTAATGCTTCCAAAAATCCACAACTCCAAATATATTTTTTTCTTGTCACACAATTTAATTTTTCAAAATTTATGTTTCTGTTTCAGTTGTTGCTTTGTTAGCGCGATGGCTGACTATTTCGAGGAGATGGGTTGGCAGCCGCTGTCAGACGGAGAGGCACCCGATGGTCTGCTCCATCTCGCTCGCTTGCTCAGGGACTTCGGCATGTTCGACGTCCTCGGAGAAGACAAAAAGCTGCCTCCACCAGCTGCCAAGGAGGCTGTTGAGAATCTAGCTGAGAGGAAGTGCACTGATGCAGGTAGTGAGTGCCTCCTCTCCAAACTTCATAGTCTAATAACGTGTTCCTTATCAACATTTTCAATATGTTTTTCAAATACGAGTATCTTCAAACAATTCTCCATGTCTTTGTAAAGTTTAACCGTACTCTTATCATGTAATCTGTATTAATGGCTCATGGTATTAATTTGACATCATTAATTATAATTACACCAACCTTTTGAGAGAAAATAGCAGTTGACGGACAAATAATACACAGTAAATCAAATTTTGTGTCACGTTGAATGCATAAATTCTGCGTAAAATTCACATTCAACAACCACCCTCAATGATAGTTTCCTAATCTTGTATGAAACAGTGTGGAGCATAGCCTGGGAAAAACTGTCAATTGTAAAGATTGATAAGTGTTCATGGTCGTGGTATAAATCATAGGTGGTGGGAAAGCTACCCTTGGCTTCTTTCCGCCAACCATTTATCATTCCAACTTTATTGTCTCAGAAGTAAATAATACGAGTATTATGTTTTTACCACCTTCTTCAATTGTCGATGTTGAATGAAAATTTGCATTGCTAAAATTTTAAAGCTAAAACCTGAGTTTTCTATGTCTTTCTTGAAAGTGATTCCAAGTTTTCAACACTAGGAAAAATGTTTTTAACTCCTCTTTACTTGTATAGTATATAGCCTATACACTCGAGAAAATGTATATTTTATGATGTAACTTGACTCTGTTCCAGATGAAAAATGTGCCGTTTGCTTGAAGGAGTATACTGTTGGAGATATTGTCAAAATACTTCCTTGTAAACACGATTTTCACCCAGCCTGCATTCTGCCATGGCTCGAAAAGGTAATGACTAGGGATAAAGCTGAAAATCTTCCTCAGTTTAATTCTGGGGATTTCGCATATTAATATTATTTTGGTTCCATAACTCTAAAAAAAACATGGTGAACATAACTCATCCAGAACTAAACTCATCATAAAAAATTATAGAACTATGCCCGGTTTCGCCAAGCTCGGTCATGATATTTGAACATAGTACGTATGAATTCTATGGCGATAGCAACTATCGATTCCTGTGCACACTTGTAAAGCGTACACGGCTTGACCATCTTCAAATGCATTGACCGAGTTTAGTGAAACCGGTCTATTGTCTAATAGGTAGTTGATCGGTTTCAAATTCATAATTTCTTCAGTAGTTGAATAAATTCGCCAATGAGTGAGTGAGCCATGAATACTCTTTATAACCATGGGACCTGTATTATCATACTTGAAAAAGATATATTTAGCTGTTTCCATAATAATTCTCGCCAACTCTGTATAATTACAAGTTGCGGATCTCAGAGATTAATACAACAGTTCTTGAGCGAGTTCTTCAACTCAAGGGGTCTCTAGTTTACATTATTCAAGATGAGTTTGTGTTGAATGATCACAGTGTTGTTAAAACTTATATTGGTGAAATTCCATTTATAATATTGTGTGCACTTATTCTGCAGATCATTTACCTAGGCTTAAAATAGTCAGTAATACTAGAAATAAGCATTCTCATTCAAATCAGTGAATATCAATAATAATTAAGTTTCATATTGTGTAAAGATATTACATGACGTAGAATAATCATATTTCAATTTATATTTAAATTGACTTAATATAGAATTAGCCTATCATTACCAGTTTTAACTGCCACTAATAATGGAGTGATATATACAGTGATGTTTAATAATTCATTTCCAGTATTTAATATAATTTTCTAATTTCTACTTTTGCCTCAGACGAACTCGTGTCCAGTATGTCGCTATGAGATGCCTACGGATGATGAAAACTATGAGCAATATCGTAAAGAAAAGCTGAGAGCAAAGCAGAGAGAAGCTGACATCGAAAACCTTCACAACTCAATGTTTTCGTGAGTCTGACACTCAAGTTAAGTTCAAATATAAACAAACTGTGGCCGAGTATTATGAACAACAGTGTTAATATAAAGTAATACAATCTATTATTTGTATAAATGAAAGTTATATTGGTGTATGTGAATATAAAATCATATTTATTATTGTATCTTGGTGGATGAATGGAGCATATTCAGTAAAGTTATGAATAAAATTATTGTGCTTTGAAAATTTACTGGTAATTCTCATTCTCCGTCTATTACTTTTGTGCATGATGCTCTGCTTTTCTGTATAATATTTCTTCTAGTTTTGTAAACCGTAGTCACATTATATAGTGAATATTGTGATCTTATTGAATATTGTGATCTTATAAAGATAATTTCAGTGATGCCATGCTCTCCTATGTTTTCCTGAATCACTTCTTAGGAATGAACTTATTTTATATTCAGTATGACTCTTTAACAACTTGAATACGGCTTTCAATTACCATACTGTGAAGATATGTTTACAGAAATTTCTCCTTCATTTTTAATGAATCTGATTTTTCCATTGATGAGTTCATTAGTATTTTTGTTATTAAATGATTTATCAAAATTATCTTCCATGAAATGAATTGATTTCAATTTTATGACGTTTTATCAAAAGCCATAATGTTATAGTATCGCATTTCTTGGCCATTACCAACTGCGATGTTTGAGTAAGCTTCTAGCCCTTTACTGGTAGGTTCCAGGTTGCAAAATATACTTAATGGGAACATATTATTACTGTTAGTACTAGTAGTTCTGTGAACAGTAGACCTCTCGCTCAGTAAGTTACATTGACCTGTTACTATGTTTTCTCAAAAATTAATAAATAATTTATCAATTTAAAATGTCTAAAAAAAATCCTAAATAAATATAGAGCTTTCTGTCCTATCGTACCGTGACGTGTCGTCCCGGAATGTGAGTGTGAGCGCTGTTATCAGGTCTGGCTGCAACTGTCTACAACGTTGATGGAAAGATACATGTTAGATGTTTTTGAACGGGTAGTATTATAGTCAACTGTGTACTAACGTTGATGGAAAGATACAATCCTCATTTTCAATATTTTCGATGTTTTTGAACGGGTAGTATTATAGTCCACGGTATATAGAAAAATATCATTTTTCATCTAAATACCGTGTTATAGTCCACTAGACTAGACAGCTGATTTATGATGAATAATTCTAAAGTCTGATTTTTACGGTAATATTGGCGTTAAAAGGAGACTCCTTTCCCTTTTGTATTATCCTTAAAATGCAAAATTTAAAAAAAACCGTATGTATACGTCAACGTGAAATTCAAAAAGGAACATACCTGTCAAATTTCATGAAAATCTATTGCTGCGTTTCGCTGTAAATGCGGAACATAAAAACATAAATATAAACATAAAGAGAAATGCAAAACCGTCGACTTGAATCTTAGACCTCACTTCGCTCGGTCAACTATGACTATGGATCCCAAGCGATCCATGAATGATATGCATAAATTTGTAGTCTGTAAGTAGTCAATTAAATGAAAAACTTGGTGATAGTAGAAATCTGATCGCACACTGGTTAGTAAATTGAAACTTCGATAATTCTATTATATTTAAACTAAGAATAATAAATGTATGAATTCGAATACTTGATCATAACCGTTACTTCGCTTATTAGGAACAGATATTGAAAGAATTTTTAAATCTCTAATAATCATGACAATTTTATTCGAATACAAAAATGTAAAACACGTTACAATATTTTTTGAGTACTGTTTACATGTAGCATTTATACAGCATTATATTACTAGTATTTTTATTTAGATAAGCCATACAGTTCATAATATAATACAGTCAACTGTTGAGGCTATAATATCAATATTCTGTTGTCTCGAATTTGTATTTTAATATTGATATTGAGATTTATGAAAATCTAATTAATCTTGCAGCTTAATATTATGGTAATACAAAAAACGGTACATAAAATATCTAGCTACATTCTAAATTATTCTCTATCCGTATAGTTATTTAATTTTGCTCGTTAAATAAGGATGTTAAATATGAAAACTCCTTCTTTCAACTAACTATGTAGAGTTAGAACTGGAAGAATAAATACTAGTTTCATGCGATTTACAAAACATATAAACACAATTATTTACAATCATGACGAATGTTCAATGAGTTCTCGTTAAAATTTTCGTATTTCGGATGGACACGTTAGGTAGTCGGTTCCGGCTGCCTAAAAACAGTCGTTAGGTCATGTCAGAGGCTCTGAAATTGATCAGGTGCGATCTGAAAACTCCGACACCAGACCTGAGCCAGCCAGGTCACTCGATATTATTATTAATGAGTTCTCAATAGCAATAAATGTTAAAATATATTAGTAATTATTGTTCATAATATGATTGGATAGGAGTTTTATTAAACATGATAGGCTTGTTGAAGGGAAGTCTTGATGACAAATTAAATTAACAATAAAATTATACCTGTATAAATTGTGATTCACTCCATTATCACTTTTATAGTTTTATCTCCAATGTAAAATCAATGCAATCTAAGATACTGCGTATTATTATTTACCTTCTTGATTCCTCAAATTGAGCCACTTGCTAGAATGTTGCCTCAAATTGAGCTGAGTGCCAAAACAATGATAAACTTTGACACTATAGAGAAATGTGATTGTAACCTCCCCTGGGAGGAACAGGTGGAGGGGGGAATACATCTGCAATTGGCACATTCATGTAATCATGCAGTTGTAGATTTTCAAGTAGGTCGTCTGTTCTATTCATTATTTCTTCATCGCTGTTTATTTCCTCAGTACAGTTCTCAACCAGACTCGGGACGACACCATTCTCCGGATGTTGTTTTGTGTTGGTGGCACTCTGCTCATCAACCTCAAGTGCAGCGAACTTGCTTCTCAGCTCGCTGAAACTGATGTGAGTGTGTTCCTGTGAGTCTGCTTTGGCTGTCACCACTGTCACTGTTGAACATGTTGTGTTTGTTGATGTATTTGTTGTTGTCGTCCTAGCTGGTGCTGTTGTTGTGATTGTGGTTGTTTGCACGGTTTTCAATTTTACATCATCAATCGCATTCTCTTCTGTTGTATCGGTCATTGACGAACTCACGAGCTCACCTTTCTCCTCGTGGGGGTCTTCGATGTTTATAGAAGTTTCTACCTCCGTTTCTTTAGCAGGTTTAGAGTCTTCCGCTAGATTATCGCCGTCGATTTCCGACTCCCCTTTTTCCTCTACATCAGATTTAGGTGGATTATGTATCTCCACCACAGCCATTCCCTTTTCTTCTGTATCCTGTTTGTCACTACCTCTATCTCCTTCATCTGTCACTTCCCGTATCTCTTCCTCGGTTTCCAGCGCTTTTTCCTCTGTGGCGCCCTCCTCACTCTCGACTGTCACAGTCTCCTGGTCTTCAATGATGGTGTCCTCGAATGTCAATGAAGTCAATCGTTTCAGAGTGCCTGTCATGCACACTGCATGTTGATCGGTGTTGACATAGTCTGCAGTTTGCATGTGGCCTGCCTTGGAACAGCTGTGCGAGTCGAGTGGAATCGAACAAACTGAGGAACTGTTCTGATGAGCTTCTCCATTCAGCCGGCTTCTTATACCATGACTCAGCACCTAGAACAGTAGTAATAAGTGAGAATGAGTTTATTTCATTTAGGAACGTTTGCAGATTGCCAGCTTAAACGAAATCTATCCCAGCTCAAACTTGATTAAATCAATGTTGAGTTTCGTTTGCTTTAATTCATATTGAAATTAAACCACCTACAGATTCAATTTTGTTCAAGCTTCCACTTTGTAAACGTCACATAGAGTATAACAAGAGAATATCAGATAAGAGAAATAGTAAGCATGTAATAGCATATAAGTAAGTATATAACCATATATATGCTTCTTTTCTTATCTTTTGCCTGCAAAAAATTGGCTCTACTCTGTCATTTTAATAACAAAAATATTTTGGAGCTGAATTTCTCATTTCCAGTGTTGGAAACTTTCATCATATTAATAAATAGTTTTAAATAGGTACCAGGCGCTGGAAAAATGTATACACATTTGAAACTATAGGCCTGATATTATTGTGTATACTCATAATCTCATTTTCTTCTTCCATGATGAATTCAGAGTTAGTAGGAAACTTGCAAATTCTCTTTGAATCTACTTTTGAGGATTAAGTGTAAGAGAGGGCAGACAACGCCCTAACTTCGCCCTCCTAGGTCAAAAATAAAGGCAGTCATTCTATTCTATTCCATTCTATTCTTTAGATCAGATTCCAGTAATGTTAAGATATGTGACTTATTGCAGCGCCATAGCCGTTCCGTGATTAACTTGCTGCTAGCATTATTTGATTGGACCAATCGAGTTACCAGCACGCTCCGCACACCTCACAGAGCTCATTTTCTTCATGTGCGGCTCTGGGACTTGAAAGTAGTGTACAAATCTTCACTGAAATAACTACTCTAGATGTTCTACGATTGTTACAGTAATCTTATGGTTTGTTTTAGTAGTATTGGGCTCATCATGCGAAATGTCCTTGTGAATTTTCCGTTTAGAACATATTAAAATAATTCATTCGACCTACTTGACATTCGAATTTTTAATATTTCTAATTCTTCAAAATTTTGTCTGAAGAACAAAACTTAGATTTTTGCACATTGTATTCAAACACTAGTTGTTATTATAATAATATAGTTCTAATCTCTGTTGGGAAAAATTAATCATTGCAAAAGATCAATATCATAATAATTTTACTCACATCATTTTGCACAGAATGTTTCTTATCGTCATGATCAGAGTGTGTTCCACTGTCTCCAAGGCTTGTGCCACTAGCTATACTCATCCTTCCCGACGAACCGGAACCTGCAAATCAACCATCAATGAATCAATTAATTTCTCTTCTGATTAAACAATATTCTTGAAGCTTGATTTTATGCTTTGTAAAATAATCAGTTGGGTTGGATCTATCTATCAAGTTGCAGATAATTTAAATACACATTCACACTTCCTATTGAAACATAGATACCTTTTTTCCGATGATATTATGTAATATTCACTTACAAATTCATGGTTTACTAAATCAGGGGTTGTAGGCACCAGTTCCAAACACTACTGAACGTTTGTTTAGAAGAAACTAACAACTTTATCCAAAAATAGTAATACTGTAGGCTAGCTACTTACAGAAAAGAAGTAATAAATCATGAAAAGAATAAAAATAAGAAGTTGGTGATCGGATAAATGGTTATAAAACCATTATTTCCTCAAAATAAATCGAATTTGAAAAAGTATTCTCAACTGAATAAATTTCAATTTTCTTGAAAAGAATAGAACATTTTAGTCGTTCAGGTAGTCTGAATATTAATTTAACAACGACTGCACATCAAAAATATGAATAAGTAATTTGCAATAGTTATGTAGGCTACATTCATTTAAGAAATCTGTATAATTTCCTTTTTCCAATTATTTCAAATCTATTATATATGACTTACTGCAGGAGCTGTGTAGGCTGAGACTACTGGTTGGCCGGTGGCAGACACTCACTGAGCTCATGTTGTTGATAATACTGTCGCCGTGGGTCTTGGCCTGCTGTCGCTGGCATTCGGCACTACATGTACCATCTTCAACATAATAAAAATGTTAAATTACATTTGACGAAAAACTCCATCACTAATATTGATGTGATTTTATAATCAGTATGAAATAGCCATTCTGAAACATTTTTCCGACATCAAGCAGACATATTTTTGTTGAATTGCCAGGCTGTGCAATTGGTCATATTTGTTATTTGTATGTCTATAACATTGCACATGTCATGTTTCTTCTATTTTTTACCTTTAATGTGAAGACAGCTCCTAGCATTCATTTTATATAATGTTCATAGCACTAATGTTACGATTGACTTGTTTGAAATCAAGGTGATTCTGATCCAGTATCAATTATTGTCGTATTATTATCTATAATGGATTATTATACTTTGAAGGACAAAAGTGCAGATTGCTAATACTGTGCTATACCTAGATGATACTTACTATTTGTGAATTCAATTATAATATAATAATCAATTCAATTACATGATAATTGAATATAATAATATTATAATTTATGTTTCAGCCTATTCAAATTATGAATGACGGATGAGTGTATTAGTATTACATTCAATTAGTTAATAACTGTCACAAACTTTACTTCCTTTGAATAATGAATTCTCAAGTTTTAATTCTATCACATATATTCATCATATATATTTGAAAATTAGAAAATTGATGACTAATTGAAAAATTAAGCGAAACCTACGTTTTGATTTCCCTCGACTGAAGAATTTCTTTATCCTTTCGAATGGAGTCGGCCGTTTCAGATGAGTTTTCATTTTGTGCTGTATCCTTTCGTATTCTTCTCTCATTGCATTCAGTTGCTCCTACAACACCAGTAATTGATTATTTTGTCATCAAATGAATAACAAATACAGTAATAGATGTAAAACTATGTAATCTTTCTTAATTTATATTTAAGAACCACAAATACTCAATTCATTCCTACTTTCATGAAACATAAGGAACAGATTGCCAAGTTATATAAAAATCACGTTTGTTAATTATTGTAGGATATATAAAGTCTTAGAAAAATAAATAAAACTCTTAGAACATTAGTTCTCTATAAATATTTAGTTTCAATATTGATAAGCTGCGTGATCTGAAAAAACGTTAAAACCAGTGAACCATCAGTGGTAGAACGGAAAAGAGTTATATAGTAAAGGTTGCTCTACCAGTGAAAATGTTTAATTTGGGAGTGAAATCGCACAAAGTATCCTTTTTTCTCCCTTTCATTCCCATGGAAGTATAAAGTAATGGTTGCCATTACAAATTATTTCAGTTTCTTATGAGAACCGGAGCTTTACCTGTTTTTCCTTGAAAGACTGTTGAACGTCATGTCTGTTCTGCCAACTTGCCACTAGCTTTTCAACTTCTGCGATTGTGATGACATGATTCTTGAAGTCATTGATGATTTCAGCCAGCTCGTCTTGGGTGCCATGAAGTGAGAGCTTGGTGCTACTGCTGCTACTGCTAGCACTGTTCTTCCTGCAGTGTTCGGAGGGTGCAACCGCATTCGAACAATCTGCGCAAATTACAAACATTTTCAAATTTCAAAAATTACTTTTTATGAATTATTTTTGAATCTGTAGAAACAACACCTCAAAATTATGAATACATATGGAATAGGAACTAGCAAGATCTATATTCATGAGGTGAAATAGACAGAAGGTGACAAAACTCTGGGTTACTAATTCATCAGTCGATTATTATCGTAGCTTATACCACAGATTCAAGACACACTTGTGTTGTTGTCCTGTGTGTGTTTTGGGTTAAGTCGTATTTATTTAGTCTATGCTTATAAATTCATATGCTGCCGATTAAACCAATTTTCTTTTTATAAATTCACTCATTTTGAATGAATAAATGAATAAAAGGAATTTTAGAGTTTGCAATAATGTGACACATTATTTCATTCCTTTTATGTTATATTATCATTCCATAATGTTGTACCTGAAAAAGTGAATTGCATAAACATCTATTTAATAAGATTATGGTCACTACAAAAATGTATTATATTTTGTACCTTGAACAGTAGCAAGAGGTGATGGTAAATTTGTTGGTAGTTGATCATCGTGTCGTCTATTTTCATAATAATGGCAGTGTGATGACTTTTCTTTTACTTTTGGAGAATGATCTTGATTTTTCTCTGAAAAATAAACAAAGAAACTGAATCACTTATCCAAAAATATTACTTACTAGACTAAATAAAAATTCAATTTATCAAAAAACACTTTTAATGTCTGTACATTGTACGATGCGTAAGATTAAAACAATTGATGGTTGAGATCAAAATGATTAAACTTTTATTTGTTATAATATAACTGAATCATTTTCATTTTTCAATTTATATCAACAAGTTAAACTTGAATTTCGAAAACACTTCTGAAGTGAAAATGCACTTACTATAGGTAGTGACAATCGTTTCAACCTGGTAAGGGTCATCATCAGACTGATGATGACAGTCTAATGATGACCCACACCAGGTGTCGATCGTCACTACCAATAGTATGTGCATTTTCACTTTAGAATTAGAAGTGTTTATAAAATTCAAGTTCAATTTTATTAGTGAAAAAGTTTGGATATGCAACAAATTAGTTATCATAATATAGTGGATTGTGTCATAATAAAACACTCAAGTGAATTCCATGGCAATC
Source organism: Nilaparvata lugens (assembly GCF_014356525.2). Taxonomy (NCBI): domain Eukaryota; kingdom Metazoa; phylum Arthropoda; class Insecta; order Hemiptera; family Delphacidae; genus Nilaparvata; species Nilaparvata lugens. The sequence goes on along the minus strand of NC_052504.1, from coordinate 22,522,556 downwards.
CTACTGACTATTATGAAAGTTTTGTTTGAAAAATATGTATGTTTGACCTTGTTGATAAATAAATACTGCCTTTAAGACTACTGTCAATCAACATTATTCTTTTATTCTTACTCCAACAACGCAGCTATCCAAGATCTTAGTATTTTTATCATTTGTAACTAATAATTTCTCAACTTTGTAGTTTCTTCTTCCTTATATAGGTACCCTAATTTCCCTATAATAGTCTATGAGAAATATAATTTATCTTTTATTTCACTTATTTTCTCATTGGATAAATGGATATATCCCTGGTTTGAAACAAACTATTCATTTATTCATTTATCTTTTATTTTTACAAATTGTTCCACATAATTTTGAAATGGTTGTGAGAGAAAAAGAAAAAGCTTGAGCTATTTCTTTCTCCTATTTGGAAATAATTTTATTACAAACTAGCAGGTAACACGTGCTCCGCAAGGGTCTTTTTTAAAACTTGACAAACTAAAAACTTGACGTAATGAAATTTTGAAGAGTTGAAAATAGACTTATAACCATCCTCGGTTAATTAAGAATCTATATGCAAAATTTCAAGTTAATCAGTCCAGTAGTTCAGACGTAATGATGCGTCAATCATAATTTTCCTATCCCGTACTTGATAAACCAGTTCTTTACTTTATTATAGTATATAGATGATTAAATAGTAATAATTTATTTATTTATTTACAATGCAAATGACACTAATGTAATAACATTATGTAATAATGGAAATATAGTCTAATTACCTGCATGCATTTCAATGTAGCCTCCAAAGGGGAACATATGTTTTGATGGGGATGTGGGTGACGGTGAGGTGGGAGAGGTGGCAAAGTGTGGAAGCTTGTTGTGTTCGAGCGGCAGGGGGGCGGGAGGGATGTTGTAGTTGGGTGACTCCACGAGCAGGATGGGCGAGGGGGGTATCTTGTAGAACTCCTGTTCGCAGTAGAAGGGTGGAGGACTGGTCGGGGTGGAGGCCGAGGTGACAGGTCGTGCCGCCGGTGGCACTAGGTAGGTGTCGTTCAGCGGTCGTGGCAGTAGGTAGTTGGCTTCACTAAAACCTGACCACACACAGACACACATTTGCGATCAAGTTTCTAGCAATTTAAAGACAACAAACAGTTCTATGAAAAATTGAAAGAAAATCGGCACCTGTGACTAAAGCTACTTAAACAATCATGAATCAATTGGAAGTTGACCTTACTTTTAACGTTGATAAAACATTCAGGAATAATTATGTAATTATGTATCAACTATAAATATTCAAAACAAATGAAATGTGTTGAAGCTCCATGGGCTCCAAATTGTATGATAAATAAACGTTGGTAGGACTGCAGTAGAATAATTCGTAGATTTGAGAATCATAAAAATTTTATTCTCATTCATTTGACTACAGGTACAGATTTCGATTCTACTAATGATGTAATAATTGTGTTTCTAGTAATTATAATCATATTTCAGAGACTTTCATGACTGAAAAAAGGTAACCAAAACTCATTCTAGGGAATGATGAATTGTGTTTTAAAGAAGTGAAAAGCATCATTGCAAGTAAATATGCACAGAGTCAGAGATGCTGTCAAACAAACAAACTTGAAATATATTTGATATGATTATCAAAATATCCATAAAAGTGACTATAGTTAGCCTACAATTATTTATATAAAGTGTATAATATTGAAGTTCTAACTCACCAGGTGTGTGTTTGTCCGAAATTCCCTTGAGATAGCTGTACATACTTGAAAGCTCTGTCATTTGCTAACAACATACGCCAACAACATGAAACAAATACAAGTTTTCTTCATCAGGAATGATAAATATCGAATCGGTAGATACATTTTAAGACAGTTGAAATTTTTAAATTACAGATTTACAGTGTACAGCCGCCTTCTTTATAAAAATCATTTGTCTAAAATTCTTGAATTCAGTTTAAATTTTAATAAAAATTCAGTGAGGACAAAGCATTGAAAATCAAATTCCAAATTGAATGAAAATAATAATAAGAAAACAAACAAATTGAAATACAGTAAACAGTACGTAGGCTCCCAGTCATTAATGACTGGGTAATCATTAAAATGAATAATCAACTACAATCGAATGGCTCCCAGGAAAAACGTTACAAGCGCCATTCCTCAAATTTTACAAGAACTAAAAAAAACGTTTCAATGTTAATTATTTGGATGTTTTAAAAGTATTTTTTCACAGAATGTATATTATGGGTCCTGTGACCTATTATAAAATTGATTAATAGATGTCACTACATGACAGGTAAGAGCAGAAGGACCGTTTTTCCATAAAAATCGAGTACTAAATTTTGGCGCTTGTAACGTTTTTCCGGGTAGCCATTCTCAATCTGTGCCCTTTCATAAACAGTAGTACAGTAGTTCTGCTCATCAACCAGCAAACGAATCTTCAAATTCTGGTTTTATCAATCAGATGACAGCGGCTTTTGTACTTCAGAACGATCAAGTATTTTATCAATTTCAGTAGACAAATGTTGCAATTTTTGAGTTGATTGATTAAAAAAAAAGTCTATTAGAATTTCAATTTCAAGTTGATTAAATCTATTTTATTTTGTGACTTATTATTTTGCTTTGACATAAAGAAATACATAGGCCTATTTAAAAAATTGAGTTAAATATAGTAGAAGTTGACAATATAACCAATATTTATGAATTATGGAGAGGTAGGTACATCATACATCATCAATATCAACAATCAATGTCTTCTTCTATAATTGTAGAACTTCCAAAAAAAGTAATGATTTCCGCAAGGATTCATCATACGAGAATTTATTGACTGGTATAGAGAATCTGTTGACTTTAGAGAATTGATTTAGCTAAAGAGAATCTCTTCAAACTCTTCAATCTTTTCCTCAAAGCTTCCACATCTTCGCTTTCGATTCAACTAAAAATGCTGTCAGTTTAAAGAAAATTTGAGTTTCCGTTATCAATAAGAGCCTAATGAGGAATGCACTTGATTATTTTTATTTTGTTATTGTTTTGTAAGAATTTTACAATAAAATAGAAATCTGACTCATGAGAGTGATGAAAGTAGATAGTGAATAGATTAGCTTGCACACATGGTTGGTGACTTCGTAACTGTTTTTACACCCGTGGTTCTCAAATTGATTCGATTTGATTGTCGAATTTATTACTAAATATGCCTCTATATCTTATACTCGAATATATCTTATACTAATATCTTATACTCTATATCTTATACTTTTCATTTTGTTGTTGTTTGTAAGAATTGTAGAATGAAGAATGTAGTGAATAAGGTTATTTGGTTTGATTGTGGAATATAATTACCAAGTATCCCTTGAGCGCGTTGGCGAGCTTGTGATGGCCGGCTCGCTCAGCGATGTCAGCCGGAGTGAGTTGACAGGCGTTGCGTATGGAGCAGGCCTGCTCGCCACCCGGACACTCCAGCAGCTGCCAGGACAGCTTCTCCAGGCCGAAGCGCGCCGCAAAGTGCAGCAGTGTCGGGTACTCGCTGTTCGCTGCAACCATCGTTACCATGAGTCAGATCACCACAGACAAAGGAAGAGCTCTCCTCTTTTTAATATATCTCCTTCCTCTGTTATACCACTTCCATTGATGCCTTAATTTTAATCCTAGGAGGGCTAAACTCCGGTGCAGCCAGCCCTCTATTACCTAAACACCTCCATACATTTTGGCAGTTATTTAAATTGAGTGTTCCGCAAAGAGTGATTCTAATTGTCACCAATATTATCCTTGGTCATATGTCATAAGCACTTCAGTCCAAAACTGCAGTCTTGAGAAAATGGAGTCCAAACTTTTCTTGTATGTTCCAACATAATTTTCAAGAATATTTTTGATCCTATCACAATGAAACTTACAAAGTAGGCTCAAAATACACTTATTCATGATTCTTTATTCCAAAGTAATGAAAAAATAAAAAAAAACTACTGATTTAATTATAACTTGAGTTGTTTGATCCGTGAAAAAAGATGACATAAGTGGACTAAGTCATTTTACCAAATTATACTTTTACGCCATCCAAACAGCAAGCTATTCACATTTTCAAACTAACTACAGTAGAGTGTTTATACCCAAGCATAGATTCCCAAAATTCATCAGCAATACCTGACTTACGATGTTATAATGGTCTTGATAACGGAAGTAGGACTAGTAGTTTTATCAAAGTGTAGATCTCGAAATTCTACATCCGGATGTGAAATTATCTCATTTCTTTAAAAAGAGGACTTAAGAACTTGTGTCAAATGACCAAGGAATTTCTTTGGCTGTGAGCATCAAGACAGTGAAAAGACAATATTCACATCAACATTATAGTTCCTATTAAAGATTCGGAGATGCTCCCCTAAAGGCAAACGCACACAGCAATGAGCACACGTATGCAGACAGATGAAGGAAAATCCCTCCACAGGTGTTTGAATGGTATAACACAGATGTCAGTCTGTCTGAAAAAGTCTTCTCACGTCTGCATTCAGACGTTTGGTTTTTATCTCCGTCTGTCTGCATACTTCTGCCTACTGCTGGGTGCGTTCGCCTCTATCGAGATAGATGACAAAGGTCAGCTTTTAAAAATTCACTCCAAATTTACTCCTGAAGAAAAGAGCATCATAAACTTTGTATGTAGATTTATTGGAATACATTTTTCTCCTGGGGAGAAACTTCATCGTCTTTCGGATCAATATAATGAAGAAATGACCCATAACAGAGAGACACCGGTAGTGAGTACCTAATGAGAAATACAATGCTTGTCTTCTTTCTTCTAGTATTTTGTCATGTGAACCTTGGTTGTGTATTATGTAAAGGTGCGTACAGACTTTCGCTCTGCTCCGCAACCAAACGTCACTCGAGCAGAGCGATTGATAATCGACTAGGGGAGCAAGAGTGGAACGCGAGAAGAGCTAACATCTCCCGTAACGTTCATGATCGGTGCTAGTGCTGAGCGGGGGCGGAGCGATTGCGGAACGAGGGCGGAGCGTGCGCGGAGCGGGTTGGAGGCGCGTATATCTGTACGCAGCTTAAGATGCGCTGAGTAATCTTCATAAAGAAGATAAGAAGCCTCACTGTATGGAGACAGTAGGCTTAACAATTTAATACATCAAGCTTTTATTTTTCTGAATTATATGACCTTGAGGAAAGTACAAAAAGGTGACTTAAATTGAATTTTGGCATCTTTGTATGATAATAAACATTTTTATAAGATTTATTGATGAAAAATTGATGTTTTAAGATATATTCAAACAAAGCTATCCAATCTATGATTTATATTGAATTCATTTCACAGAACCAACCTGAATGGTAACGATGACCAGCTGGCTGGAGTAGATTGAAATGCGGTGGCAGATTTCTCTGTAGAGAAGCCACCAGAAATACATCTAGTTGGTCTTTTTCTCCAGGATTCAAACCAAGAGCCTGCAAAAATTGTCGAAATAATCATGAAACAATTCTGTAGAAGTAGATAATAATTGGAGATTAATTATTTCAATTATTATTTTTCGCACACATTTCATTCACTATAAGTTGAAAAATAACTGTATAAAATTGATCACATTTCTAAGCTGCGAGTTCTCATCAACTGGAAAAATAACCAAATAAGTGGAGTACGGTATGTCAATTTTTTGGTGGAAAATGCCGAGATGAACTTTGTAAGTAGCCCCAGTGATGAAATGAAACTGATATAATATAGGTATAGATAATATGATAAATTAACTAATCAGCATGAATACTTGATGCGCTTTGTGGGATTTGAATCCACGACTTTTCCGACTCTGCAGTTCACTAGTTCTGTTTTTGCTGAGGAAGATGCTCAAATGAGCTCCAGGTTTGTGCGTGAGTAATGAGACGGATAATTATGAGAGCTGAGAATCTACCAAAATATTTATTAGTTGGGTTCCGAAAGGTTGGAGCGCTTCATCCGACTGAACTATATAATTTATATAGTTCAGTCTGAAAACATTACATATAAAATTATACAGCTCATTGTGGTGTATTTAACTTTCATTAAAATGCACACACATATAATTTATGAGAAAATGAGTTATTGTGAATTTAATAATCCCATGTGTCGGATTATCAGTTCACCGATCATGAATATTTTAATAATATTTCTGAAATCTCTGAAAACTTGATTCACATTTTGATGTAAAGTACCTAGATCAGAATCACCAATCATGAATGATTATATGATAATTTTGGAATCTGCAAATACTTTTTGCCCAATTGATGAAATCTGGGTGAATAAAAGTGAACAATGAGCATAACACACTGTTAAATAATTGTGTTCCATCAATTACCTGGCACATGAACTGCATGGGATTATCAGTGGTTCTAAGCAGTTGATCGAGCTCCTGCATCCTGCATTCACATTTCACCAGCCTGTGACCAAGAGGCTTCCCGTTCTTCTCTACGAAAACACTCGCGATCATTGAGACTTGTAGACATGCAACTGTGAGAAAAAATATTGTTCTAAAGTTGATTATCTCAAAATTTCGATAAACATCAGAATAAAATACAGTTTTGTTAACATGCTGTCATGATTATTACAGTGTTTTATTGTCTACTGAGTATTGAATCATGGGTTTAATAGCAATTCCTAAAATACTTTAAGAACATTGAGAAAAGAGCACCACACTGCAATGCTCAAACAAACTCTGATTTCAAAATCAAGACTATCCGTACATAAATAATATTCCCTGAACTATCAAGAGTTTCTTATAATCCTTCTATTTATTCTACATCTAACGAAGATTGAATTCGAAGAATTCCGTATTTATTTAAAAGGACATAGGCCTAATGAGAAATCAACGTTCGAGCAGTTTTGTTTTCTTGAGTTTATACCATTTCTTGAGTTTATTATAACTCAATGAACTCAAATAAAAATTTGCTTGGATGTTGGAACTTATAATTGGTGAAGTTGTTTGTTGAAAGGAAACTCTTTCCTGCTCTATGGATACAGAATGTGTTCCCATTTCTACTCCATCAATAAATCAATATGGTTGAAGTAAAAGCGTCACATTTTAATCATTACCTGGCATAGCAAATTGAATAGTGTAAGGATTTCGTCTCTTCACTGATGTTGGCTCCAACCTGGTTCCATTCTTGTCCACTGAGACATGTATTTCATCATGCTCATCAAGCGGGTCATTCAATAGAATTATAAGCTTATTTTGTCCCTGCAACAAAGCAAACATTGAAAATATGAGATGATTTGAAGTGAATGATGAACACAACTATAAAATTCAGTATGGAATATACTTGAATGATGTTTTCCCAACCGTGTATCAACATGACTTTTCAAATAGATTCATTTTCCCTGTTTTAATATGCAGAAATTCTTGTGACATGGAAGCTCTCATGAAATATAGACATCGACTATACTTCCAGTAATAAGGTGGATTTTTATGCTCCACGTACTCGAATGTACGGAACCCGGCCAATTTATGAGAGTTCAAGTTCTCTCTGGCATCTTTTATTCAAACGTGTATTTTCCTGGATTAGGCATTCATATTCATTACTTCTGAAGAGTATCCTTTTCTCATTTACCTCTTCAATTATAATTTATTCACGTTTGCTCTCTCTCATAGGATGATGATGCAAGGAATCAGCCATAATGAGGATTGCTATTCAATATAATATTCTCTTCAATCAATTTGAAATGGTTCTATATTGATTATCATAAAGCTTTTCCTCTCACTCATGACGTTGCAATGAATCAGTCATAATGAGAAACACAGTTTATTCGAACAGGGATTTTCTCTTCAATCAATATAAAATAATTTTGTATTGCTCCTCATCATGACTGATTCCTTGCAACATCAAGAGAAAGGAGAAAATGTGAATAAATGATAACTGAAGAGGTTAAGATTGAGAGGTTTTATTAGAAACTGAATCAGTTATGCAGTACTGATTAAATAATGTAAGGCGGGATGCACACAGGAGAAACGCATTTCGTGAAGCCCTCTTTCATGAAACTTGTTTCATGCAATCCGTTTCACTCGCGCATGTATACAAAAGAAACGTTCCCTGCTTAATGTTATCAGTCGATTGCGAGCAACTTTCGTTTCACGTTTCCTGAAACTTTTTTCAGGAAACGCGTTTCTCCGGTGTGCATCCCGCCTTACTGTTATAAATTTCTCATTTCTTAGGAAATGTTCGATTGAAATCTAGGCTGTAATTTAAATATTAGGTCTACTGTGGTGCCGCCATTGGTTGCCATTATTTGTCCGATTTTGCGAGAGTTTTTCTATGCTAGTTTGTTTGATGTTAGAAACTTAGAACTATTAAAACTACAAACCTCTAAATCATAATATGATTCACATATGTGGAATATCTGTTTTTTTTTTGGTTCAAAGATTCTTAATTTGGAAATCTACTTTGTGAACATATTTAAGGACTGAAAATTGTGTAAAGTGAACAACTACAAGACTTAACCTATTTCGGACTATGTGTAACCTTATCTAAATTTGGGAGAGGAATAGCACAAGGTTACCTTATTTTTTCTCTCCCTATCATTTTGATAATGTACTTATCGTATGGATGATGAATAAAGAATAATATGATAACATGAATATTGTTTCCTTGGCAATAATGTTGAAGTCACTTGCTGCTTTACTTACCCCAAAAGGATTAGGAGATAAAGATGGAAATAGGATTACTACGTACCACTTTCACTTTCTTTGGTATGATTGAGAATTGGGCTTTCTTCTCGTCGGTTCGCAGCTGATTGATGGCGTGCTGGATCTGCCAGGAACGGCTGAGGATGTCCATGGCGACACCCAGGAAGTCGCCAACAAAAGTTGGATCCTGGTCTTTCACTACCACTTTGCGCCATTCATCAAAGCACAGCAACGCTACAAAAATATTAGCGAAATAGTGAAGGCCGGTATCTAAACCAAGTTCCTTGGAACTAAAATAGGAGAAAATGAAAATATATTGACTTTTTTCTTTAGGTCTACTTTTAATATAAATAAAAATATTAAACTGAGTACTCTTTTAAATTATTGTTAAAATTTCAAAAATTTAATTTTCAATTATTGTGACATGTCGTGACTAAATAATTTGAAAGGGTACCCAGATTAATATTTTTATTTATAACAATATATTGGAATTCATAATTGGAATTTTATAATACCAAAGGAGCTTTAAAAACTAAAATAAATAAACTGATTGCTTTCCATTATGAAATAGGAGTGGGCGTAGACGAGTGATTCAGACGCTGGCTTTGTAAACCAGAGGTCCGGGTTAAAATCCCGTTTCGGGCAAGATAATGTTCTCGGACCACTCCCGTGTTTCAGATGGACACGTTAAACCGTTGGTCCCCCGGCTGCCTAGAAGCAGTTGTTGAGTCAAGTCAGAGGCCGTGAAAATGACATGAAAACTCCAACACCAGACCTGAGCAAGGGTAACTCGGCATTATTATTATTATGAAATACTTTTCTTCAAAAATTCACTCAAAGAAAAGATCATTGAGATCTTTCATCCTAGTATAAACAAGAATAAAGGTACCTAGAATAGAATTATTTGTGTTCTAGGTACATTGATAGTACCTTAAAGGTTTTTTGTTTTATAAGGAAGTTTAAACTAAGGAGTGGAATGCAACAATGAGAAAATTAATTGTTTTTTAGGGTGAAGTTTATTCTAAGAGAAAAGCTAAAAGGAATTATCATATTATCTTATTTGCAGCAGAACACTACTTGTAATCCATGAAACTCAAGTACTCAAGAATTCATCATTGACAAATCGCTCTAAAAATGGGAGGCCTTATTATTAGAGATTCACTGATCAAGCTAAGTTATTAAATCTTGGATTATTCTTTTTGTAATGATAAAAATATTCTAAAGTCACCAGTGAATCAACATGAAGATCATTCTCTAATAAATGCCAATTTGTTTTTCTGGATATAGAACTGAGTCAGTAGAAGCAGTCTTGACAGCAGAGTGCAGAGTGAACTAGTATATTTTGCACCTAGGGCCGAAAATGAGACTTTTCCGGCTCAAAATCGGTTTTCAAGTCCGAGGCCGTAGGGCCGAGGACTAGAAAAGATTGAGAGCCGGAAAAACATTTTTGCCCATGGTGAGAACGTTATTTTTCGCCACACAGAAAAATAAACAATATAAATATGAGAATAATTGTTTATTAGGCACTTCTGAAAGCAAAAGTGGAAGGTCATAGCTCTAGCAAATCTGAGGTAATCTGAATATCAGGAAATTGTCCAAGTATTTTTATCTGACAAATTTTGTCTGAATAACCTGAAAGATTATGTTCAATTATGTAAGAGGTTGAGTTTATACATTTTATTCTTCCAAATGACAATAAGATGATATTATTATAAATGTTTTGATTCTTGAATAATAAACACAAATAATGAAAAGTTTTTTGATCAGCTGTTTTAGCACACTTGAAATTTGGCCAATCTGAATGTCAACGTCAACAATGCTTGTTGTCGACTTCGGAAATTTAGGTTAGAAGTTCTATCCTACTCTGAAAATCGAATTTGAATAGTTTATAGTATATCTTATCTGTATTTTATTCATCCAAATAAAATGGTAGTATCTTATTGCAGAATACTTATTCAATTCTAGAAGCATAAACTGATTCCGTTTTAGAAACCATTTTGAAACACGTTCACATCAAATCAGAATCAGCTGACTTCAAGGTTATTTTACAGCCCTAGGGCCGTAAAACTTTTACCGGCCTGGTCAGAAAACAATCATTTTCGGCCTCCATATGACGCACGAAAACCAGCTCATTACATCCAAATGGGGCGAAAAAACATTTTTGCTCATGGTGCGAACGATATTTTTCGCCACACTACAGGTATTGCTGACAAAATAAATAAAGAATACTCATTATCATACCTATCTCTTGATTTTAGTGGTAGAAGATTTGCAGAGTGGTAGTCAGGATTTCAGATTCTTTTAAAATTTCACTTGGAATATCACAGGCGTCGTCATCTTCAAGCATTTTTGAAAATTCGGAATGCGCTAATCAACAATAAATAATTGAATAAAAATGGTTGCGAAGGGAATGCTGAATTAGTTTGATTCGAAATTCGAACTGAAATAATGGCAACTTCAGATGAAGAAAGTTGACACTCGCCCGATGACTTATTAACTACGGACTTCCATGTTAGCGGCTGGAAAGAGTACTCTTTCCGGCCTAGACCGGAAAGAAACCTGTTCCTCACGTCAGATGAGAGTCGTCTGCAAACAAGGTCTTTCAGATCTACGTAGGGACTGGAAAACAGCTGCTTCCTGTGCAGTGTGGCGAAAAATAATGTTTTTGATAATGGAATCTATTATTTCTTGTCCTAATCATCTATATGAACTATTTTACAACTGAAAAAATTCAGGTATCAAATTCGTGGTGAAATATGTTGGAACTACATAAACCAAGGTTCTAAAAGAATATTTAATTGAATGGTAAACTAATAAGGATATTTCGATAGACTTCTAAGTCTATGAAAAGTTGAGTCTATGAAAAGGCATTTGAACCTTCCGTTTAGTATTATCTGTACATGATCGAATAAAAAAATACTATGGACAAAAGTAATATCTGACCAGCTCTATGTTGTATGGTGACAGACTCATCGTTGACTCCCAGGAGCATGGCGAAGACTCGACTGGGCTGCAGCAGGGTGCTGAGTGCCGTCGCTGGTCCCGGACTCTTCTTGATCTGATCCAGGAAACTCGGGCAAAGGATTACAATCTGCAGGCGCGCTTTGCTCAGCTTCTCGTTCTGAGCCAGGGCTGTCATGCCAACCAAAACATCTTCCAGTCGAACACATACCAGCCTACAAAAGTATATTCCAAAATTAAAATGAAATATGGTACTTGAATGAACAGAAATTACAGAGCAGAAACATATTTTCATGAGCATTTTTATTATTGCCTGTCTCAGATATTTATCTTTGATAAACAACATCATAAAATACATAAATTACACCGCCAATATCATATTAGGTGTGACTATTAAACCCCCCCCCCTCAGACTCAAGGACGCATCCCTCTAAATCTAGAAAAAAAATCCCCCACTCCCCATGAATTTTAATGACGCAGGAAGCAACCTATTCAAACAAATTCCCTCCTGATTATATTGCAATAAATCACAAGATGTAATAAACTATCAACACGGTATAACATTATCAAGTTCATTTTGTATCTTGAGTTTGTGTAGTTTTCGCTACTCAGATGTCAATTTGAACTCACGCGACTATTTTTCCATTCTTCTAAAATTTCCTGATAGAATAAAATGAAACAATAATTTAGTTAATAAATTTGAATTAGAAACACATTTGAATGATCCTGTTAATCCAGGAATGCTGACCTTCACTTGAAGCAGTTGTCATTATGTTTTCATAATTCAATTGTCAAGGCTTATTAGTGTTCCTGGATGATGGGGTCCATTGAATGGAGCAGTGAGCTTTCCCCGCTTCATGACCAGCAACAAAACCACATACATGACTAAAACCACATAATGACTGATGTAGAGCATTTGCTCCGGAGAGTGGCACATCTCTTGAAATCTTGTCACTCATTTATTGAATGATTATACCGTACTGGTATTCGTAGCAGATGCGAATACAGCAAGCAGATGTTTACAACAACAGTTAATGATTTTTTATGAACAAAAAATTCAACTGTTTCACGTATAAAATAATTAAAGTTTTAGCACGTCGGTGAGTTGTGAGGACAAGCAGTCTTGAGGTGAGGTAACTAACTTCCCCTTGGATGATAAGTAGCTCCCAGATACTTAATTGACTCCCCTTCTAAAACATCTCCCTAGTTAGTAATTGTGAGTAGCTTTAAAACAATGTAATTCACTTCTATATACTATTGAAAGTGGAACGATATAGAACAAATTCAAAAAACCGGCACGATTATAGGAAGAGTTGATTTACTCACTTGAATGGAGGTTGTGACTGTTCAGTGGAGATTTGTTGGAAGCAAGTTGTCAGGTAGGTTACCCATAGTGAGGCAGTTTCACTCAGGCCACTTGAAATTATCACTATGTCCAAGAGCTCCCCATTGGTCTTCACTCCTCCTGAAATTTAGAAATACTATAAATGGAATGCTGATATATTTTGAAAATGAGAAAGAAATCTCTGCTGTGCTGTTGTTGGTCAACAAAATAAAATTTGCCATATGAATAAATTATTATATATTGTTTTAATTATTATATTATGTCCTCAAGAAGCTGGGCCGAAGGGGGGCTTCCACATCCACAGCTCGGACTCGGGTGTCGGGCAGTCAGGGCTACTCAGTGAAATGCTCTACATCCTCCCGAATCCCCGCTTCAGTATTAGTATAAATTGGAAATGAGAAGCTTTGGGCATAAGCCTGTTGTGCCTCTCCTCATGTCAAGTATTTGTACTCTATGTGATAAATAAATGAATAAAATAACGATTGGCAGTATAGGGCAGTATTCTATATAAAATTATTGTTTTCTCACTCATTATTCCAATAATGTTTTCGTTTCTAATAAGAAGTCAGTTGCAAAAATGTGTTACCATTGAAAAATTATTCAATGGAGTAAATAATATAATGGATGTATTATTTATATCGATTCGTAGCCTATTGATATCAATTTGGTTCCAATATACAATGAAATAGCTTACGGTACTTCTTTCCAATCACTAGATCATCTATGAGAGATTTGACATGAATTGTTTTACTGATTCCATGAATGTTGTTCTTTGTTTCTGTTTCTGGGATTATTATTAGGATTAATGATGACCTAGCTATAACCTCTCAAGTTATAAAATGTAATTTTATCTTTCTAATTGAAACATTAAAGTTCCATATCCATAGAATATTTTAAATCTAGAAATCAGAGAAAACCTGAAGTTCAGGCGTGTTAAACTAGTCCAGTGATGTCTGGATATAGATGAACGGAAGATATTAGTCATTATAGTTTAGTTCAAACTTGCTGAACCAGAGACCAGAGACAATGCAACTCATTGCTCGATTGCTCCTTGAAAGCAATATCATCACGATGCAAGTTGATCGTACTGTTCAACCTTTTAACCAATACAACATTCTCAACCAAAATGCATATAAATGATGAAATGAATCTATGGAATTGGAATTTTCCCCTTCAATGGAAAATGAAAGGGGGTACATCTTCACGCTTTCAAAGTGTATTTACCACAATATATATCACCATCAATAGCCTACTTCACATAGAAAAACATTAATAGATAAGTATAAGAAAAACACGGTTGTAGTACATGATTGAAAAACTTTTTTTATTCAACAAAAAACTCACCATCGCACTCCAACGAGCAACACCTCTGGTATTCAACCAACATTTTGGAAGCACTTCACCAACTAACTACCACAAATAAATGCCTTCTTGGCTATTTCTCCACACAATAGATTTCTCAATAACGTCTATTCCCTCTAATCACTCATCTCACTAGCGAAAATATCACACATTTCACGGGAAATCTCTCTTTGTTCGGTAATGTAGACAAGAACAAGGAAGCTATGCATAGTGCGAATAAAACTTGCGATATAGTGAACGTAATAATATTATAACTGAACCAATATTGACCTTCAGATTAATTGCTTGTTTCCATTATTATTATATACTTGTATTTCGTTTTAAACTTCAGCAACTATAACACTTGAGTTAAAATAAACCTGGGCGCGTTAATAACGTCGTTACAAAACTGGTGCATATCGTTATCACTTTTCGAAAGTTAATGAGATGCTTTCAAACAATAAGTAACATACAACACACAGTTTCACAGTTTCCGTCCGTGGAAATATTATGTAAGTGCGATAACCGCCGGCCGATTCTTGGAAGGAAAATATTGATAATGAGTGTTTGGTGGATGAACCAACAGCACCTGGCAACTGTGTTTAACTGGCAGCAGTTTAGTTAGTCAGGCAGGTAGCTTGCCTAGGTGCCTTGTGCCATTGGCCGGAACCCGCGGCACGTGATTGGCTGCCGGATGAGCACCGGAAGCTCGTCTGCATGCGAGGCACGTCGCCAGGGGCGGACGGAGCGCGGATCCCTTCTAGGGACGCCGATCGCCACCAAATACGTCCAACACTCGCCATTGTGACGCCAATTCAACATCCATTATCTTGCTTTGCGAATTATTAATAGATGCTACTCGAAAATACTGTATTTCAATTCTGGCGTTGTGACTAGTATTACATGATTTTTGGTGGGGATGATGCGCACATGAGTTGTCCCACCAGGCTTGTGCGTGGGTGACGAGAGGGGAGAAAATGTGGTGTATCGAGTTCATACACATAAAAGTAAATGTGTGAAAATGTTCGCACATTTGAAGTTAGTTGTTTTAAAATTCACAGTGCACAATAACGCACTCAATCCAAGGAGGAATACACTATGTAACGTAGTAGAATCTATTTTATTGTCGTGGGATTTGTCTTTGATTACCTTATTCTAAAATAAAATTTGTTATAAAGACCATATTATTTTCCAAATTTCAGAAATTATAAAAATATCATCAGTGAAGAGACTTGTGTAATAACCATAATTATTATCATAAAATTGAAGAAGAATACTATGGTAAAAAATGAGAAGTACGATGAATTTAATATTAAAATAAAATTCTCTTCACAGTATCATAAAACAATGTAAAGGTTTTCTCTGACAGTATCTATTGAAGTTTCAAAGTTGACGTATGAGAATTGAGTTCAAATTGAGTTCAATATGTAAATTAAAGTTCTTCACTAGCTTTACTTCAATGATATTATGAGGATGTTAAAAACGATAACTTTTATCAGCCGGTTTGTGTTATAGTTGTAATCAGTTGTAACAGTTGAATAGAGTATAGAATGTAACTACATTGGTATAATATGGGGTTGTAATAGGAGGTTTTTATATTCTACTAGATTACATTGTCGATTCAGTTTCTTAGAACAAATTGATGATAATGTTTTACAACTGAATAAAAATGTGAGTTTGGGCGGGGAGAGAAGACAGGAAGTAGAGTTTTTTGTAGTGTTGAGTTTCTATATATAAATCACATACAATAGTTATTGTAAGGGCCACAAAATAATAGTACACTCCAACTTCATTGATGATAACTGTCAAAAACAATAGATGACCTTGACATCGCTATTTGTAATGTCACAAATGTACTAATCAAATAGAAAGGAAGCGCTCTCATCAATTAATTCATTAATTAATTGATTGAGAAGAGGGCTGATGAATGAATAATTGGCGTTATTCATGTAGTAGCCTACACTATTGAGTGGTGAAGTCAATTAACCGAGTAGATAATTTACTAATTACAAAACGTTTTTTCAGAGATAAGCAGCCTCTCACATCCGCATCTCACTCATTGTTGTAATCCCAGTACACGTGGAGCCACTTTGTTCAACAGTAGATTATTATTTTTGTTCAATTGTAGATTAGAGTCTGCATTAGCAGTAATATTTTTAGTTTGCAATAATAAGTTTAGTTTCCATACTGATTTTATATTTTTGGGGTAACTTTCATTCAGTTTTTATGTTCACAAGTCCCGAAAACTATTTGATTAAACTAGTTAATTATTTATTTTAGTAATGAATTTCTAATCCTGTATCATATAACAATTTCCAATCGGTTTCTCTTATATCTCCATTGGTTAAAAAAAACCCAGCGTTTTTGAAAGAAGAATATTACATCAAAGATGATGGACTAAACAAATAATTTAAAAACCTTTGAGATGATAATTTTATCGATAACTTTGAACTGCATTCTTGCTGATCTCTATAATGGAAAAAAATTGAAAGTCCTATAAAGTCTTGAGGTATATTATAATATCTAATATCTGATTGTCTTGGGACTGAAAGATATTCGAGAACTTTTCAGAGAATTAATTTATTGCGATCTTCCAGTGGTGTCAGTAGCAGTTGGCTATAAAGAAAATAAGTTATAAACTTCTTCTCTTGGAAAGGCGTAGGTGTTGGAAATCTGTAATTTTGATATTGATGAATTCGATCTTGATTTTAGAAAAGTTCGCTGTGGAAACTTCGATTTCAGAAAGCAGCCTGAACAATAGCTGCTATTCTAGCAAGAAAATTTCCATTATCCAACGGCAGCGGTCGTGGGCTCTGGCTTCGCAGCCCCCATTCGTATTGTATTTTCAAGAATAATTGGATGGAAACTCATAACAATACTTCGTGTTGAATCAAACTTCTCCGGCCACCGAGAAAATTTCTTCAGGGGAAACTGCTTTTCACAAGATTTGTCAGAGTTCGGAATAGCGGAATAGCCTGTATATGAGCAAGTTTAACCCCTCCAAAGAAACCTATACTTTTCAAACTGAGATATATCAAGATCGAACAGTCGGCTTGAAATATAGTGTTCTTATTGATGCAACAATGCACAGTTTATTGAGAAATGCTCTACCAACAATGTGATTGTGATGCTTCAATAAGTAGTGAAGAAATTAGTACAAAATACAGCTTAGATTCATTCAATCTCTAGTACTGGGTGGTTAATTTAGGAAAGGGCTTTCAAATTTTCACTTTCATCAGTATCAGTATATAGTTTTTCAATCTATCAATGTTCATGTGATAATAATATAACTCTATCATTTTTATGGGAGGTAATCATTCAATCGAGCTTGCGCAGTACAGTTTTGTATATTCCATTATTCAGGGTTTATGATTTTGATGTTCATATTATGTTTCTCTCATCAAGTTTAAGTTTATTGGTTTCACCTACAAAGATTTCTCTAGATTCACTAGTCAATTTTTTCCTAGGTTCACGGATTGGAACCTGTTCAGGTACTGTGTTCTGGCATTGGCAACAGTTATAATGATACAAAAATGATGGAATTGGACCTGTTCCAAATGAGATGACTCGTTAGTCAAGTGTCCTAAAATGCATTCTTGTTCACAGCTGAACGTTTTGCCAGACCGAGTGACTCTTGCACTCCGATTTAAACGTTTTTTACACGCTGCTTACTCTGTTAAAAACAACAATATTACCTTTTATAATTCTCCTTTCCCTGGCAAATTATATTATTTGCAAGCCATTTTTAAAGTTTCAAGGGCACATAAAAAAACATTGTTAAGAATGAATTTGAGGCAAGAACTATTGATTGTCGAGCAAAACAACAGGAACCAATCAAAACGATTCCAGCATAGAAAATTTAGAATACAATATACATTTGAACTACTTATCAACTTTGATTCTAGTGTTTGCTTGCTATGCTGGCGAGCAATGCAGGAATTAGCATCTCATCCGTACTCAGTGTCAAGTGTTATCCAATGTAAGAGTTTGTAGATCTATTGGATTAGTGTAAATTGAAAATTAGTTTTCAAACCGATTCTTTTCCTCGTCTATAAAAAATAACTGTGGGGAAAATTAATACACTTTTGATTGTTTGATGTATCCCAACTGAAACCTACTACTCCACTTTCAAAAAAAAAAGGTGGAATAATCCTTGAATTGACAAATTTTTAAATGAGAGTAGAGGAAACCATAGCACCGAACACAAGCACTGCTCAACTACGTCTGACTGCTATTCTCAATTCAACAGGTAAAATGGATTTTGGAGTATTTTAAAAACGTCTGCATTTACTATTAACATACTATTCATTAATTTGTAATGCAATAATAGAATGATAACAGCCAGTATTGTGCTCAAAAATATTTCCACCAAGTCCTATTCGTTTCCATCGAAGTTTATTCGTGCAGAGAAAAGATCTAGGAAAGTTTTTGTGTCGTATATGGTGAGCCCAATGTACAGTCTCCTACCTTCTCCTGTGCTCTTTGCAGCAGTTTCCACGATAGAAGGGACTCTTTGATCCTCAGTAGAAAAACAAAATGAAATTGCCAAGACTAGTTGAAAGCCTGAGCTCCAGCCAGACCCAAAGAGAAGAGCACCTTCGCGTTAAAATGAGACCACGTGAGTCCCTACTGTTCAGAGTGCAGTCGTTTTAGATGCAAATAGAATATCGATCTGGATTCACCTTCAAATACGGCTGTTGCTACACATATTTCTGAAAGCTCTCTTCCACAAATTGCCACGCATCAGACACAATCAATATCCTTCTGAGTTTCGTAATTTAATAGTATTATAGCGTGACGGCGTGAGCTCAAGCTCTTGTTATTACATTAGATTTCTCCAATACATTGTGCCACAACCTATCCTTTTTTGAACAACATATCACCAAAAGGATTGATCAGCTATTCTCAATCGAGTCATCTGATTAACAAGGACAAATTATAAGAAGACAAATTAACCAAGACAAATTATACAATACAATAAATTCCATCTCAATCTGGACCAATAGTAGAGCTATATGACGGTTCTGCCTACGACAAAACCACTTCCCAAATTAATTTGTTTCACAAGGTAGTATAATAATACATTAACCATCAATTCCAATAATCCAGAATTTATATTTATAACATTATAATTAATATAATAATAGTATAATTAGTATATTAATATTTATAATATAGGCACTTTTAATCAAGACGTATTACTGAACAGTCGAAGAATTGAATTTTTCCTGCGATCAGAATAGAGGAGGTATTCTGGAAAAACAATTTTCAAATTTTGATCTCTTTTGTTTCTATTGTTGTAATATACAGTTTATGAGATTTTTCAACTTGTGCTACAAGGCCAATCCATATCCATTGACTACTCCTTGTGCCAAAAGAATACTATGATAAATATGATGGAATATGAGGAATGAATAAAAATAGCCTTCAAATAGATATTCAAAAGTTTTCTCACATGACATGAATAATCAAATTCGATTTGGCACATGTTATATTGTTAATACTCCTAGTAAGTTTAGCCTACACTTCAATAATGAAAAAATTTTATTATATCTACAGTATTTTGGTCATGGAACATGTTCCTAGAATTTGATGTTCACATTATGTCAACGAACTGACTTGTAAATTCAGTGAAACGTAGTCAGGGAAAATAAATTATCAAATTTTTCAAATTAAATTGTCCTTTTATACGAGAGAGATGACCTTTTATGAAAGAGAATAATTATTTTTTAACTGTTGAATCATAAAAAATGTTGGAAACAAGAACATTCAAACTCATAAAAATTCCTCTATAAGTTTTCCATTTTCTACATAATTCTTTTGGATACATTTTTTTGAAATAAAAAAAGTTTTTCTAATTGGAGAAAATTTATTAGTCCTTGATCTATCTAGAACTATGGCCCAATTTTAGCATACATTACGTTTAGGTAAGCTACAAACAGTGTGCTAGTAATCGCATTAATTAATTATTCTCAAGAATCAAACCATTTAATTATGGAAAGCATGATACGTATTTGATGATTTCCTTCATGCATGATTTATTACCTGTGATATGGTGTCCCATTGAAAGGGGGATTATAATAATCAGTTAGTTATAAGAGCAAAACAATGCAAAATTGAATATTTTATTGCGTTTATAATTCATTAGACTTCAAAGGTCAGTATGATCTGTTCAATAATTAGGTTTCATGTATTACGTAGAAGGGTCATTACAACAGAAAAAGTATGAACTCCTATGAATCTAGATTGATGTGACACATTTATTGATTTGAACTATCATCGCCCTAAATCAGCTTCATCCTGATTAATTAGCTGATCATACCAATTTAGCAAAGGGTTGACCGTGGATCACGCTTGGTTTAAACCAACAACGAATATTCGCGATTACCACCAAAGCATCCAAATGTTCAGTGAGGGTTTAATCAAGGGCCGAGTAAGCCGCAGCGTTTACGGATATAAAGGGAGATGGGATGGTTAGAGGTTCAATATTCTCAAACAATGAAGATAAAAAGAGAGAAAGAAATTAGTAAAAATTGAATGTTTAAGTAGACTGAAATTTCATATTTGTTTCGTTTGATATTTCATGACAATCACATTGTCATTCATTGAACCAGCCACTGCGTTATAAGAAGCCTCCAGCCCTTGAAATCGAATGAACCTTAAACTACAAGTGATTGAAAACAAAATGTTTGTTCAGTAATGAAATACAGTACTCGACATTCGTTAAATCAAAATTTTTCAATAGTGAATGATGCTTGAAATAATCCTCTCTTCGCTGAGCTTCATCAGTTATTGGTGTGGAAGTCTGTCCGCATTACTGATTTCCAGTGTGCTGCTGCTGTAGCTGTCGAATTATTCGAAGCGCTTCTCAATCGCTGTCGGGTTCTGATCAGCATTCAACACGCGTCAGTTGGCATGCTGCACGTTCAGCGGGACGGACGACCTTCATCCCATAAACAACCAATACATTCAAAGTGTCGCCAAATAATGGCTTGCAACTTGCAATTGGTCTGCAAACTATTACGAACAGCTACTAAACTATATAGCTGCTTTTCCAAATAACATTGGTTGTCAGATAACCAATGTTAGTTAAAAAATTTAATGAAAGTTCATTAACCAATAATATTCTAATTATATTATTATCACATAGCATAAACAACTATCAGTACATATACAGCCTAATATCATGTTTATAATAATAACAATAGATTTTTCACATGAAAACTTGATCAATGTAAACTTAGTCGATTAATATTGAGTCGTTCAATATTAAGTCTCATTACACACACTCACAAGCCTAGAGCTCATTTGGTTCAGCAAAATATAAATTCTTGAGTTTGAGTTTGACATTACAATGCACTTGATACATTGGAGGGGGCAACGGAGGGTTATAATGAAAGTTGCCATTGCAACAGCGCCCTTGATTTGAATTCATAAAAATTTCAATAACAAAACTATCATTTACTTTGTCCATATATGCCTCTTAGCTATTAGAAAGATTTACCTGCCTCCGTCGTTCCGTACAAATGCATCATCAAACTCTTTTACAGTATTTCTTATGGCAGTCCATCCACATTCTCTTTCTTCCAAACAGATTTTCATGGAGTTCACCTCTTGCTATCGCCTATCATGCTCGCAAAATGTCATTTGTCACATAATTGATATTTTACTCGTCACATAATTACTTTTTTACCACATAATTTGGTATATATGCACAGCTGGTGACCATTTCGAAGTGTGGTTTCGCAGTTATTAACTGACTGTCACATAATTACTGTAGTAAATAGTCCTTATGCACTCCACTGCGAATCGCTTGCCGATGACGGCGACGAATTCGACCATTCATCCAAGGCTCAAAATTCTCCTGCTCCCGTTGTCATCATGTGATTCATAGTGGTGTACCCAAGACTTACAAAAACCGCAAAGGGATGAAATATTGTACTCGAGATCCACCTGTTTTTTCTAAATGGGAGTTTTCTGTTTGCACTAGACAATTTTCTGTAACACGAGTTTCGTCACAAGCATAGGATTACAGCAGAATAGACACGCTATTGTGCCCCCTTTGAAAGTCCGCAGGTCTTCGAAAGGTCACGAGTGCTAAGGGTGGGTGGAGGGGTGAGGCGCACAGGGTACGGCACATGATTATTGGGCCTGGATGGGAACAGGTGAAGGGCGGATCGGTGGAATAGGATGGCTGGTTTCAAAAACAGGGAAACTGGGAGACGGGCGCGATCCAAATGGGGTTAGGGGTCAAAGCGGCGGCATCGGAGCCTGCCTGCCCTGGCCTGGCCTGTTGTTCGCAAACGGTTTGTTCCCTTCTGATAACACTATCCTATTCCCCCATTCACCCTCTTGCCCCGGACCTTCATCATGCCGCTTTCCATTCTGCTTGTCCAAACTGTTTCCAGCCCGCTCTTTTTAGGCTGCCTTTTGCTCACTATTTCATACACAAATGATAACAAAATGTTGGACAACTGGATGAATACAATGTTGTAGATATTATTCAAGAGACATTTTGTCCAACACTTGTGTTGGATCTATTATTTCATGGAAGGTGAGAAACTAATTTGAGTATAAACGTTGTTGATTGAAGTTCGAGGAGTTCATGATTTTGTCACCTCTAAAACAAAACTTGGAACTACATAAATTTTCCAATGTTATAATTGAAAGAAGAATTGAAAAGCTTGACTAAGAGAGGAAGAAAATCGAGTAATCCACTTTTGAACTGACGTTTGAAAGTGGATGTGAGTTGAAACATCTCTTTTCAGGATAAGCTGGAATCTTTTCCCCAAGGGTTGCTTCATTATGACTTCAACTGAGAGCATTCTTTGCGAACCTCTCTCTTCATTTCTCGAACTCTTTGAGAGAAATTTTTATTGTTTCACCTCTGTTGTCTTTCGTCTTCGTCATACCTCAACCTTAAATCTTTTCACTATCCCATTACTGAACATAGCGAGATACTTCCACTTTACCAAATTTAAATAGTGTTTTCAGTTGAAACAGCATCCAAAGCACAAAGTGTATTCCATTTTTCCAACATAATGCAACAACTAAATTTTCTGTTGTTCCGATAAATCTGTGCTTGTGGATGAACTCAACACTTCTATCATAAACAAAAAACTTCTGTATAAGTGAACGTACCAGCAGGGTAAATTACATATTATTGATCACTGACATTATTTTTTCGTCATTATTGTCTATAAATAAATAAAATTTCCTATCACAACTAAATATTCGTCCTCGAACTGCATATTTTAGTTTCAGCTCAACTCATCTCAATGTGTTGCTTATCTTGATATAATTCGCAACTCATTATCATAGAGAATACATATGTTGATAAGTTTGCCTATTTCAAAGCTACTTAGTTGAAAAAAGAAGATAATAGTCCAATGGGCTATTAAGTTTTCATCAGTGCTGAAATCCTAACATTTGAAGAATTTCGTTAACACGCTAGCGTATTAAATACTTTTGTTATGTGGCAACTGAAACTGAAAACAGTTACTCTATTTTGGAGCTGGTATCTTGCTGGGACCAGAAGCCGCGCCTGTGCGTCTGCTAACGCCTATTTTATGTCTGCAAGTTCTATTTAAAAAAGCTAACAATGGGGCATTCGTTGCCGACTGATGTGAAAGCGTTGCGCTACCCTTCTTCTGCTTCGTTTCGCTCCACAATCAACAGACCAGTAAGCAACTTCCACACACGTGGCTTCTAAAGCCGTGTAAACATCCGCGATAATGTTTACGAATCAGTTCAGCTCATTCCAAAAAAAACCTCTCTAGAGCCTGCAACCCGTTGATTTGTTTCTGGCAGCTACCAAACATGACAGCGAAAAGAAAAGATTAAAGAACAATATCCGCCAAGCGGCGTGAACAATGAAAAAGATTGTAAGATCGAGATTTTTGAACTGAACTCCTTCATTAAAACGCGGTTTATTGGTAAATTGTTGAGCATATATTAGATGAATTATCTCATGAAGAAAAAGCCATACTTATTCCATATTTTTAATCGTACCTGACAATATTAGGTTCTGTTCCATTTGAGCAAAGATATGTATTTTTAGAAAAGCCCGTTAAAATCAGGGCATTTTAGAATTATGAATTAAGAAAAATTATAATATGCGCTTTTAAGAAGTTTGCAGCAATTAAAACATTCGCTACTATTCTTTTCCAGATGATGTCCATGATTAAGCATGGTAAGGATGATAATGATGAAGAATAAATAAATTCCAAGAGGGTTCTTAACCACCAGGTTTATAAAACTGATGAAGATAATAATTATTTCTTTGTAATTATTTGCTTCCAATAGCAGTCCCGAGTCTCTTAACTTATTACGACGATCTCGCGGCAACCGCCCTCACCAAGCGATCAATCGCATACCAATCAATAAGTATAGAATTTTCTTCAAGTTTGTATTATTGTAGTTTAAATTTGAAATTTTACCTCTCCATTCCAATTCAGGAAAATCAGGTACTTTAGAAAAAAAACAATAGAACTGACAAAATAATGCAACACCGAGCTTCGTTCGTTATTTATTCACTGATAAACAGAACACAATTCTTTAAAATTATTGGGGAAGGACTAACAGACACAGCCCAAAACTGTTTCTTCCCCGAATTTTGATTTATACACTATCAATAGTCAAAAAGTAGGTTATGTTCCATACACTTGAATTCAGGTCCAATTTTCAGTCCAAACATTTGAACAACATTAGATTGTTTACAGACCAAATTGAATAACAAAATAACACTCACTAATCACTTAAAACTGTAAAATAATGATTAACTTTGAAAATTATGATGAATTTGAGAACATCGCGAAAATATGTTTTTATTTTGAATGATTATTATTTTTCATTAATTATGAATAATTTGACCTTTCAAACCCTTAAGGTTTCTTCATCTTCTAGGTCGTGTTTATAATTACAGCTGGCTATACGTCAGCTTATATGAATTTCGGGGATGAGATATTTTGATTTTCCGCAGACGCACTCGCTCACTCACTTCCATTATCCACAGACGATGGAAGTCTCAGCTGTTTTTCCAAGGATGAATTATCATTTTAATGTCGTTCAGCGAGTTTTCCTAGGGATGAGACCTAGTGCAATCGAATTTTTACATCATAAACCTACTATATTGCAAATTTCATCAAAATCGTTAGACCCGTTTTCGAGATCCGGTGAAATACAAACATATAAACATCTAAACCCTTGAACATATGAACAGAAATTGCTCGTTTAATAGTATAGGATAGTAATTTACATTTATAGTGTTAGTAGAATCATCAATTTTCGTTCACGTCTCCACTCAGCAATGCAGTCATACTATGATTCAGGTTGTTGGAGAGTGGGTAAGAGACCAGCAAAGTGATTTCATAAGATATTGTCTCAAAAGCGCTCAATACCCCATTGAGCCATCCAATCTCAATATTATTGATGAGAGCTTTCCAAGTCAGTCTCAACTCTTCAAAAACACTTACATGATGCCACATAATTAGGCAACCATAAGAATGCCGGTTCATTGAAATCTGAGTTGATAAATTAATTTAAACGGAAATTAACTTCAATCACTATTTTAACCAAGGAATGTATTCTAGCATAATTAATTTATTCTATTTATACAATGTACATGGTACATTGATTTTTTGATCCTTGATTGAAATATTAGCTGAACTATTATTTTGTAGCCTACTGTTTTTTTTTCAAAATATTCTATTTCTACGTTGTGCTATTTCTGCGTTGTATGGCAAATTGCGATATTTTATCTAGGTTTAATTCGAGAATTGAAGGTTCCAAAAATTCACATGAATAATATTCAAACCCTTTTTCTATTCATTTTTTACAATCAGTCTGCTCGGCCCTTTATCGGTGTGCCGGCTGCCGAAAAGCTTCACCCTTTTCTGTACTATTTTAGCAGCTCGCAAAGCACACCGTGTGATAAATATAAATCGACTGGAGGCTGCTGAGGCGGAGGCGGAGGCTGACTCAAACTCCAGTTTATTGTATATATTTACGGAAATGTATGTATATAATATTTGTATATGGCTGGAGCCGGCCGAACATCAATGCTCACCTCCAGTATATTTATAGACGTTCACCCTTTCCATGTTTCGAGTCGCAAGTTTATCGAATCGTTTATAACATGATGTTGTGATGCCAGTCAAGTGACTGTCACATGTGATGCCAGTCAAGTGACTGTCACACTTCTCTTGACTGCGTCTGCCGTCTCATCGAAATAGCCTCCGGAACATTCTTTCTCTCCCCAGAAAGTAAATCGAATCATTTGTTAGCTCGTAGAAAAACCGTGTCTCAATTTATTGATACGGCCCCAAGTGTGAAACTAATCTGTTTAGGAGAATGGGATGGGAAGTGATTTATCTGTTTGACTTGAATAATTATTTTCATAAATTTGAAATAATAGAGAAGAATTTTTGATTATTGCTGTTATCTCAATCCACTTAAATAAACTACCTATGAAGAAAGTATCGTTATTGAAAATTTTCCAAGTCGATGGCAAAGAATACAAGTGGATGTAATATGTGGATTGTCTAGTCTGATGTAATATAATTTATAACATAATAATTTGGTGGAATTTGAAGGATGAATATTTAAAATGAAGAAATGGAGAGTTTTTGAAAGGGAGGGCATTCAAAATTGGGGAAAACAAAGGAACGAGCTAAACGAAAAATCTTATTCAAAACTTTGAGGACGCATAACTCATTCCAGCTGATGAATTGATGAACAAGAAGCAGTATGACAATATCCATAAGCTATTGCCAGAAGTTGAAAGGATATGAGAGAGAGAGAGAGAGAGAGAGAGAGAGAGAGAGAGAGAGAGAGAGAGATGCCTAGGATGGGTTTGCTTGGGGAGAGTGGAGGTAGAAGAAAGAACGAAGGAGATATAATGCAGGGACAATTTGACAAAACTCCAAAGTAACTTTGTGCTTGCACTGCACAGACTCCTTCTTTAATGGAAAATGACGTCACGTTTTGATCAATCGACAAAAGTTTGTTCAATGCTCTTACCACGAATGCTTCATCCAGTTTTATGAACGAAGTTTCCAA
This sequence comes from Nilaparvata lugens, assembly GCF_014356525.2. Lineage (NCBI taxonomy): Eukaryota > Metazoa > Arthropoda > Insecta > Hemiptera > Delphacidae > Nilaparvata > Nilaparvata lugens. Next base: position 22,495,233 of record NC_052504.1, on the reverse strand, counting down.
ACAGTTTGTAATGAAGTTTTAATGCCTGATGAATTATGAAATGGTGCATTAACGTTCACAGTTTTGAACAGAACTCTTCAATAACTTTGGTCATGTTACTGAAAATAGTGCACAGAAATATATACTAATTCATATTATTATTAGAGAGAATTATTACCAGTACATTTTTATAAATTGGTAATTTTTTAATAAATAATAATTGAACATCCAATTAGTTCTATTAAAATACTTGATAACTATAACAGCATGTATTTTTTTAATCCCATGAATGACATCTTCTTTTTCTTTCAAACATAGATTAGGCTATTGCCTGTTCCGACTCACATTCAGCTTGTAATTAGAATAAAAATAAATAAAAAATAATAAATAAATGTATAAATTAATAACATCAATATAATCTAATCTAATAACATCACTATCATCATAAGCATCACTATAATCTACTGTTTTTATTTTATAGTAAATAATTATCATTGCCATATATTTCGTGGCCTGCCTATGTCTCTTTTTCCTACCGGTTTATACTTGAAAATTCTCAGTGGAAGCCTATCAGCTGGCATTCGTTCACATGCTCTTTCCATTGCTGACGATAAGATACAACTCTCTCATTCAGGCAGAAGATATTTAGAAAGGCAGATGGATGACATTATTGGTATAAATGTGGGGTAGTTGTTACACTTAATGCTATTATAATAATTATTGTAATGAACATGAACGCCTCATGGAATGCTGAACGAGGTTGAACGCCCGTCCTATAATTATATTTAAGGAGTGAATCTTTACTTATATTACTACCCATTTTCATTTTTAAAAGGAAGATAAGAGTTAAAAAGTTCTTTATGATCCCAATAGTTCAACCAACAGTCAATAAGCCAGAATTTTGCATGAAAATAGAAGGTCGAAATCAAGAATGTTGTTACACAACATTCGCAAAATATTGAAAATTTCAAATTCGCTTCTGTGTAAATTCATTTGGTAAGTTGATAGTTAACAAATAGCATTGTGTCTAATTATGTTGAAATATGGATTCGTATTTTATTAGTGAGGAATGGAAAGTGGAAAGAAATTAAAGAATTGTAATTACCTCAATTTAGATTTGGAATTCAATGCATTATATGCTTGCAATGAATAATGAAAGTAACAGTGAGAATGGGATATCACTGTGAAACTAGGAATTTGGCAAAAAAGTAATGCAAGGCAGCTAAGGAGACTAAATTAGCCGTGCTCAAGCACTCAATATGTCAAGGGCGGGAGCGGAATCCTCGACAGTCAGAGCTGATGAGAGTGGAGCCAAAAAACACTTCAGATTACTACTCCATGTTCAGCACAGAGCATCTGGCTTATAGTAAACAGTTGCAGTAATCTGTCTATTTTGCTTTATTCATCCATACCCACCACCTCCACCACCACCATTATTATCATCATCGTCATCATGAATACCAAAATGATTTCTATTAAGAGTAGCAAGCAGAGGAAAGCGTGTGTGTTGAAACGTAGTTTGGCTCGAATTCTGCGAAATATCCTACTGTACGCCATTAATCTGCTTCCTTCAAACATCTGGGCAAAAAATATGATTCATGACATCTCACAAATTTTGCGCGGTAGTCTCTGCGTGAATGATATTGCCTCTCTGATTGATGTTGGCTACGATGACCGCAATGTAAATAAATAAGTTATGAGGTTGGAATTTATTCTGAGAAGTGATGCGAATTCTTCTTCTTTCTCCCGGTTTATTTCTCCTGCACTCAAATACAAGTGATATTTACCGTGGTGTGTTGTCATAGCAGCTAAGTACGCGTTTATTTATTTTCTGAAATTCTCTCAAAAACGCTGCAACACTCCACTCGAAAATTTGCAGTCGACTGTTTTGTTGACATTCCATAGTTTAAATATTCTATCTAGATACTCGTACTGTATCTGTTTTCAGTATAACTGGGAAAAATCCAGTCACTCTCAGCAACCAAATAATTATCTTCAACGCCAACATGCTCGATCTCCTTCTAAAAATCTCTTAGTTCAATCAAAATTGATGTCAGCTATTTTTTGTGATACTGCTGCTAAACTAATTGTAGCTCCCACTAAATTCATAATGCATGCCTTTTCCCAATGTTCTTCTTTTTGAAAGTTGATCGACAATGTTTATAAAAACATTGTCCTCCAAAAATACTTAATCTCACTCAAACCCTCTCCTCTTGTCTTATTTTGTCCTAATAAGTCATTATCTCCCATCTGTGAGCTATCTCACAGATAGCTCTGTGAGCTGTGAGTTATTGATGAATGGAATAATTACGGTGCCGTGTCATGAATAGTATGAGTCCTAATAATGACCTATATAGTTAATCTCACCTTAATAATTCTAATAGAATGAACTCAACAAAAATTGTAAACTCAGTAAATTATGATTTCAACTTTTAGCAAAATCATATACACCTCTTTCATACACAAGCTCTTCACACAGTCTATTACTGTTACAGTCATAATTGATCATTTTTCATATTTTTCAATACTTTTGCTGTATTGTTATTTCCACTACTTTACAGTTTTTGATCAAGCTCTGCTATTTTTATAATTTTATTTTCTTCGAGATGTTCCACTATTGTGAACCATTTCAGTATTTGAATTCCATTTAGCTATTTATTTGCTTCTCTTGAAAATCTATCCGTTTTATCCTCCTCCTCCTTCTCCTCCTCCTCCTCTTCCTCCTCCTCCTCCTCCTTCTCCTCTTTCTTCTTTTTCTTCTTCTTCTTCTTCTTCTTTTAAAGTTCTTATATTATTTTAGTCACAGTGCTCATCTAAAATTATCCATAGTGTATTTAATCTAAATCTTCTTCACTTGAACTCCTTCACATTCATTTGTGATCTTTTCCTTGTTGCTTTCAGAACCTTCTTCACATCAAACAAAATTCCTCTCAATCACCTTCTTCCCTCCCGTTCTCAAATCATAAATAAATGGATTATGTTTGATTCACTACTTTACTAGGAGTGCGCTGCTGCAATAATTCTCAGTCCAGGTGTGAAGTGTGACATCTCATAAGCAACCAGTGCTATCACAGGTCACAGAGTGGACAGGTGTATATGCGACTTGTGCATTGTAATCAGTGTTGGTGGGTAGTTGAACAGGGAGGCAAACACAGTCACCACTGTTGTAGACTGGGAGGTTATTCAGTGGAGCCGGAAGTTTGAGACGCGAGAAGATAATGAAGACACGCGCACGTGGCTCACGACTCACGACGGAAGTAGCAGACACCGATTCACTACAGGAAACAAGCAGGAAGCTCCTGAGCACAGAAATACACCACTCATCCATCCACCAGCCTCATTCCACTATACACTCATCAACAACCCGACATACTTATATTACAACAGACAAATCCAGAGCGCCAACAATTTCTATCCAGATTTTATTTTAGTGTAAAAAATTAATTCTGGTGAAAACTAGCACTGAAAAATAGCCCTTACGATCATTTTAATCCTTAATTATACTTATGTGAAATATTTCTTCTATGTTTAGTTTTGAAGCATCTAGGTTTGAAAATCTACTTTGTGAAAATACTTGAGGACTGAAAATTTTGTGAGTTAAAGAACTACAAGACTTAACCTATTTCGGACTATGTGTTATCTAAATTTGGGAAACGAATAGCACAAGGTTACCTCATTTTTCCACTCCCAATCATTTTGATAATGTACTTATTGTATAAATGAATAAAGAATCGTATTTAATATGAGCAATTTCTGTGGTAAATGTTTATTACCACTCATTTCTCTAGTGGTTGGTGTGGACGCTATTTACCACACTGCACTCATGGTGTGTACAGATTATATTAGTCAATTCTATTATACAGTACTCTAATTGTCTCAACTCCTTGTACACACTATTACACACTATTACACTCTATATACACTATTTTTACTGATTGCTAACTCTCACCTCGAAATATAGGGCTCCGTTGGCTGGTAGATGTAGGAGGTGAATGAGATGGTTGAATGGTTGTTACATCCTGAATTGTGTATATCATGGAATCCTCCTTAAGAAGCTTGCTAGGTATGAACTTGGTGGTGGGGTGCTTGTGACCCTCAATTCCCTCAATATACAAATAATACATTATTTTGTATTCCCTACCTTCTACGTGTTACACAAATTCGGAAGTTATCGAAGAAGTAGGACGTTATCGGAAGCTATCAAATAGACTATAGTCTATGTCATCAGATTCAAGATGCGCTCTATATTAATTCTTCAATACAGTCTGATACATCTAAAACTAACTCACTAATGGGAATAATATTGCCAAAATATGTATAAGTGGTGATCTATTGTTAGAAACTGATATATACAACATAATATGTAGGTTGTATTCAGAAATAGGTAGAAGGTGTTTTCTTCGTGACCGGAGACCTGATCCTGACAGGATATTATATTAACATCACAAATATTTACATTAGTGATACATGTAGTGAGTATGACATGTAGAATAATATTGTTCTCCATTCCACACACGAGCAATACTGTACCTATTAAAAATTAACTGTTGAGTATATCACGTAAGAAAATATCATTTGTGTCTGTATTTTGGAAAATCAAGTTTCTGAACTCTCTGAATTGTTCTTGAACACTAATGTAATTCCTAAGTTGTCGAAGTAGTGGAAATTTCTAATTTCCCGCAAGGCTTCTACTTTTGTGTTCCATTACACTTGAAATGCGATACGACTGGCAAATAATATTATCTACCACACTCCATTATCTAGGCTAGACCAATAATTCAACAGCATTAAAACTTTGTAGTTTGAAAGGGGAGGAAGCGTATCATATTCATAATCTACAACTCGGCCCCTCAAGGGTTGCGGTTCATATGATAACGGAAGGTCGAGATGGAAATTTGTATGATACTCTGATGCAGATGCATGTATTGAGATATCTCTCCAGTCTCCTATCCTTCAAACTAATTTTGAAATTCTTATTGTCCAAGGATCCATTTGAATTATTATTTTTCACTGTTATTTCTATTATTTTAACTTCAAACTTCAAAAGTTTCTCAAATTATACTTATAAAACGGTAATTTTTCATGAGAGCTTTATATGATACTTATAGCAAACAGTAAACATAAGGACCTGAAGGAATTACTGGAATACAGCACTAAAATTATTTGGCACAATTAACTATTGTAGACTATCAATTATTGATGTGATGGTTCATTTTCAAATGAGAATCATCTTTGAATTCGTCTTAAATGTAATTTTCATAAGAACTGAATTTCTGCTTGTGAAAAATACTCTGCTAGTGTATCTTATTTGGTTAGATGGTGAGTCCTTACTATACTATACCCCCTACTTTCTAAATAGATTTATAAGTGAAAGTATTCTTATATATCCCAAGTGATTAAAAAATCTGGCTATCTCTCATTTTAAAATTAAATTTAACTTTATTGTTTGCCACGTTATAGACTCTACTCACTCTCCAGTTCATAGAAAAATAAAAAAGAGGGTTAAAAAGATGTTGAAAAAAGTCTCCTCCACACACCGGAAGCAGGCAATGACTTACAACTGACAGGGAAAGTACTAGGAATCTTTTTTCCTGTACTCATTTCATTCCCTATTAATTTTGATTAGTCTCTACAGAACGACACTTGCAATAATTATTATTCGTTGCCCAGAATCTTGTGCCTTGATTTATTTCAACTGTTTCCAGAAGAATAAGAACTTGTGATATATTGATACAAAAGCATTACGACTATTCTTAATCTATTATAATCATCATTCGGATCAAGATTTGAACTTCTGTATGAAATTTAGGTTTTTGTCATCTAAATTCGTTATTCATAAAACCTGCTCATTTGTAATCATTGTGGTACAAGAGTACAAGTGGTAGATTATATCACAGACAAAATAAGTAATTTTGATTATATTGACGTATTAATATAATGTAACTGTTTCTTTTATCTGTATTATGTATAATTATTGAAAATGATCTAGAATACAGAAACTCAGGAACTGTTCGATAAAACAACTATTCCAGTGTCACACTATGATTGCTCTGAATCTAAAGGACCAATGATTGCTCTACATATACATGATTGATTTTTCATATTTTGTTTTGAATTTAGATTTTATGAAGTTTGATCTGCTTCATTCTTCTTTTGCATTCCATTGCAATATTGCGCTTTTTAAAAATAAATATCGGGGACCGAGCTTCGCTCTGGAGTACAAAAGCATAAAACATTTATTGCGAAAGATGAAATTTTAATAACATTCACATAGAAATGTTCTATCTAACCTCAGTAAATTCCCAGAGGAATGCAAAAATTTCCCTCACGAAAGCCCAGTTGCACAAAAGCCGGTTAAATTCTAATCCTGATTAATTTCACGTGAACCGAATCAGAGAAGACCATTTAAAAAAGATGGATATACTGGAATTAATCCGGATTGAAAATAACCCGGCTTTTTTGCAACCGGCACTAAGCACCTGATTGAATGATTACAAAAATTCAACAGCTGAGTCCAAATTTTGACACAGTCCCATACACATGAACTCGCTCACTAAATTCCATCACCAACAGACGACGAAATAATTATTATCAGATGTTTTTCCAAGGATGAATAATAATTATCCTTTTAATGTCCTCCAGCGAGTTTTCCGAGGGATGAGACTTAGTGCAATCGAATCTTTATATTATAAACCTACTATGTTCTGAATTTCGTGAGAATCGTTAGAGCCGTTTCCGAGATCCGGTGAAATACAAACATATAAAAATTCAAACATCCAAACATATAAACAGAAGTTGCTCGTTTAATAGTATAGGATTTCATTTTAAACTGGATTAAATCAATATCAAGTCTAGTTCGTTATGTCACCTGTAATGTGGTTCATTTTCTATTTTAAGCCAACAGCTGATAAAATTCAGTTTGAGCTTTGACTGTGCGAACGGCCCTAAGGGTATCCTAAACGAGCCATCTTTTTTAAATGGTCTTCTCTGATTCGGTTCACGTGAAATTAATCAGTATTAGAATTTAACCGGCTTTTGTGCAACTGGGCTTTCGTGAGGGAAACTTTTTGCATTCCTCTGGGAATTTACTGTGGTTAGATAGAACATTTCTGTATGAATGTTATTAAAATTTCATCTTTTGTAATACATTTTTTATGCTTTTGTACTCCAGAGCGAAGCTCGGATATTTTAGTTTAAACTCATACTGTATAAACTGTACTTATTGTATAGAGATTTAGTATTAGAGTCCATGATTGTAAGGTTCTTCCAATAAGCTGAGAAATAATAGGCTGAGTAGTTTTGTCTTTTATGAGAGACCTTCCAAACGAATAGAGAGCCGGACACATCTGGAAGACTTCGCCGTCCCCAGATGCTCTCTCACAAAGAAGGCCCGCAGGGTGGCGACTGACCTTCCTTTATTCTTTCCTCCTCATGGATGTTTCTCCTTATTATTTTTACGACTTACAGGGATTATAATATCCCCAACATCCTGTTCTCATCACGAAGTCGAAACCTTCAATCGGTGTGTTTGGAAACATTTTTGACATTTAAGCAGAAATTCACAAAACTTTTCTTAGAACACTCTCCTCGAACGGAGTTCAATTTACAATTTCTAAATAGAAAACAATTAGATTGAAAGAAGTGAAGTGGGTTTAAAGCACGTGGTGTGGCCATATTCAAAGTTGTAAGTGCAAAACTGCATTGGTTTTATCGGCGATACACGTGTCAGAAAATCGCCAAAATCTTGAACATGTATCATGCATAACACGATAGAAGATGTATTTCCAAGATTATGAATAATTTTGTAATTCTTTCTCCAATAAAGTTATAAACAATATTCTACTTTTCCAAAGAAGCATAGAAGGAGCTTGTTTTCTTCGAACTTGAAAATAAGATAAAATATACGCTATATCCAAGTCAAAGGTTATTCAGATAAAGATAAAAGTTCATATTTTTATCTTTCAAGGCTTGTTCGAATTCTTCCGAAAATGAAGTTTGTTTCAAGTTGAAAGTCTTGATAGTAGAAATTAAACAAAATAGAACAATTCTATCTCTGCCCGGTTTTAATGGCAGAAATGAACAGTACAGTAGATTGATATCATTACAAAAGTGTACTGTGAACAGTTTCCATCATCTTTGGAAAACCGATCAAGTGATAAGCAAAACTGATCGAGTGAAACAGATCAAGACTCTGATATATGAATCAATATATCTGTTGAATAGTCTTCAAGCAAATCTTCAAGCATAATCAAAAATATCAAATTGTTTATATAAGTAATAATTATCAAATATAAATCGTCAGCGATCACAATTTGTTGATTTGTGGTCCTATTTACGTATATCTCTTTTAAACAATGTTATTGAAAAATGCATTCTTGTACGAGGAGTAGAATTGAATAATTATTAAATTATTATCATGAAGATAATTCTCAAATTTAAGCTCAAAGGATTTCTGATGGGGAACGAGTTGTAAAATTTGTCACACTAATTTCCATTTACAAAATTGGGGAACTCCTCTCTCTTCACCTCCGGAAATTGCAACATTCGATCACCCTTTCCGATTGACGTCAATTGGTAGCATGAGCCTGAGACCTCTATCACATCAATGAGAATCAACTCACTCTTCAAATTTGATGATTGCTAGGTTACCGTAAGTCCTTGATAAAACTACTGAGAAATGGATATATTTGGTTTGAAACTTGATATTTGTGGAAAGGATCTTTAATTCCATCTGCTAATCATCACACGATAATATTTACGTTCAACTTCCCCAAACTAATAATATATAACATCTCCTTCTCTTGAATTATGGAATTATTTTTTTCTCTCAATGCCCCACATACAGCTTCATCTGTCATGTTTTAATGATTCAGTATTGAAAAATACAATTTCATCTTCTATGTTTCACTGATGTCAAGTTATAGAAGTTTTGATGTTAAGTTAGTCGTGGTAAAGTAAAAATTTTAAGTTTTTATGTCTTGAAAATGTACTGTTGGGGTAAAGAACTTCATCCGCCTGCTGTTGAAACATCGGCCATAACATGAAAAAATGGTTATTTCAAACAGTAGTTCATTCATTTTTGAACAACTGGTTATACTCTCTTCAGGGCCGATCGCTTCGTACTTCCATTTACATTTACCCTCGAATCATGTTATCATGTACAAAATAATGAAACGGTACATCAACCTTTGAATAAAATGACCGGATTTCTACTACAACACAGCCACCTACATTTCCACCACCTCCTACATCTCCGCACAACTAAAACCTTCACTACAACACACAGAGATATCAACCTTTGATCTTTTATTAAATGTCACTCATGGATTGTTTAAAACGACCCTCTGCTTTTCATTAATGTGATTGGTTTTCCATGTAGAGTTTTCACAAAGGTTCCATAACATGTATGTAACAAATATGAAGTACTATCACCAGCTACATCGTGTTTTAATGATAGCTGTAAGAGTTCCATCAATTCAAAACATTCAAAGACTCGTTTGTCAATTTCTGTGAAATTTCATGGCTTCAGCAGCTTCAAAGCTGTTATGAGTTGACGCAATCAACAAGGTTCATTCAAGTTGAATTCAAATCTCTCTTATCGATCGAGAGCCTAATTAATTTTATTTGAAGAGACGGTTGAAATTAATTTCAGTGTGATGGGAATCATGTTGTGCAATCTGAGAAGATGACGAGGCTATTTACACTGAAAGTATACCTATATTGGTGTGTACCGTCAGATAGGTGCGATCGCTGTTGCATTTTGCATAAGCCAATTTCGGCGCCAAGTTACAGGTGAGCGAATTTCACGCTCACAGAGCGCTCGATAAATTATTAACAAGCTTTGTGAAGTTGGAGGTGGAGGCGCTGCGCATAAGCCGTTAGTAAGGCCAATATTAATTCTCTTCTCACAACTCACAACCAGCAACCACGTCTAAATAAAATGATTGTCTAACTTTGACAAAGCTTACAGCAAAATTTTGAACTTCACAAATCTTCAAAGCGTAACATGGTTGTTAGCACTGAAGTTTTCAAGATATAATTGCTAGGCAAATCTTCATCTCCACGATGGCTCATGAGAATGTAGTAGTAAGATATGTTGCATGTAGTATGTATGTGGTATGTAGTGTACATCAATCGATGCCCACTAAATCTCCACTAATCTCCGTTGCATAAATTAGTAGTTTATAGGGACAATTAAATCCCACAGCGCACACGAGTTTCACATCACAACAAAGTAATTGACTGCAAAAGATATGTGGGAGGAATCGCATTGATCTTGTATTTCATCATTTAAAGTTGAATTTGAAGTATTTGGAGTATTTCATCATTTGAAGTTAAATTTGAAATATTCTATATTATTTCATTGATTACAATAGCATCTAGAGTATTTTTCAAACACTTTGAACTGTCTCATCATCTATTTTATAAGGAGAGGAATAGGAACTTTAAACCTGGAAACTATTCAATAAGACAAGATACTCTTGAGTAAAAACCAGAGGGATACAGGAATGTCTCCTTGCTTTGAGGACATCAAAAATAGTTATTTATAGCATTCCAGTAAAACAAAATAATTGTTGTTTTCATCACGAAACTCTTGAATCTGTTATCATTTGTTTAATTTATTAGATTACTTTTTGATTGAGTGATATGAATCTAAAATATTATTTTATCTAATAATTATAATTATTTTATCTAAAATAATCGAAAAGTGTATAAAAATACAACTGACTAAGTATTTAAACGAGTACAATCTCATCTCCAACTCACAGTATGGTTTTCAAAAGTCCAAAAATACATCTGATACTCTTTTCAATATGTCTAGGGCTATCTCAAGTAGTATTAAATCAAGAAGAAAAGTACTGATAACCTTTTTGGACTTGGCAAAAGCCTTTGATACAGTTGACAGGAGAATTTTTATAAAAAAACTTGAATCATTGGGGATAAAAAATATCTCTCTCCGATGGTTTAAGAGTTACTTTCACAATCGACAGCAATCAGTTTGCATAAATGGTGAAAATAGTGATAAGAGAATGTTGAGTATGGGGTAGTCCAGGGAAGCACCCTTGGGCCACTGCTATTTCTAATCTATATCAACAATCTGTCAAAATTAGTAGTTGAAGGTGAGTTGTATCTGTTTGCTGATGACACAGCACTAGTGTCTACTGGGAGCACTTGGGAGGAGGCCTGCATGAGTGCTTCAATTGATTTGTCAAAAATAAAGAACTGGTTTGATCACAATAGCCTTACAGTAAATGTGGAAAAAACGAAGTTTATGCCAATAGTTACAAGAAATCAAGCTGATCCAGGCTCTCTAATACTAACGATGCATTCTTGTAATAATCCCAGGTCTGCTGGATGTAATTGTAGTATGATTGAGCGCGTTGATCATTACAAATACCTGGGCGTTGTCTTGGATTCCAAGATGAGTTGGGTACAACATGTCCAGTGTGCTAAGAATAGGCTCAGAAAGCTGCTTCACGCATTTTCAGAGCTTAGTAATGTTCTGAGTGTGGATCAGTGCAAAGTAATTTACTTTGCCTATGTCCAATCTATAATACTATATGGAATTCTAGCTTGGGGAGGGGCTTCCTCATCAGTCATTGAGCCTCTCGCAGTCACCCAAAGATCAATTATAAAAACAATTTTAAAGAGAGACTTTAGATACCCAACAAGACAATTGTTTATCGAATTTCCCGTACTGAATGTTAGACAACTTTTTATTAAATCCTTGTTGATCCACATAAAAAAATACAAAACTGAACTTCTGGGAGAAACAGTTAACCATAGCTACTCAACTCGCCACAGATCCAATTACAGCTTTGAGATACCTCAGCTGACTCACGGCTCTGAATTGACAAATCCTTCATACCTGGCCCATGTCTTGTACAGAAATGTGCCAGGGGTGATTAGGGAAGCAGAGGCATTTAGTTTGGTAGTGTTTAGGAAGAGGGTGGACAGGTGGCTGTACCAGATTGGTTGGGAAGCTTCAGAAGAACTACTCCAATCTCGTTATGCTTGGTGACCAACACGACTTCAAGGTTTCCAGACAATTGATTGGTATTTATTTTATCATTGATATAACCGATTTGACTGTTTTGCCTTTCTGGTTTATGCTTTTTTTTCATTCTCTCTTCTGAGAATTTCTGGAATCCCTGCCACTGCGGTCTTCAAAAAAATATTGTTATTTCTTCTTTATTTATTCTTTTATCAATCAAGGTATTAAGTATACTTATTCCTACATACATATTCCTACATACTCATTCTTAAATATACATCAGCACATATATTATCTATTTTATAATCAGAATATTAATAATACATCCATAATATAAGTGTATTCTCTATTATTTACTTCTATGAGCAGATTAAGCTTATTATGTATAAAGTGGAACTCCCCCCCTACACACAGATGGATAGTCTAGTAGGGGGATTCCAAAATATGTTGTATATTGTATTTCTTATTCGTGTATTATGTTTTTGGAAATAAACTGAATTGAATTGAATTGAATTGAAATAGATTTCACTGGTAAGTGACTGACTTCTCCTCAATGCACTCCAAAAGACTCAATCAAGGAGTAAGATAAATTGAATATTTATTTGGAAAAAATGTTGTGATGATTACAACAGAGATAGAACAGAATAACTCTTAAAAATTCCAATGCTCGATAAATATTTAAAATTTGTCGATTCTCCATAAATATAATCAAATATCAAACAATGATTCTATGTGATAATTTCTAAATAAGAATGGCGTGACTTCAGTGTGATTATAATTTTCAAATAGTCTGCTTCAAAAATCTGATTCATTGTCACTGGAGTTTACTTCGTCTAAGAAGTAATAGAGAAGTAACTGTGTGAATATCATCCCATAATAGATATGAAGATATTCCTTGATACTTCACTGGAGTCCCGTTTAACTGAAGGTAGCATAATAGAGAAGTAACTAGGTGAAGTTTCCATTGTGACATGATATTCATACCTCATGAAAAAGAGATTCCATAGTCCCAGAGAGAAACTTTTAAGTGACATCGCCAGCAACTGAGTTGCAGTTATAGCCGGTGTCATTCGGTGCACCACTTTCTGTGGTTATATGCTTTCTGGTGGTTGGGATTGTATTTGGGGAAGGGTGCACTGAGGGTGAGAGAGACAGCATCCAAGTGACCCCTCCTCACTCACCAACTTACTCGACTTGATTAAATCAAATCTCCGCTTCAACTACTATACTACTGCAGCGGGGGATCTCGATAATCAGATGAGCTGATAAACAAGCATCCGACGATTCTCACCATTGTGTACGGCTCGACCCTAACCCCTCCCTCCCCCTCACCAAAATCCCTCCCCAGCCCTCACCATCACTATCAACGGTCTCTCACAGCTGGGTCGCAGTCCCCCAGTTCACCCCCCCCCCAACACAGTCCCCGGCCGCCGCGATTACGCTCTGATAAGCTTCAACTTGGACAATCGTCTTTCATTCGAGTTCAACGCCAGTGATTTGACGATTAAATCAAACTAACCGCTGTGCGGCAGATTTGCTTGTGACATTTGTTGGCTCTAGAGAATTCCAAGTCGATGTCGTCACACAAATAAACTCTTCACTTTTCACTTTGACTGTGATTTCGTCAACTTGACGCTTCAATTCAGATCGGTTCAATCAAAGCCCAGTCAGAGGAGCAGTAGGAAGTGGACTCAACCACATTTCTAATAAAAATATTTATACCACAGCAAAATAATAATTATACTAAATTCATCCTATCTACATTTTTGTATCAACGCCAGAAAATTTAACTGTTATTGTCAGAGCCTAGAAGGCTTGTAACCTCATGTGATGATAAGAGAGGGACACGTGCATTTTCAAGAAATTTCTGGATAGAAATATGGGCTGCCTTTATCTTCAAAGATAATTTATTATTGTTGAAACAGAATAATAAGGGAGTGTTCTTGGAATTGGTTTCCATCAAATTACAAAACACAAATGGGATCAACGAGATTATTCTTTCTTCATAAGAATGTGACCTTGGAAGATTTTCTCCCTTAAATTGTGATTATCTTGGCTCGTCTAAATGAATTTGAAAATATGAATGATTGCTGTTGATGAAAACGTGTGATTGAATGTGTATGGTGCTGTAGAAACTTTACATTCTGATGTATTAAGGCTTGCAGGAAACGCCTATCACAGACCCTATCTAGATTATTTGAATGCCCCTCCTATCATGATATCAGTGCATTTCCCACTGTTGAGGTTGCTCTACTCAGAACACTCGAGGGTAAATTTCTCCTGGCCTTTATTGACTTATTATCAGCTCTACGTTATTGGCTGGATAACACAAGAGCTACGAGCGTGTGTGCTTGTCTGTCAACTTCAAGAGGCTTCTCAACCTAGACAGGCAGCTGATAAGATGATAAGGGCTGTCTGCGCCACAGTACCGTACCCGATTTCTACGCCTTCATTAGGGTGGAGAGTTCACTTGGGTGGTGTATTCGTTCTTCAAATTTCGGAGGATGAATAATGATATTATCGAACACAATTACATCTGTTATTTTGAAAATTGAACTTTATGAGAAAATAGGTGGAGTGTAATAACGAAGGTCATAATTTATTAAAGCATGAGTATTCAATCATTTTTTATTCCAGCAAGAGTAATAATATTCCGATAATCTATCACATCAAGTCATCAATGGAAATGTTGAATATTGCAATTTTGAAGTACAAATACAGAGTTTTTATTCATTCATGGAAACTCACCACTGAACTTTGATTTCCATGATTATTGAGAACAGGAGAGTTGGTATGATTACAATATTCAATCGAGCACAGTTCAAATTCTCTGAAATGGAATTGATATAGTTTCCATCCATGGGTTGATTGTGATTGAGCCTTTTTTGTGTACGTTGTATGTTATAGTATCTTATGTGGTTATATGAGTATAGGAAGGAGTTTTTGGAGAATATTGTTGTATATTTGTTGTATTAGTTTCTATTACAGTTCTGACTGTTTAGTTTTCCCATTATTAGGATAGGATTAATTGGATATAGGATATGGAAGAGGATATGAAAAGGAAAACTATGTGTGCTTGAAACATTTATAATTTATTCATTTTGTCACATTTTCTCCGCCCACTATTGTATTAATTCCTAAGCAACATGAAATGGCGAGTTCCTATTGTTCATTGTTCAGCATAACATCTTTGTAAAATATTTTGCAAACTCTATTAAATTCAAGACAATGAGACTGCACAGAATAAGTTTATACAAACTGTAATCAGTACACAAAAGCGAAGCAGGGGCTCTGGTATTCTTGAGTATCTCAAAATTGGCTCAGAGTAATATCGACGCAAAGTTCAAGTTGAGAGGTTTCAGAGCACAAAGGAAAATTACTTACGTTCACAACATTCCACCATCTATATGATTCCTGAATGCAGATTAGGAATTCCCTTATCTGTTTCCTTGAACAGATTACTCTGTTCTTCTGTTGCATTCCTCAATAGAAACTTGAATCCCCATGTAATAAAACTATGATTTTTCAGTCTCGATGTTCAAAGAATGAGTTATATTAACGTTTTATTCTGTGGTCCAACGTGAACAATAAAGGAAAACATTATATGAGAGAATTAGTAAAAACCGATCAGTGTTGTAGTGATCTGGGATTTACAGATTCAGCCTGTTACGATCTGCCTGAAACCCGCTTCGCTGAGATGACCATCTTATCAATTAACCTCATACAATCACATCACTCACGCACATGCATCAACCTTATGTAGACATCATTCGCAAATCGGAATAGAAAAAATGTGGAGTATTGCTGCTGTAGACAATATTTTCTATCAGAGGTGCAGAGAAAACTCAATATTGTCTTTAAATCTTTTAAAATCTCAAATTCGAGAATTTGAAAGCGGAGATTTATCGTAATATAGTAAGGCATTTTCACGGTTTTTGTTTAATCTAATGCAATTTCTTGTCCGCGCAATTCAACAAGTTGGGTTATTCCATTCAGATTAAATCGTTGCTCAGTCTTTCCTATACCTTCAACTCTTGTTATATCCTTGCCTGGTTCAAAAACAGATCGATTGAATTAAGCCTTTCAAATCCAACGATGTTTACAGAATGGAACATGGTTATGTTGTAAGCTTAGGGATCCTTATGGTATCCAGACTTATTGGATTAACTGATTTTCCCTACCAGAGTTACAGACTAAGCCAACGCTTCGAATACCAAGCACGCTTCACATTCCTCTCAATGTAGACAGACGTTCCCCAGCGTACTCAATCGACATTCCGCAGCAACTGTATTTTTTATACGCTTCCTGATTATTAATGTGTCACTGCATTTTTGAAACACTTCCTGCATAATTAAAAAATCTGAGATTATAAGTGCGCGTCGCATTGACTCAGAGATTATTGGAATTCCAAATCATCAGATAAGACGATAAGCTATCATAATCTTTCTGGTCTAGCCATAAGAATGAGAAGAAGTCACCTATCACCTATATATTTATGGAACTTTAAATTCTATATGGATACTTTTAATATATGAGGGAATTTTTAAGCTCAAGAGATATCAATTGAATCAACATCAAGAACAACATCAACATCTAGTTTTGGAATCTATACAGACGTTGTGAAGGGACTTTCGCTAATTATTCATATTAATGTCAGGAACGGTGATAACCATGAAATTAATAATTATTTTCGTATGTGCCTGAATAATTTGAGCTGAATGTTGGGGTAGTGCACCTTGTTTTTGGAAACTTTTACTGGTAACATTTTTTTAAGTATTTCGATTCGGATACTATAAACTTACCAAAATGTAACAAATTTCCAGGATAAAACTTTATCAATTCACTTTTTGAGGTATGTACGAGCGCTTCAAGTTGAAATCTTGGGGAAGATCCTAGAGAGCTTGATGGTTCAACCATAATATGTTGACTGTATTTGTGATAATTGTAAATTCTCTATCTACAGTTCCAATTACTCAAAAAACACAAACATGGTTTTCCCTATCACTTGCGTTCGTGAAATCAATAAGCAAAAGCGTACACAGGTTGATGGAAGCACATAAATAAAGCAGAGTAGGAAATAGCAGACGGCTTTACATAGCTCATATGCAGCTGCGTGCTGTGACACTCATGTAAGTAGACAATAATTCATGCTCTCAACCCAGCCACACACACATACACACACCAGAGTACACAACTGTGATTGCAGCTTGCATTGTACGAGTAGCTAGTAGCTATATTTTGATGGCCTCATGTGACAAGAGGGATTACTCACGTTACTCAACGTAGAGCGAGCAACCGCATTGGCAAATTCATTAAATCCTGTGTTCCCGAAATCAGAATTGTGGAAGAGATAGTAGTGACAAAAATTGGGAAATGTTGGAGCGATATGAATGATCGATAAAATCTCCAATTTTGTTAGTCTTCTCTAATAAACCAAACTCTAATCTTTGATCATCGTTGAGGTAAATCATCAAACATGAACAGAGGTATTCCAAGCAATGTGAACTAGAAGTAAATTCAATATCCAAGTACAATAGAGGTATTATCATCTGAATGTATTTTGCCTCACGTTAACTGATTGTTCCATATTTCTCTGAATCCTCTGCCGCTACTCTAAATCTCCTTTTGTGTAAAAATTTCATATTGAGGATTCGTTTCAAATTACTCTTGTCAGGACTATTATTGCAGTGGAAAGTGTCTTGGCATATCAGCTATCTCCTTCTAATCCCACTTTCACACAAATGCCAGTGGTTCCATCACTAGTATCATAATTTTATCAGGTTGGCATTAAGTTGAGTTGACTTTGTTAGGTTGGCACCAAGTTGAAGATTTCAATGCATTTATCGCGGAAAGATTGATTGGGCACTGCTACTTCAATCCTGGGAATATTATATTACTAGCCGTCAGGCTCGGTTCGCTCGCCATATCCGTTTAGCCAGACGTTTAGTCTGGACCCCCGACTGGATTGTTCTAACATATGATAAAAATGCTCAAATGAAAAATGCAGGCGAGCGAAGCGAGCCTGCTGATCTCATTCTTGGTCGATCCAGTCGAGGGGTCCAGGGGGCGGAGCCCCCTGGCTAGACGGATATGGCGAGCGAAGCGAGCCTGACGGCTAGTCACCTATATATTTATGGAACTTTAAATTCTATATGGATACTTTTAATATATGAGGGAATTTTTAAGCTCAAGAGATATCAATTGAATCAACATCAAGAACAACATCAACATCTAGTTTTGGAATCTATACAGACGTTGTGAAGGGACTTTCGCTAATTATTCATATTAATGTCAGGAACGGTGATAGCCATGAAATTAATAATTATTTTCGTATGTGCCTGAATAATTTG
This sequence comes from Nilaparvata lugens, assembly GCF_014356525.2. Classification (NCBI taxonomy): domain Eukaryota; kingdom Metazoa; phylum Arthropoda; class Insecta; order Hemiptera; family Delphacidae; genus Nilaparvata; species Nilaparvata lugens. The sequence goes on along the minus strand of NC_052504.1, from coordinate 22,476,909 downwards.
AGCTGAATGTTGAGGTAGTGCACCTTGTTTTTCAAGTATTTCGATTCGGATACTATAAACTTACCAAAATGGAACAAATTTCCAGGATAAAACTTTATCAATTCACTTTTTGAGGTATGTACGAGCGCTTCAAGTTGAATTCTTGGGGAAGATCCTAGAGAGCTTGATGGTTCAACCATAATATGTTGACTGTATTTGTGATAATTGTAAATTCTCTATCTACAGTTCCAATTACTCAAAAAACACAAACATGGTTTTCCCTATCACTTGCGTTCGTGAAATCAATAAGCAAAAGCGTACACAGGTTGATGGAAGCACATAAATAAAGCAGAGTAGGAAATAGCAGACGGCTTTACATAGCTCATATGCAGCTGCGTGCTGTGACACTCATGTAAGTAGACAATAATTCATGCTCTCAACCCAGCTACACACATACACACACCAGAGTACACAGCTGTGATTGCAGCTTGCATTGTACGAGTAGCTAGTAGCTACATTTTGATGGCCTCATGTGACAAGAGGGATTACTCACGTTACTCAACGTAGAGCGAGCAACCGCATTGGCAAATTCATCAAATCCTGTGTTCCCGAAATCAGAATTGTGGAAGAGATAGTAGTGACAAAAATTGGGAAATGTTGGAGCGATATGAATGATCGATAAAATCTCCAATTTTGTTAGTCTTCTCTAATAAACCAAACTCTAATCTTTGATCATCGTTGAGGTAAATCATCAAACATGAACAGAGGTATTCCAAGCAATGTGAACTAGAAGTAAATTCAATATCCAAGTACAATAGAGGTATTATCGTCTGAATGTATTTTGCCTCACGTTAACTGATTGTTCCATATTTCTCTGAATCCTCTGCCGCTACTCTAAATCTCCTTTTGTGTAAAAATTTCATATTGAGGATTCGTTTCAAATTACTCTTGTCAGGACTATTATTGCAGTGGAAAGTGTCTTGGCATATCAGCTATCTCCTTCTAATCCCACTTTCACACAAATGCCAGTGGTTCCATCACTAGTATCATAATTTTATCTTCAATTCTATTTACTGTTTTCAATGTGTAGTAATTGAGTGTGTAAAATATCACAATTTCCCTATGATAGAAACAATATTGCAAGTATGAGTATATACAAGTTACATTTACATTATATGAAAACTTTGACCAAATTACAAAAATGAATGAGTAGTCTAGTATGACTTACCAGTGCACTTGTCACATCGTTTGCGGAGGGAGTGTGCCGGTTCGGCGTGGGCGATTGCAGAGGCGGTGGAGGCGGCGGATGTCCTCAGGAAGGTGCCGATCGAGTGACGTCGTCTGCTAGCGGCAGTCGGTGCTGTCAGATTGTAGTAGGTGGCCGACTCTACAAACACATCACCCTCGTCATCGACGATTGGTGGCGGGGGCGGGGTTGGGGGTGGCATCAGGTCGGAGGCGGACGAGCTGGCCCGGCGGCGGTGGCCCGGCCTCTGTTCGGGCGCCAGGTCACGAGGCCGCGGATTGCCCAACAGCAGAGTTCGCAGACTGCTGCGGCGGCCGGCCGAAGGCAGCGTCAGGGAGGCGGCGTCGCCATTGTAGTAGCCGCCTCCGCCACTTCCGCCCAGGCCGCGTCTCCTCAACAGCGAGAACTTGCTCTCGTGAGGTGGTGCCGCTGCCGCTGATGAACCCGCTAGCGTAAAGTACGATGGATTATCTGTAAACAAGCAATTAATATATGGTAGCCATAGTTGCAGTTGTTTACAGATTTGAGGAAAACCAGTTCAATTCAGAGTATTATTAAAGTATTCATTTACAAAAACTGATAATCAAGTCAATAATTCCATACAATTCGATTCGAGAATTTTATTCGTCCATAGTTTTTTTCATATTTTGAGTTTTTACTATAGTAAGAAACTAAGAATTGATAGAATTGTATCAATGTAACAAAATCTTCATGGGATTCTGTGTGCATGTATGATATTCGAATAATAAGGCACTGTAAACATAACTAAGGTACAGTTTTGAGTTTTGAGATTATTGGTGTTGTGTGTGATAATGAAATTAGAATTAAATCTAGTGAAGGGTGACACAAATCATGATTGATTTCAAGTAAAGTATTGAATATATATCATACAGCAAAAATACATAATATTTATTGCTAATTACTTCTTTTCACCTCGATAACATACATTTATTTACAATCTCTTCATACTGCGATACTTGGTGATAATGTTAAACCCATCTTTGGTTAGAGAACACGAGTAAAGGTGCGTTTTCGTTTGAGCGTAAACTTCTGCAGTCGACGACGACAAGCATTGTTGACATCTTAGATCAGTTATAGAACTATATAGCTCTAAGGTCGACAGGTTGTCTAAGGTTGACATTCATATTGTCAAATTTCAGGTGTGCTAAAACCTCTGATCAAATAACTTTTCATTATTAGTGGTTTATTATTCAAGAATGGAAACATTTCTAATAATATCAACATATTGCGATTTAAAAGTATAAAAATTATAGACTCAACAATAATTACAACCTCCCCCATTAAAACAAAATTGAGCATAATCCTTTAGGTTATTTAGACAAATTGAAATCTGAGATCCTCACTCTGTCGTGGTCGACGACGGCATTTACGCACAAACGAAAACCCAGCTGTAGCCTTCTCATTCCTAGGAGGAGGAACAGCAATTCAGCGAGTATTCGCTTTCGAGAAACTTCCTTCAAAATCACAAAAGCATATTGACTTTTGAAAACTGGAACCAAAATAGAGCCAGCTTCCGTCATTTTATGTACAAAATCGACTATTATGGGGGCCGCTATTGTTGTAGCGGAGGCGTTTTCAAAATTCGGATAGATTGGATCGATGTGGGCTGGTTGTTAACTGTTTATAGACCATAAAGTGGTGTGTGATGATCATTATAGTCGTCACTGCGGTACAGGTTTCATTTTTATTACTGAACTACAATGAATGTTGGTTGAATCAGGGGCTAGGATTTTTCAATCTTTTCTCTACTATTCTACAACCACTTCCGACATCATCGATAATTTTATTGATGCGCTGCGAAACGTCGATTGATATAGGTAGCTAATTCATTCTTCAATAAAGTTTCTTTGTTGATAAAATTATTTTATATTAAATCATACAATAACTATTTCTTAAATTATGTCGAGTTTCAAACTGGATGGCTTTCATTACGAAAAAATAAATTATCAGAAAATCGAGCATTGAAGATAACACGAAAATGGTTTCGAGAATGGAATTTTTCAAGTGAATATAACATAAACAAAACTTGCTGGGAACTTACAAGAAGAAAACATAGTTTGATACAATGCTTATTTTTACTCAGTGCTGACCAAAAACAAAAAGGAGAGTATGCTACATTCCAAACCATTGAATGACTATTTATATACTAGTATATCTAATGACATGAATTTGAAGAAGCCAGTATGTAAAAATATGATTGAATTGTGTGGATTAATTGTGCTTGATATATAATTTGTATTGACACTTAAATATTCGGAAAACACTTTCAAAATAACATGCCGAGATTTTCATTTGATTAGAATGAAATTTATAAAAGTGAGTGAAAACGTTCAAAAATGACATACTACGCATAACATAAACGATTCCTCCTGGAAGAAAAATTGTGAGGTTACCATTTTTAGACGTGTTCGAGTGATTCATAGTGCTGCAACAAGTGAATTTCACCAGTGTCTAGTTTCTATTTGGAACAGGTTCATGGTTGAGGCCCGGCTGCGCTTTTATTGAATGAAACCCGGCTCTACTCGCATCACACATCACACGTGTGGTTTCGTATTTACTCGGAACGGGTCGCACTACTCGCAGATGTTGAACACGGCTGAATGAAGTGTTCAAAGACAACGCACTTCCACCGAATATTGGAGGACAGGCAACGGATTCACTCCTTCCCTTCTATCCCATAATGGAATTATTCGACGCCCTACAAGGAGTGTCTTTCAGTTTTTGGGACGATGGGAACTCCGAAAACTGAAAAGGACTCCGACAGGATGAACAGGACACCACTGTAATCTTAATCCATGTTATATGGGGAAAATGATGAAACGACCCATCCGAACCAACCCAAGCCCAACCCAACGCACACACACACACACATACTCACACACTGGATTGTTTTCCAGTCACGTAAACAAACAATATGTTCGTGAGTGTCGTCTATAATTCTGAATTTTAAATGAAAAACAGAAAAAGAGTGACTTACCCAAAGCTTCCATTGTCTTCATCTAGGACTGGAGGAAGGCTGCAACTCTGGTGTAATGGGTGTCCTTTTTGCTGTGTCTCTACCACTTCTTTCACTCAATGAATGTTCTGCCACCATCAATCAGTCCAAACGATTTCTCATACTTTCCACTATCGAGTCATTACAACGGATCATTGTTAACGAAAAAGACTAACAAGTTCTTCAGCTTATGCTTGATTCAACTGTGAAAAGAAGATGCAGTTCTAATTCAATTGAAAATATTTTTGAAATATGACTAAAGTAGCTACAACTACTTGTTAAAGTATATATACTGTCATAAACGGTTCATCATTGAATTCCATAAATTAATGATGAATGGATGGATTTAGATTAATAAAGGAATGAAAATACTTTGAATAATTCCAAGCGCAATTTCCTTTGAAAGAGTTTTCTTTAAAGCGAAATTGTAATACTCATCACCAAAAGAGGCACATGAATTGAGTAATTTCTTACACAATTAGATTCCATGGCATCAGCCCGGACCCCCTTCCCAACCACAATATCAGAATTGAACTTCAGCTTTACTTGCGAGTAGAGTTCAGCCTGTTTGCTTTATCACATTGTTATCTAATGTCAATTATTGTCAGTGCCCGAATAAATAGTAGAAAGGGACAATGTTTGATTGTGTTATTCTGGAACTGAAATGGTTCACTTATTAGAATGTTATTGGCAAACATTGAATGGAGAATGGAGGAATCCCTATAGTTTAATGTCGGAACTTAATATTTTTCCTACACAGACAATCAATTAGTAGCTATTTGTTCACATAGAAAGTCCATTCTCATTTGGAGTGAGTCCAATATCTTCGCATTCAGAAATAATCGATTTATTTAATGCTAATATTAGGAGTGAACACAATGTACACATACATGTACGTTGGATCAGTAAATTTCAGAGAAGTAATTATTGTATTACTTCAGACTATGATACTGAGAATCAGCATTTGAAATAATATCTGTTTTGGTAGTCAACTGAACAGCTCCACACGTTCAGTGGAAAATATTATTTCCTCTATAATTGTTAATTGATGTTGGTTAATTCAAGTATTGAAAGATATAATAACATAATCTTCCATTCATAGTCCTAATCATTCCTGAATACAATTGGTTTACGGTTTAATTTGATGCTTGCTATTCCAATTCCGCGATTCCCTTTCATTATTGGTGGAGTGGAGAGCAAGAGTCAGAAGGTAGATGATTCCAACTTCTATACTGCAGATTATTTTCATCAACCCTTGAGTTTCCATCATAACCAAGCATGCGTCATACACTGTACACACTATACGCTGAATGAGAGAGAATATTTGAATAGAAAGTACTTTGAATGAATAAGATTCAGTGAATACTCTTTGGTATATTAATTGGACGAGAGTACTCAATTCAATAGAATAAAAGCCCTCCAACAGAATACAGATTGCTTGGTGAAAATCCACTCGTCCCACTGGATATCCCCCTGGAGTTCACAATAATATGAAACTTATGTGGAGGTGCCCTAACAGATAACATCAAATACTTGTATTTAGAAGTGGAAAAATCACTTCACTTATATGGGCTACTTTATTCAAATTAACAAAAGCAATATAAACACTTACATTTCAACATGTTAAAATGTTTAAATAAAAGGGTACTACAAGTTTTATATTGTTTTTATTAATTAGAAGTCGAAATATCTATTCTATTATAATGTTTATAATATTGTGAAAATGAATAGCAATGCCATTGTGAAAATGCAATATTTTATTATTTTATTGTATACAAAAGAAGTGCATTACTATTCCTGAAATATGTATCCAGAAAATGTATTACGGTACTCAAAAGAATTCATGGAAACTCTATTTTCCCTCGAATTGATATAAATTCCACCCTCTTTGCAAATAGTTGTGAATGGAGGCATGGTCATGTTTAGCAGAAATTTAGTACACATTGACAAAACAAACTTTTGTTTTTAAAGCTGTTGAATTTCAACCACCTACTCTTAAAAATAGTTAGAAATAAGGTGGCTTCAGAAAAATGTCGTTGGAAGAATGAAGTTACAAACCACTCTGAATGAAACCTTCAAATTCACTATTTCAATTTCGTGAAAGTGATGGCTAAAAATTGGAACTGCATCCCCTAAAATTCTTCAAATCAGCATTAGCACAGAGCGGATGTCACAAAGTCACCAGGCGCTTGAAGACAGAAGTACAGGGGGATGTTAGAGCGGAAACACGCGCGCTCGCACTTGACACACACAAGCTGGCTGACACTACGAGCTACGAGACAACTCTACACTCCACTACCGACTAGCGACTCAGCTCAGCCGATGGCCAGCCAACTGCCAAGACTGCCGCAGCAATAGACAAGAGAGTGAGCGATAGAGTGAGGTGGAGCCAACGAATATCTGGCACTGAAACCCAAAGATCAACGCTACAGCCTCCTCTGCTCTACTCAAGGGTGACGCAGACAACACCACTATTTTTCGCTGCTCTCTTTCTTTCTTCTATTCTTACAGTACTATTTCAATCGCATTCTAGATAACACTGTACTACGAAGAGAATGTGTTCGATTTGATTGAGTGGGTGCAATGTGCAAATTCTCACTACTGTATTATAAGAGATCCCACAATAAATTTGTTGATATTAGGTCTATTTGTGATGCATTATTCTGTCATATTCCATATTATTTGGATAAACCTGATACATTTTTTCTCAACTCAACTTTCTGTTAAGGTGCGTACAGATATACGCGCCGCGAACACGCGAATTTCACTTTTCATTACCTGATTATATCTGTATTTGTACAGAAACGGTAAGATACAGTAATAAAAAGCTTGGCATTAACTGATTAAAAGTAAATTGCTCGTGTTCGCGGCGCGTAAATCTGTACACGTTATACTCTTAACACAAATTTCAAATTTTCATTGGCAAAATAAAACAATGATAAATTATTGAGCACTATTTAACGTGGGGGTGCAGTATTAAGATATTTCTATGACTTTCCTAGAGCACATGACAGTAATTTAAGCTTTTTTGGGAGCTGGGAAAATTAGCTGAAACTCTGAATCTGACAGGATCATTTCATGTATTCTAATTTTACAGGTGAATTTCTAAAAGTAAGTTTCTCAATGAATCTATATTCCAACCCTCGAAGATGATAATGTTATAGATAAAGGGATGCAGGAGTTTTATTGGCCAAGGAAGGCACTCAAGCGTGCTTCAGACTTTTGTGTGAGTATATAATAATGTTTTTATATGGGCTCACGGAGGAATATTTTGAAGAAAAATGTTTAATTTTTTAAAGAATTCCTTGAAGAGCATCCATGATGAAGATTGTTGGAATATTTCTCTTGTGAAATTTTTCTCATTTGAAGGCAGGCTTTTTGTGCCTTTGTGGCCCACAGGAGAACTTTCATTAATATGCTGAGACTGTAGAAAGGAGTATGTCTGCCTACACTAGGATGATTGAGAAGGAGAACATCCATATAGCATTCATTCAAGTATGATGAAAATTCGCAGAAAATTTGTTTTCTCCTACCTCTCGAAAATTTCTGGGAGCTGCACTAAGAGAAGCTATGCTGATTCCATGACAAAACTATAATATATAAGTGCAGACAACCATATGTCCTATATCTGTGTTGTGGTTGTCTATAAGGTAACTGTAGGTTGAAGTCCCCTAAGTATTTCAAATGTTATTCCAATCCAAGTATGAATTTGACTGACATAATTTTTGGAGTATTTTATTAGTACTCACTTCCCTTTGTGAGAAATTTATTCGATAAGGTGAGGTATGATGAGATGAATCAATTAATTTCAGGCAAAGTGGTTGTAGGTAAAGATTCAGGATTTCGGAGATGAGTAAAGACGGGTCCAGATCTCCTGCCCAAGCTCTTCCATTCAACAATAAGTGTATTATATTATACAATACGTATTGTATATAATAGTATACATTGTAATTCCGTTTTCTGTTTTATTATTTCTTTTTAAGAGCTATATGATTTTCGAATCCTAATTTGGATAAAATTGGGGTTTAAAGGATTTTCTCAATTTAGTGAGATCCACGTTATAAAGTCCTTGAGTTTCACGAAACGTTGACCTTGTCTATCCTTATCTAGCTCCGCAACGTTGCTAGATTGTTCCTGGAATTCTATCGATCTACTGGTAAGGCTAGAAGGCAGTGGTAACGCAGAGGATCACACTTTTGTCCTATTTTTTCCACTGACTTTATAACGAGGCCTCACTATAAATTTGGGGGAGCCTCTTCTCACCTAAATTATAGTGATAAGGCTCTCGAGGCTGGAGTATTGTCTTCATTAAACTGAGTAAAGCCTTTCACTACAATATATTATTAAGCTCAGTTGAATGTATCTTTGTAGTACTGAATCTTCATTCATAATCAAACCCCCCCCTTTTTCTGCACCACTATTCTTTTATGTTGTTTTATTGTGATTGTCTGTTGTTGTTTGATTTGCATGTATTGATTTTGTTAATTTGTATTCATGTTGTATGTGTGAGCAAATAATATGATAAAATATTAGATTTGAGGATGTAATTCTTGGATTGTCATGAACCACGTTTCGGGACTCGTCACCCCGTCCCCTCCTCTTACTTAGTATTCCACAAATATTTTGGGAGCCGGTTGGTCTGGGGTGCAAAACGTGCATGACTTTCATTCACTCTAATTCCTAACGTTCTTATTCTGAACCATCATGACGACATTGAAGAGATAATTATTTGGTACCAATAAAACCAAAATAAGAATAGGTAATAACAAATAATTAATCAGAAACAATTATAAGAAGAAATAATTAATTCATAGATCATTTAATAGAATTCCTCACATTTGTTGTTGCAAGTAGAATTTGGAGTGAAGTTTCAAGCCTAGCTGGCTATCCCAGAAATAAAAGTGGCCGCAATCCCATTCGGCCCTGATGTGCCTTTTCTATTTTCCGTGCATGAATTTTCAGTCACGTATTTGGTGTGAGTCGCATCAGAGGAACTGAAAAACCTCAAATTTAAGGCTAGTAATGAAATATTATCATCAACTCTTTTCAATATCTCCTCCCTATTTATTCTTTTTTCCCGACTATATTGGTACCGGTATTCTTATTTCCTAATCTCTTATCAGTTAGCAGTGCACGATAAGAAAGCGATGAGAGTGGACGGTACCATTAGGTGATGACAAGTGGGGACGCCGACGCCGCTAGCCGCTACTCGCTCTGTTTCGGTAGCTATCCAGTTTACCTGGTAATTATCGGAAAGGAATATGCGAGAAGACCAATGGCAAGGAGGCGATGGATGGGATTGATGGCAGGGAGGCTGCGCGGAGCCGGATCAGATCGTTGTTTTAGTTGGGGTGGGACGCCGCCAGGAACCGCCACCTGTTAGCAGCCGGCGCCGGGCAATTGCATTGCATTTGCAGTGGAACGACAACACACAACACCAGTCACCAGTTGTACCGGTGCACCGACCTAGCTAGAGAGCAAGTGAGTGTCTGTGCTAGAAACAACTTATCGCCAACATGTCCAGTGTCGGCGAGATCCTCAGCCACAAGAAAACGCCCGACGAAGACCTCTACGCCATCCTCGGCTGTGATGAATCTGCAACCGTAAGTAGAGCTAATCAACAATATTTGCCATGTTGATGTTGCCAGAGTGATTAGGTTTAGGTGAGCGGCCAGCGGCCTTGTACACGGTTTGTTGCTCGCCTTGAAGATACGTCGCTGGAAGCTAGACGCTTGTTCTACTTTCAAAACTCACCAGCTCATTCTACTGTGACTGATAACAGAAAGGTGTTATTGCTATTCCAAGTACGATACTGCGTGCTGTAGAACCCGTATTCGAGAAGTGAGAGCTCAAAATACTGATAACGTTATTGGAGAAAACTTTACTCAAACTTTGGTGATTGTAAATACAAACATTGACATTGATTGTCACAAAACTATTAAGGCATCACAAAACTATTATCTCTCCCTGTATAGACATTTTAATGTCATGAACTCTTGTCTGAAGTTCTGGAGCATCTGCTCTAGTCTTCCGCTTTCTCACACTTGTGGGAAAACTTCTCTTTCCGATCATTATGATGAGGATTCCTTGTGTTCCCTACTTCTCTGCTTGTACATATTGTGCATATTGTACTCTGTCTTGTTTTAACCCAGTTTTTCGAGTTTCTAAAAGTAGCAGCTTGGTCCTTTTCGTTTGTTTTTCTAGAAGATATGAGATGTGATAACCGAAGCGTTCACGAATTTGTGTAAAAATTCGTTTCTTTCTCCTCTATATTTTGGTTCCTACTTATTGAAGAATTTAAGTGTGATTGTATGATTGAATTATCCATTAATTATTAATTTCAATTTTCTATTTAATAGAAAATCTAGCCTCTCATTCTTATTGAAGTGAAACCTTCATGAGTAGACAACATTTTCCTTATTCTCTGTTCATCTCACACATATCCTTGGAAATCCCCCAGGCTCTATTATCTTTCCTTTCCTGGTGTTTTCCCAAATTGAACGTAAGAATTCCAATGATTTTTCATGACTTGGTTTACTCTTATGAACACTCTCTAACTGAATTCCCCCTTTCTGGGAATGAACTGACCAGATTAGCCTATGTTCTGGAACTGAAGAAGAGTGTATCTCACGGCCTCCATTTTGCATGAATTCTAATAATAATTCAATATTTTAGACATTATTGAATAACAGATTGAATAATACTTCGAGTGAAAGGTTTGTAGGAATCCTGATACAGTACATTGCTGGTGTAAGCTCTTATTTCGAGATTAATTACGTTGATTGGGCCAATGACATAAAAAGTTTAATAACTTATCTTATCTTAGTAATATCATAGGGAAAAGCTAGTATAACTTATGCTATCCCCCAATGCATAACTTTTTTCTTCCCTCTATGGTAATATTTATTGTGAATGTAAAAAATGAATAGTGATGCCATATTGCGACTTTTTGATGATACTGTTTGAACTTGATTATTGAATGATTACTTGATAATGTTATCAATGACTGTTGAATGGATCAGCTAGATCAGAAAGAGTATTGACAAACTAGGTATTAAATTATAAATAAGGCAACACTTTACGGATTACTCATACAATGTCAAACAAGTCTCCAAAAGACCTTCATTCCCATGAGAGGATCTATCATTCTCAGGTTTTATGTGTTGATGCAGATATTTTTTCTGCATTATGTATAATTTGTTTAGAAGTTGAACTCACTAAAAAGTTGTAGACAATGTTGTTTTATGCTATTCTTTATCACAAAATTGACAGGCAGTTTTATTCTTTTTCTAAAACTAATTTATTCTTTTTACTAAAAAATGCTGCATATCTTTCAGTCACAGACTCACAGTGATGGATTATTACGTCGGAGTGTCAAATGTGATAATTAGATTATAACCTTGAGTTGAGCTGACAGTAGTGATCATTAACAAACAACAATCCCATATGAATTATGGAAATGGACTACCAATAGTTTTCAAGTAGTATGTAGTTTTCAAGTAGGTACCTATGTAAAATGGGCTACTTATCTGTAGAAGCTACTGGCTAAACATGAATTATTATGAAGATTGAAACTTCCCAACAGCGCTTTGCACGCTAAATTGCATGAATAATTCAAGAGTTCAAATTAATTAATTGTTGAATATTTAATCATCTGCTGGATGCATCCACTTCATGCTTGATTAAACCTAATGAAGTTGTCTTCAGTTCATGTGAAACAATAATCAAGACAAATTTGTGGTTCATACTCGTATTTATCCTTCTACATAGTAGGCCTAGGTGTCTAATGATTTCTGTTTACAGTAGTTGAGAAACTTTCAATTTCTTCTTCAGCAAGATAGGTTTTATAGTAAACTTATCAGTTTACTGGAAACTGCCAAACGAAAATTTCTTCTGAAAAGCTTGAGTCGCGTTTTTTCTCACCCACTGAAAAAGTTGGAAGGGCTGTTAAGCAATTACCATACCTTCACGTTCATATATACAACAAATTATCTTTTTTATTACTATATATACCAAACTATACAATATAGTATTGGATATCGGATAATTATTATTCGGGTCCATTGAACAAATCTGAATATATCTGAGATTTCATGAGGTTTATAGGGTTCAATAGGTTATACGAATTTGAAGAGTGAGAAGTTGAGGGAGCAAGATCAGAAAATTTATTTTGTTTTAGTACCGTTACTCTAAATCCACTGATCCCCTTCACGCTACACACAGTGAGATAGTAGCGTCCACTAGCTACTACGGGAAAGCGGAATTGGAAATGCCATGTACATTTGAGTTTCGGAAATTTACAATTCCCGTTCTCGTAGTAGCTAGCCTACTAATAGTAGCTAAGCTAAGCTACTATTATGCTACTAATATCGCTACTACATATTTCGCTACAACTATGCTCCCAAGTACAGCGTCTTTTAGGAGCAACATCCTTCTTTTGTGTGATTTTTGTTGTAAGCATAAAGAATTGGCGAGTCTATGACATATTCAATTCCATGTCCGTTTGAACATACTTATTCTATATGAAGAAACTAATGGTAGATTAAGGGCCGTTTGCACAGTGATAGCTTAAACTTAATTGTATCAGCTGGTGGCTCAAAACTACAACAAACTTGATATGATTCAGGACCTCGATTTTTAATCCAGTTGAAAATGAAATTTCATCCAATGATTAAACTCATTCCGGATTCAGTGTGCATCAATAAATTGGTCAATAATCAATAAATTGGTCAATAATCAATAAATTGGCCAATAATCAATAGATGCATCAATAAATTAATAGGTAAATATTGTTGTAAAAATTTGCAGATTTTCTCGTCTTATTAATCTAGTCTTCATTGCCCATAACTTGATACTATCATCTAAATGTCCCTCCCCAACTAATACTATCATCTATTCATCTCTGAATATCTATTAGTTTCAACTTCAAATGAAACGATTCAACCATTTGAACTCCATATTTATGACTGAATAATTGCTTCGACCTGTATCATCGCTACATTACGATGGCTCTCTAATCAAAGGGCAAGAGGTATCGACCATACATAAATATACAGGAGATCTACTATGAGCCTGATTAACGATTCACCTCAATAAATAGTGACAAAGCCCTGCTCTATTCAATTCACACAAAGAGCTAATTAACTATGTAGGTGGATCTACCCCCACTCACACCTTCGAAACACCGGACTTCACAAATATTGAAAGCATCGTCATTATCCAGCTCCGTTCCCCAGTGGGCGAGAGAGTGAGAATAGTCAAGATAGAGGATGACTGATTATATTCTGATGACGTGCTACTGTTGCTGACGTCTACTTTGAGAGACTTTCATTGATGATAACGCACGTTCACCGTTCACCCTTCCTCCAAACATCAACAAAACTCATTAAATTAGTCTTATCATTTAAGAGGAGGTTTGATCAAATAATACTGTGCACTACGTATCCGTATTTCAATACCTATTAAATAAACTCTTTAGGATGAGTGCTCAGTTATCTGTCCTAGTCATCACTCTCTATTGAATTTTGTGAGATGAGGGTAGTTGCAAGAAATCGAGTTCAGTAATAGTCTACCTCTGCATAATCAATTATGATAATGATAATACACAAGATGCTTAGACTAGATTAGAAATTCATCTGGAACCCTCGAAGTAGTAGTATCAGTAGCTGAATGTGATGGCTGCTAACCTATTGGCCGATGGAAGTTAAGCCGACTATTTTATAATTAATAGGCTTACCCAATTCCATAAGTGACCTACATTATGAAAAACAAGAACTGAAGTAGGACTAATCTCATGAATGGGAGACACAAAGAGTGCAATTTTTATACCGCCTGGTTACGTGCAGGTGAAATAACGCAGGCTATCCTGCAAAATGATAGAATACATGATTAATCATTCATTACAATTATTATTTATATAAGTAATGATTATAAATTGTTATGTCAAATAAAGAGACATATAACTTCTATTGAAAATAGAATCACGGAAAAACTAAGGGATTGGGTTTTTTCTGAGGAAAATCCTTGTAGTATAAGCCTATACTACAAGGTGTACCTGTACCTTGGTGGTGCAGTACTAGGATCCATTTTTGTGGGTCACTTTGTAACTACTATAAAGAGAGGATGTGTTGGATACTTTTTGATATGACCATCATTACTATAATCCGGCAAAGTAGGAAAGGATCTTTCCTAAGATTACCTATAGAGGGTTAGAAAAGCTCTGAAAATAATTGTTTCAAGTGTTATTTCCTATTCAAAACCTATGAGTTCTATTATTATTGCGCATTCAAATGTTTTTAAATATTGATATGAAGCATTCTACGGTTGGAATCCAAGGTAAACAGCTATGAGGCTTGGCGATTTTTATCTTACCAGAGGTTAAGGATAAGAGATAAAGGTAAATGTGATTGGGCCTACGAAATAATACGACAATGTAGAAAGAAGTTTGGCGAGAAAATTGGTAAATCAAGTAAGAATAAAATAATATTTGCACCTTATAGCCTCATAGAATAAGTATAGGTCTATTCGGTATGTCTTATTTGCTGCTCACTAGGAAAGTTCAGAAATCTTAGGCTTTAAAATATACTTTTGACCCGGAAATAAGCATTATCATTAACGTTCATTTTACATGAAAAGATATGGGAAAAGTTTAGTTGCCAACATTTTGTAGGATTCCTCATAAATCCGTCCAATCAAAGAGTATTCAGATCTTTTTTGATCTAATGAAAAATAACGCTCTTGATAAGATCCCAAAATTTGCCTCTTGAATGTAGCAGGCTGTCTAGATTCAACATAATGGGCACTAAAACTGATAGAGCCAATATTTCCCAGTAATATCATTTGTTTCTACGATTAATGGATTTCTAGTCTCTCGGTCATTACTTTCTACATACATCAACAGTGACAAGTGAATAGAAAGTGAGAGGGAAGAGAATAAAGAGAGGGATGAGAGAAAGACAGGGATCGGTTAATGCAATCTAACAAGATCTCTTTCATTTAATTTCTTTATTTGATTATGATTATAAGCGCAAATACATATCCTATACTATTAAACGAGCAATTTCTGTTTATATGTTTGTATTTCACCGGAACTCGAAAACGGCTCTAACGATTCTCACGAAATTCAGAACATAATAGGTTCATAATATGAAAATTCGATTGCACTAGGCCTCATCCCTGGGAAAACTCGCTGAAGGATATTAAAAGGATAATTATTATTCATCCTTGGAAAAACAGCTGATAATAGTTATTATTACGTCGTCTGTTGATGATGGAAGTGAATGAGCGAGTTCATGTGTGTGGGACTGTGTCAAAATTATGACTCAGCTGTTGAACTTTTGTAATCATTCAATCAGGTACTTAGTGCCGTTTGCAAAAAAGCAAGGCTATTTTTAATCCTGATTGATTCCAGTAGAACAATCTTTTTGAAACGTTCTTCTCTTATTTGGTTCACATGAAATTAATCAGGATTAAAATTTAACCGGATTTTGTGCAACCGGCCCTTTATGAGGAAAACTTTTGCATTACTCTGGGAATTAATCTCAATTCACTGTGATTAGATAGAACATTTCTGTATGAACTATGAATATTATTATAATTTCTTCTTTGGTAATAAATTTTTTATGCTTTTGTACTCCAGAGCGAAGCTCGGTCCCCGATATTTGAAAATTAAATATACGCAAATACATATTGAAGATTATAGGAAAATATTAACTTAATGATAATTAGATGATTACCTTCATTATATTTAATGATTCTATTACATACTTCGTTTTGTACTATTTTTGACGACACTACAGTCGAATTATTAACTTGCAGTTCGTCATGGATAGTGAAATAGATGAGTAATATTACATACCTTGATTATAATTAACTATAAATGGATTCTAACTGTCTTTACAGGTTGAACAGATCACAGCTGAATACAAGAATAGGGCTCTGCAATACCATCCAGACAAGAATGAAGGAAACAAGGAGGCCGAAGCGAAATTCCAGCAGTTGAAAGTAAGAGAGTTTTGTGTTCTGTAGTGTAGTTATTTGTGATTTTGTTTGATACTGAGAAAAGACGGGAGCACACTTGTCATATAGCGTTCAAATCCCACTCCGATCTGATCACGGATGACAACGAGCTATAGTGAGGTCCACGTTATAATGACAGTATTTGATCAACTTTGGTTTTGCTATCCTTGTCTATCATTCAACAAAGCCGGTGGTTCTATCCTTTTCTAGGTCCACAACGATGACAATTATGTTTTTGACAGTGTAGAAATATAATTAATTAATGCAGAGAATCGGCATCGCTATTCTTCTAACTTTATCCACTGCCATTATAACGTGGACCACACTATAGAATGGTGCATGCCAAACATATCCGTCATGTGATCTGTCCCACCAACACTCCACCACACAGAAAGATCGGGCATGAGGAGGATCGGAACGATGCATGACAGTGTAGGCCCGGCTCTATGCTGTATGATGTGGTTTAGAAACGTATACGTTGAATTATTTATATGCTAAAGTATGACATTTAATACTTTGTAAATATAAATAGGTACCATTTTCTTCTCACTTTAAACTCAATAGTCAATAATTATCATTCAAGGGCCACTACTAACAGAAATGTAACAACATTAAATGATTAAGGGATGAGGGAGCAGTTACTTTCTGAACAAATAACTTTCTCGCAGACTAAGATTATAGTAGAAAAATTAAACTAATAAAAATAAAGTAATTAACATTCAACATGTTGTACCTATTTAATTTAGTTGCTTTCAGTTTTTTCAATTAACTAATTTTTCATTATTTGAAATGGATTTCAGAAGTGAGTCCTTTGATACGCAATCCTAGCAATTATTTTTTACAGGAAGCCAAAGAAATCCTTTGTGATCCTGAGAAACGAGCCAACTATGACAAATGGAGAAACAGTGGCATAGCTGTCAGTTACAAGCAATGGCTTGGCATGAAAGAGCATGTTCATCAGGTAAATAATATTATATACCTTTTATTCTTCTCACGTATTTATTAAATATCAAGCCTGGCTTCTCACTAGATTTGAAATCTTGATTTATTACTACGCAATTATACTTATATAAGTACAGTTCTTAAGTTAAAAATGTCAATAAAAGTTGTACGATTGAGTTGACACCTGAAAAAACGCTTAATGTGAACTGTCCCTTATTCTTGTGGTTCCTATCCTTTTCGGATATTGGCCACCTTGCATGCGATTCTGGTTCAGTTTATTGCCACTCGGAAAGTTTTTCAAGGGACCTACCAAACGAGGCTCTCATATTATGCAGCCATGAGGTTCGAAACCAACCAAAACTCCCTTTGTTGTTCCCTCCAATATTGTATGCAACAAGCCATACCTGTTGTCATTCCGTAGTGTATGCCCAAGAGTTCACAAATCTCTACCATATCTATCACCTCTCTTGATCAAGGCTATGCGTAGGGTTTTTAGAAAACTTTTACTGAAATTTTTCAAAGTTTTTCGATTTGGATACTACCAAGTAAAGAAAATAGAAAACTTTTCTCTAGAAGATGTTTTTCTTTCAGTTATTATTTTAGAGATATGAATGAATTAAATTGAAATTGTCTAGTTCAAATTTGGTTACAGATAAATTCATTTAATTCTGAGGATACATTCTATATGGCATTGTTGATTGAATAAGAAAAGTTTCGCTCAAAATACCAATTTTTGAGAAAGTCAATTTTTAAGAAATAACTTTGAGTTATTTTGAGTCATTCTTTGAATATTCAATAACAAAGTACAGCAAATTTTTTCATAGAAAATTCTTCTTAATTTCTTCTTCAATTTCGTGAACAATTTTATCCTCAAAATTTCATGGATTCATCAGTTATCAAACTTTAAATGATATGTGTTAAGAAAGTTCCCACTTCAGGCGCCTTTATCTGGAAAAAAACAATGTATCCAGAAAAAATCTTGATAGCCTGATAGTATCTAAATAAAAAAATTCACCCAGTAAAAAGATCCCAAAAACCTTACACACAGCCTACACAAAACCTTACACACAGTTTACATAACAGTAAACTTACTTTGTTCAACTACTCTTATTCGAAGATAATTACTGCACAAACAATTTACTCTCGTTGATTTTTGAATTGGTGTTTTGTGTCTAGTCAATGCACTGGACAACACTGAAGACAAAGGACAGAATGTTGCCGGAGGGAGGGGAGACATCGAGCTCGTCGAGTGGGGGGGCCAAAGTGCCGACGGCGGCCAGTCGACGCGCCTCCGAGGGGGGCGCCAACATCCACTGGGGTGCGCGCTCAGGCATGCAGTGGGACACCTCTGCGCCCAGCGAGGTCGTCAGCAAGTTCCGCAATTACGAAATATAATCTCATCAATCCACCAATTGACTCGAAACTGGATCACTTCAAATCGATGTTGTTTACGACACAAACAAATCTCTACGCATGTTTTGCATCTGAATCATTCTATCACATTTGGGATCAATGTTGATTGTACATTGCCACTATTCTTGCTATATTAATCGTACGTCTATTCGCTAGACATTGTGTAAGTAAATGATCTCCAAGTGAAATCTCTGAGCTTAATAATATTGATGTATTACTATTTGTTGGTGTAAACGATATGTACTCTACAATGATGTACCTATTTAAGAAAGTCTATTTATTCTAGTAGTCTACGCTGTACCCTATTTAGATAATGGCAGCTGAGCAATCGGTCCAAATATTAGTATATTTTGAACAGGAAGGTAAATCCTGGATAAATATTTAATCAGTGTACGTTAATATAAGAAAATGTTTTAAAAATTGGATGTCTTGTAATATTGTCAATTCCAAACTGATGTTTTTTAGATAGCCTAAATCAATCAAGTTATATAGCCACCCTTGAATGTTGTAGCTAATGTAACACGGTTGTATTGCATGGAATTATTGTATAAAAGCTTCATGTTACAAAAATAAGCTTGTATAAATAGAGCCTAGCCTACATGATTTTATAATTATTGTTGGCTATGTCGACATTGGCAATTAACATTTCACAACCCATGCTATGCTTGTTATAAACCTTGTTATCAAACTGACAAGCTTTTCGGCTTACACCTCACATCGTTAATTGCATTGGAAATTTAATTATAATTTTGATCAATCTGTTATAGCGTTTCTTAAAAATTCATTTGAGTTACCGTAATGGTTTCTCCAGAAAACTGGAGCTAGTCAAAAAATTGTCATCTTTCAAGCATTCGCGATAAAATTATAGACAAAGCCCTAATTCACAAGCAATGGAGAATAATATTAATCCAAGTTTTTGCTTACAATAAAGTTTAAGAAAAGAACTGACAGAATATATTTTATTATATTGAAATTATTAATTTATGAAGCTAATTTCAGTTGAAGCAGTTCATTATAAAATTGTTTTCACAATAAGAAAAGTAGAATTTCAAATCAGGCCTATGTTACTGCTTCAAAAGATGGAGATACAAATATATTACTTCCTGATAAGGTTAGAATACTCGACATTGAAGAAAAGTTTCTTCTAATTCTGTATACACTAGAAGCACAAAAAGGGTTAACAAATGTATAAGAATTTTACAGAACCAATGAAATTCATTCAATATATTGAAATTATGCATGAGACTTCATTAAAATTATCGTTTTTTTTTTACTGAACTTCAGTGGGAAATTGTAATATATTGTCAACCAACTAAGCTCAATACAAATTATTTTATCAATATGAATAATGATTTATCCATTTCTTTTATCAACATCATTAATTTGAAAAATATTTCAACTGAATTTGTTGTCGATCATAACCGGACAGTATTGCTGATGTACTGATTAAAACATCTTTCACATAACAACGCTCGTTTTACATAATTTCAAATTAATTTTTTTATTAGGCTTGGACTTTTATTTTAATTTTTTTTGAATTGGTAGTGTTGCTTCAATATTTTAGACAATCTCAATCTAATAAATTATTATCTATTGCTTCCAGGGTTTCAATATTCGGACAATCCTATAATCTTGTATTAAATTATCATATTCTATATTTCTTGGAGTGTATTATCATATTTTTATACTAAATATATTTATATACCCATATACTGTTTACATGCATATATTTATTGAAAACAATATAAATCCACAAAGAGTATCAACTTTATTTTATAAATTTCCAAGAACTGAAGCATTTATTCATTTGTGATAAATAAATTACGGTGATAAAAATGTGAATATACTAACTATTATAATGTATCAGAGAATGTAGCATACTCTACTATATTGTCTGTCGATACTTCATCAATCCCCAGAGTTAAGCTCATCAGAATAACTTTCAGGTGCAATCCTGAGTAATTCCTTACTCAGTAAGTTAATTTCCATGATAGTATACCTAAGTTCAATGAATTGTGATTTCTTAAAAGGAAAACCTACAAATGGAGATGATTTGTTACGTAAACATTACATAAGCATTAATATTAACGCAATCGTAATTTCGATTTGTTTGAAATAGGATTTTGTGATTTTGAAGTTTCTATATAAAAAAATGTACTCTCGAGAATGAAAAAGCTTTTTTTGAGGATTGAATGTTTACATAAATAACATTCAATTATGGTTTGTATTCTCATTTGTTTATAGGAGAATATTATATTCGACTGTAAGTTTTCCGAATTCGACTATGGTTTCCTAATCTATATTTTTAACGAACTTCCTAAATTTTTCAAAACTGCAAACTAAAATTTGAACTAAAGAGCTTAACCGTGGAAAGTTGAAGAAAAAATTGCACAATGTATAAAGAAATAGATAATAAATTCACCACATTCAATATAAACTATATAGAAATGCATTATTAAGATGCTACCCTTCCATTGTCGAAATCTACCCTGTGATTCTATTTCTAAGTCCTCTTATTGTAAGTGAGTAATGTTATTACAGTATTAACTTCATTCCAGGAATCTTCTGTGTAATCGTCATTTAAATGTTACTATATCATGTTATATAGAGTATAATGAAAATTTTATGGATATTGATGTAAATAAGAATATATTATGTGTTCAAATGATGTCTGTTTGTATCATAAAATATCTAATAAACGATGTTTGTGTGATTTGTCTGTGTTCACCTTTTCTTGTTTTCACATAAGTTGAAACTCAACCAATCAAACAGTCCGAGTAGGTTATTATAAATTATGATTCACTGACTGAAAACTCTATTTTGGCATTAAAATCGTCCAATGAATTGAAATAAGAAGGAAAATCTATACAGGTGTCTTCACTCGCATACTACAATAATCGATATTGTTCCTGCAATCGAACAGTTGACAATTTAAATTTATGACACCATTAATTTTCCGCTCATGAAGCTTCTCTTCACGTATTCTCAATTTAAATGAGACAATGATTGAAATCAACAATTTGCAAGACAAATAATCCATTTTTGAAAGGAGTTTTGTGAAGATTGGAATTGAACTAAAGAAAGACCTACTTTCAAGAAACATAGTTAACACTCTTTATTTACCCTGTAAGGCCACGATTTTGAGTAAACAATATTTCCTTGATCCGCTTCGTGATGATTGGTGAATCTATTACATAAATTTTGCGATAACACATAATCCATGAAGCAAGAAGAAGTAATATCAATTTTGCTATAGTGAGGTTCACGTTATAATGGCAGTGTTTGATTAGCAATGGTATTGCTATCCTTGTCTATCATTCAACAAAGCGGACAGCGCTATCTCTTTCTCGCTTTGCTTTGTTGCCAGATTGTCTTTTAGTAGGATTAACCAAATATTTCATCTTAATTATGAAAATTCATTACGAAATTATTGAAAAATACAATTTCTTGCTTAATAAATTATAATTGATTATTTTAAACGAGAAGGAACAGTTAATATAACATCAATAAAGCTGTATCATAGAAGGCATTGACAAGACAAAGGATCGGCAACGTTGTTCTCCTATCTTTTTCCACTGCCATTATAACGTGTACCTCTCTATAGTAATATTATCCTCCACTGAAGATAAATAATTCTAGTAGGTAGCCAACAATTTAAAATAGAAGCTTATTACAGAGAAAGGATTAGCAGGTGAATTCAAGAAATACTGGTTGAATGAATCATCGTTTATCAAAATAAATAAAATCATAATACTACCAACTCACAAATAAAGTTGATAAGTTCAACATGCATTATGAACCGATGCTAGTAATCTTATGGCAATCGAGAAAACAAAGTTTCTACTGGCATCTCCAAAATGATCTGTGAGAAATCAGTCGAGAATTTCAGCCTTGAACTAGTAACCGCTAATCACCTGCAATACAATAAATACCAATGTTTAGTACTTTGATTGCGTTTGCGTGGACAGGTGGAGTATTGGTAGGTTGTGGGTATTTGCAAATTGAAGACAACGTTTATTACATTCGGTGTAAGAAACACTTACGTTTAAAATACATTAGGCCAAATTTCATCGCAGTCTCACATTTTTTCCTCTCATGATTGAAGGAAATAAAAAAAATTGATCCAACATGCCTTAAGTTCTCATTATAATTTACATTTCTTTTATTGATAATCGTGTGTATTCTTGTTGTGGAAATCCTTGTATTAAATTGAAGGCCATGAGGTTGGGTCGCCAGAGGGACATCACAGAGCCACCAGTGGAGACTGTATGTAAAGCAAGCTAAGACAGTGAAATACTAGGATTGGTGGCCGGCTGGTGTCCCGTGTCAGACTCCAGTCGGTCACCAAACCGTGGTGTTTTGGCAGGAGACCCTATTGTAATGAGATCAATAAGAACTAATGCCTAGCGATTCACTCGGACACTTGGTGTCTCACTGGTGGTCTAATGTAATAAGAGCTTAAACTCGTCATAGTAGGTAAATTTATGGGTTACTGATTTTTCTAGTAATATCAGATAAGCTAGGAAAAGTTTCTGAAGGAGCTCTCATTATAGCAATGTTCAAGCAATGGAGAGATATGGAAATCTTCGCTTCGGACTTGATTGGAGCAAACTTAAATTGTTTTTTATGAGCGTCGAAATATCGAAACAAAAATTACCAATAATTTGTATGCATGCAAAATCCTGCATGTGAAACTATATTTATTTATTTTTATTTTTACAAAAAAGCACTAATCAGGACAGGAAAAGTAAGGATACTCCTTGTACTATTTCTCTCCCAAATTTACATTATATAACATATAAAAGATAGATATCAGTTTCATATCTTGGAGCACAGTTAACAATTATCGATTTTAAAGCCGACTGATTTGAATTTATATCACTGCATTCATGAGCAATATTCATTTAAGACCAACATTTTTTATCATAATCGAAATGAAGCTAGGCACTCTTATTTGATAATAAGGGTATCTTACACAGTTTTAAATTATCAAGATGAATATACTATTGATAGCTGCTAACTTACCTCATTTAATCTTAATTTTGTGAAGTTTCAATTTGAAGCCTAATATTTCAGATAATACGCCTGAAAGTGCCGAAAGAATCACAACCTTTGTGATCGTGTACAAGTAAGGATTTGCACTTAGACCTGATATCTTGAATGGGCTTTCAAGTTCCTAAAAAAAAATCATCTTATTAGTGACCCAACAAAGTCATAAAACTAAATAAAGAAATTTTAGTAATGAAAACACTGGATTGTTGAATATTACTAATTTATTGTGAAATAAAATACATGTTTCAACTTCAATGGTGACATCTTCAGTAATTTTACAATAAATTGGTGATATTTGTGACAACATCCCAGTGTTTTCATTATGGATAGATATCACAACATCTCACCAACAACAGTATCCGAAGAAATATTATTGATCAGTCAATATTGTTTTTTTCTATCCTTCAGGATGTTCCAAAATCAGTGTGAGTAATAATTATGTTGAATAAATCTTCCATGTTGCATGTTATGAGACAGCATAACATGAATAATAATCTCGAGGATTCTTGAAAACGATTCAGTTACACTTGCAACATCATTAGAATGATTCAGCTTGTAGTATTTATTGGTTCATTCATCAATTAATTAATTTACAATTATTCGACACGTTTTTGATCTGCTATTTTTCAATAAGCTTGTTAAATTGAGTACATTTAAACTATGGACGCAATGTGGGACTGCAGTAACAATATTGATCAGAAAATTAAAAGACCCTTAATTATTCTTCATTAATTTCTTAAAAGGAAACTGGATGTATTCTCCATGTTCTTTTTAAGGAGACTGATTGCACCTTATGTTACTTCAGCTCAAGGAACAAAATGTAAACAACTGAAGGTTTCTTCGTTTGGTCAGATTTATTCTATTTATTCCTTGAATATGAAAAATTTCAATAATAATTGTCACATAACTAAAATTATTTCAATGAAACTTGAATAATAATGAAGATTAAGAATCTTACCTTAAGTAAATCTGCCGCTAATTTTAAAACACTATTTGCAACCATCAGCTCATCCTTCTTATTTGGTTTCTGTTCAATTTGAAGGTACAAATTTATCTGTAAAAAGAAAAACATAATATCAGATGACGTCTGAGTTTTTGAATGACACAACAGTTAGTAAGTGCATATTCTATGAGAGAGCAATATGCAGTTTTATTTTATCGAAAAAACAGTACAATGTAATTGTAATCAATACTTTTTTAGATGTACTAAAACACTAAGCTTCCTCTATTACATAGTGTTCCCAACTAAAATTATGTATTCAGAGCAAAAGTACTTTTAAATCAATGTCTAAAGCTGTTTGACTCATGTAAACGTTTCTGATAGTTGAAAGGGTGGAATGGATGCTTGAAACCCACTTTCCTTTAGTCGAGTCACTGTAAAGAGCGACACGTCATATTAATGGAGTTTTACTTGTTGCTCATACTACACGTAATTTATATAACTAGATATAATTATGCTAACGGTACAAGAATTGATAATAACTCTTCATGGAAAGTAGCACATCACCCAAGTTGATCTTAAATTTATTTGTGCTCTTCACGATCTCTTTTCAGTAATACAAAATATGCTATCTATTAGAAAAAAAATATTCATGAAATTGTGATTATATATTCAAAAGAAAATGGATAGCATTTATCAGAAAAATTAATAAATCTTAATCAGCATTTCCATTTGAATTGAGGTTCATTAGAATATTCGTACATAATATTGAAGCTTAAATTAGAAGAAAAATATAATAATATTTCAGTAATTGATAAATTAATCTGCTTCAAGATTGACATGGCTTGTAAATTGATGGTCTAGTTGTCTGGGGTTTCACAGCTATCAGTCTACTAGCACCGCCTAGTTCATGGGTTCAACCCACCAGTGGCATGGACATTTGTCCATCTCATCAATCATCCACACACTTTCCATTACCCACACACACAGGCAAAAAGCTTATGTTGGTATCATCCACAATAAAAATCTCTAATGTCAAGGAGAATTAAGAATCCATCAAGGATTATTTTACCAATATGAAATTATTATTTCATTTCAAACATTGGCACGAATTAAGGACGTAATCCACATGCTACAGCCGTGAGCTTAGAAATTGCAAACATGTAATTTGACAGTTAACTTCACTTATATAATATTCAAGATAACCGACATGGACTTGCAGCTTACCTGCTCAGTGATCAGCACAGATAGATTTCTGTATTTCCGGTTGATTTTGTCGCCAAGGGTCATGAAGCGTAAAAGGAAAAAGCCCAGCACTATGCACCATGCAAGAGCTTCAACGTTGTATTCCACATGCAGCCGTATTGAATCCTACAATTCACAAACGCATAATATAGAACCATGAATAGATGTAACTGTTGTATGAGTACTGCAGATTAGAATGCGGTAGTTTGAGCAAACTTGGTAGAATCATAAGAACATTATCATATTAATGTAACTAATAACACAATAACCGACAAGATTGCAGTAGGCCTAATGACTGAAAATGGCTTGTATTTACAAGACTAAAATTAGGAATTCAGAAGAAAATCTTGATTTATTGTCCAGATTTATTCTTCAACTGAATGTTCTGCTGTGATTGAGTTTTTCAGTGAATAAGAATTTTTTTCTACAACTGCGCTTAAAAAAGTATTTACATACTCAATTCTCCTCGTAAAACAGCTTATTTCTGAGGAGAATCTACTTTTTCGCTCGCTAGCCATCCGCGCATGCGCAGTAGATTTTCTTTACGCTCGGTAATCATTCGCGCATGCGCAGAAGAGTTTCTTTACGCTCGCTGATCAGCTGATGGTAAGCAGCTCGCCAAAAGGCCAGATCTTAACCTAAAAAGTCGGTAATTGTAACTCCGCCGATATAAGTAATTTAACAGGTTTGGGCAGTTGTAGAAAAAATTGTTTTGCGCGAGCGATAAAGTCGCGCGTTACGCTCTTAATACATAAATAGCTATTTCGACATGAATATCAATCGGTCTTATTCTTCTGATAGAATACTTTATTCTTATAAGTTAACAGAAGAGAGATTAAAGAACCTTCCTGAAGAGAGGAATAAAAATATAGCACAGATAAGTAACTGATTGTAATGTGGCAAAATGCCAATAGTATTAATATAACTCTGAAATCAGACACAGTTTCGGGGAACTTGTAAAATACATTTTCATGATTAAGAAATAATATTACCTTTAGAAATTCCACACTAACGAACGATAGAAGGAGAAGAGTGATCAAGAATACAGCAGATACAACCATGTCAACCGATCTCTGAGGACCACGTTTCTGTAACATACAAAAACAAACTTAAAAGCCGGTAAAATCATGAATTATCAAAATTTATGCAAAAACTACTATGCAGAAGCTATTATAAAACGAAAAGTTATATAAAATTTGATAAAAATTAGCAGTAATAATAATGAATACATGATTTTCGGAATGGACATTAACCCATAGAATTCAAGTTCATTCATTGCAAAAATTTGTCATGTTCATAATCATAATTTAATATTTAAAAAAATACAGTATTGAACTTCCTAATCTGTAGTTAGTTGTTATATCAGAAAATACCAGTGAAGTATATGACTTTATGAGAATGGGATGGAGCGTTTGGGATAATGCATCGACCTTCCTAATACTGGGTTTGATCATCATAGAACTGATGATCACTCAAAATTATCAGACAATGAGCCTGAAATAATGTGCATCGACTCCCACTTCCCGTTTGTGGATATCCTAAACAGCTTTTGAATGCTATGTGGTCCCATGTTGATATTAAAACTAAACACTGAAAGATCTATTCATCTATCAAGAAGTAAAGTTGATCTAGAATCAGTTTTTAGAGAAATATGAGTGGAGCAGTAATATGTACCTTGAGATTCATTCATTCAATCATATGGTTTTGATGCCGTACCTTGAGATAGGATCGGACCGAGAGCCAAGTTTTGATGTTGCGCACTTTGTTGAGTCTGAAGTGCGGCAACTCGGACTTCCTGGCGCGACGAAAAGAGGTCAAATGAGAGAAGAACTTGGCGTAGAGAAAGCGCTGCTTGAAGGTTCGTTCAGCCACCGCCAGGAGGAAGAAGAACATTCCCGAAAGCACGCAACTCTCGAACATTGCTATCAGCACAACCACTCTTTCCCTGCAGAAAATAACATTATTTCAATAAAATACACCACAAATAAAAATGAAATGAATACACTAAAAATTTAAATAATCTACACTAATGAATTCTTTATTATTTATTTGAACAGATAAGCTTCATCATTGAATTGATTTGAAGGAGAAAGAAGGCAAGCCTTGAGCTATTCCTCTCCCGAATTAAGACGACATAGTCCGTGAAAAGGTTAGGTCTTTCACGCACAATTTCCAATCGAAGAATATTTATAAAAATAATTAATTTTGCATTTAGATTGATAAAATATGGAATAAAACTGAAATATATCGATCAATTATCACTGTTATAGAAATGTTATGAGATATAGAATATTATAAGTAAAGGGTGTTTTTTAGAGGTACAGAACTTCAAGTTGGCATTACCGTTCAAGATGGCAACCGATTTAAAGTTTTCAAGTGATTTATTCTCAGTTTAGTCTGGCAATTCATCATGAATAAACTCACCCCTGAATAATGCTTGAAGATAGTGCAATTCTATTTCGAAAATAATTGTTAATATGCGGAATATGTATCGCGCCCTACATCCATTTTATTGTTGACAAAATCGTCCATCAGAGTAGTTAATTCGATTAACCATGGAACGTTTTCGCACCATGCTTACTCTTATTGATTACTCGCATCCCCAGATAAGATTACTAACTTTCTCATTCCTGAATTGAACAACCATGATGACTAAAAGGAGCTGTGGCTCTAGCAAGATGGCGCAACATGTCACACAGCTCGTGACACAATCGATTTATTAAAAGACACGTTTGGTGACCGCCTAATTTTACGTTTTGGGCCTGTGAATTGGCCTTCAAGATCTTGTGATTTAACACCGCTAGACCACTTTCTGTGGGGCTGAGTAAAGTCATTCGTCTACGCACATAATCCACAAACGCTTGATCTTTTGGGAGACAAAATTCGCCGTTTTATTGCCGATATACGGACACAAATGTTGAAAAAATTATCAATTCTAATTAAAAATTATTGATTCTCAAGCTCAGTCAAGGCCGTGGTACGCCAAGCTATTATAATTAGCCTATACTAATCTGTATTTATCTGTACCTGCGTATTTAAGTATGTACTTTATTTGTATTTTGATTTCATTAAGGATGGAAATATAATGGAGCGGGAACGGTATCTTCAAGATTGAAAATATGGAATGTAATGTATTCATTTGAATGGTGGCGCACAAAGTGCTCCACTATACGCCACCATTGAATTACATGTATTGCAACACTCAATCCTAAAGCTACCTTCGTCGCTCCACCATGTTCCCACACTCAGACATTACGCTTGCTTCAATCTTCAATCTAGAGCATCAACATACTCAAATAGCTCACAAAAAACAATAAATAGGACCAACATGAAATTAATGACTATGTTGGATTAAAATTCAATGAGAAGATCAATTTCAGATTAATTTAATTAGTTGAGAGAGAAGATTGATTTCTGTATGATATTTTACTATCCATTCTAGTGGATAGAGTGCTTGCATAGCAGCATAGAGATCCCGGGTTCAAACCCGATCACTATGTTGGATTAAAATTCAATGGGAAGATTAATTTAGAAGATTAATTTAATTAGTTAAAATAGAAGATTGATTTCTGTATGATATTTTACTATCCATTCTAGTGGATAGAGTGCTTGCATAGCAGCATAGAGATCCCGGGTTCAAACCCGATCACTATGTTGGATTAAAATTCAATGGGAAAATAAATTTCAGATTAATTTAGAAGATTAATGTAATTAGTTAAAATAGAAGATTGATTTCTGTATGATATTTTACTATCATTCTAGTGGATAGAGTGCTTGCATAGCAGCATAGAGATCCCGGGTTCAAACCCGCTCACCACTATATGTTTTTGATCAGGTCACTCCCGTGTTATCGGATGGGCACGTTAAATTGTCGGTCACGCCTGAAGTATGAACCATTGACGGCTTGAATGATATATTCTGGCGAGGTGGAACCTTTCCGCAAGGGATTCCCCATCAAAGCCATATGAATACTAACCCACTTTCTACTAACCATAATGTGCTACCAAATGCCGCATCAACAATCGAACCAAGAGAAGCGCTGAGAATGGTGGGGGTGAATTGGAAGGTACTGAATGGCAATGGCGTCACACTGTCCAACACATCAGCGGTCGATGGCAGCGTGCTAGACGGATCCGTGATCAAACGGTGCAGAGAGGGAATAGCTGCCAGCAGCACTGACACCAACATACCTGCATACATTAAAACGTATATTTTATTTATTTATACATTCATAGACAAAATATCATTCTTAACTCATTATGAGTAATTGAGGAAGGAGCAACAGTCAACAGGCTTAAAGCCCAAAACTGTTCCTTTCCGAAATTTTGATTGACATTGGCTTTCATAAACATTTTATTGATTCAACAGTAGAATGATGCACGTTTTCCCACTGAATGTTTTATCTGATTTGTACAATAAAGGAAAAACGTCAAAATCCGACAATTTTCGTATTTAGAATAGAAACGTTCAAAATTATGTTTTTACTGCGGATCATGCCGTCGTGAGCTTTTTTCTTGAGCATGGGTAATGGAAAGTGAGAGGGTGATTTGATGAGATGATCAAACCGTCCGTCCATGCCTACCGCCGGGATTCGAACCCGGACCAGGTAGTGCTAGCTGAGGGGTACGCCTTGGGTATCCAAAGGTTCCTTCATATTACACTTTCATCAATTTACAAATCACTCTCATAAAAAATTAATTAATTTTGAATTTTGTGGTGTTTTAATTGTCTCAAAGGAATAAAACCAAAAACAAAAATAAGTTCCAAAAATGTTAATTAACTATTTTTTTTCAAGAAAACCACATTCATTGACTTGAAACCACGCACAATAAAATTACCTATTCAATAAATTATGTGAATATAATGAAATGTTCATGATGTACTGTTCTATTGAAATGATAATTAAATACATAGTAGGACAACGGAAAGCCCATCTTCAACTGTCAGGAATGAGAAATAAACAATCGTCGTTGGTGGAATAGAAAAATATTGAAATGATACTCATATATGGAGAGCATAAGTCATAGTTTATGTTGGTGGAGAGCAACCAAAAGGTTGTTCCACATCGCCGTACAGCAAAGTATAAGCCATACTTCAGAAACATCATAATAAACTTCAAATTATCAATTTCCACTTCAGAGGTATGGAAATAACGTATGATAGAATTTGCTACAGGATGATTTATTCTATAGGAAAAAGCTATTAACAACCAATAGGTGGTTCGGAACCCACTTAAAACTGTAGGTCCAGTCATCTCTCATCATCATCCGCCTCATTATCCATGCACAAGCCTAAGGCTCATGTTGGCATCATCCTCAGCAAAAAATAATAACTCTTACAATTTAGTATCTTTTTCGAGAAAAAATCAATGAAGAGAAAGTATGTGATAGATTAGTAAGAAGGAATAAATAAGTGAACATACCAGCATAGAAAAATTCCATTTGCTCAGGCATAGCTTCTACTCTGGCAATGATAGCCGAGCTGATGTCGAGAACAGAGAGGTCAGCTTTCTTCACATCTCTCTTTTCCCACATTGTGCAGCTCACCTTGTCCGATGCTGCGCAGCTAGGGCTCAGAATCACTGACGGTGACTGAAACAAATACACACCTTCAAACATCATCCCACAAACTTGAAAAAAAATCAATTTGGAAAAATAAAATAATTAGAATTCAATTTTACAGCCATTCGTATAAAGTGAATTATTACAAAATTTGAGTCAACTGTGGCTACTTGTATTAAACAGTGAGATATTCTTTGAAGTCAAGAATTCAATTTTATAGCCATTTGTATAAAGTTAATTACTACACAATTTGAGTCAAATTGGGCTGCTTGAATTAAACTCTGAGAAGGTATGAGAAGACTTTGTGAGTAAGCATTAGACCACAGAATGGACATCGGGCAGTGACAAGGTACGTAGTTGCTTGTGATTTGGGTCTTTCGGTACTGTATGTACGATTAATGTGATGTCTTTTTTCAATTCAATTTAATTGATGACTTCAATTCTAAATTTTATTAGGATTGTCGCTCTAAAACAAGCAACCACCAAACCATCAAAATGGTGAAAATAACTCCCAAATTGTAAAAAATAGGCAACTCTCAGTACCTGGAAAGTAGAGAAAGCACTTTACTGTCTAGAACTAAAGAGTATTTTTCTAGTAGACTCTGTACTGTTTACTGTACTCATAAATCAGTATCATAGTAAAGAGTACTATATTATTAAAGTGCTATAGAATTTGTAAGTAAGCTACTTAATAAAGATTCCTTTACTGCCTAGAGAGAAAATAACACTGTAGTATTCGGTTTTAAAAAGTAAGAGAGAACATAAGATAGCAGTTGGATAATTAATTTACTCTATTTAAATTGAAAACCCCTTAGACCCGATTAGATGTTCGTCTATTTGACCACGGTTTAATTAACCACATTCAATCATAATTATTCGTTCGATGGTTCTCATGAAATTGATTCAATCTGATGTCGTAATTTAACCACGGTTAAATCTAAAGACCGGGCAATTGAAAAAAACTATAGTCTGTTATGGGAGCCGTTAGATGTAAACATACATGCGCGTGTGAGGGTGGATCTTGGAACAGAAAGATCGATTCACAGTAGCTACCTTCTGCTACCAACTTCATCATAGTTGTGCCTACCATGTTTGTCATAGACTGAACTGAATAATCACAATACGTAACTCAGTTTCTATGGAGAATGGAATTTAGGGCCGGTATCCCAGCTCGGAATTTAGCCAAGTTCTAGACTTTAATCAGCTGGAGTCGGAAATTGGCTTTCCAAAACGGGGCGTAGTCTCAGTTTTTATTACAGTAGTTGCAGTTTTTATTTTCTCATTTCTATAATTGGAAGCGTTTTTCCTTGTCGAAATTAAACATTCCTAAATAATTCAAAATAGCTGAAACTTTACACTATTTTCTCTTTATTTTATTTTGTGTTGAATGTTCTAGTTTTTCGAAATTTGATTCAAACGTGACTAAAACAATGACTACGACTACACTCTGTTTCGGAAAGCAAATTTTCTGACTCCAGCTGTTTTAAGTCTAGAACTTAGCCAAATCCCGAGCTCGGAAACCGGCCCTTAAGAGTTCAGCAATTTTAAAAATGGTAATTAGTCATCACTTCCATTTGAAAGCTCAGTTTCCATGGGAAATGGATTTAACGAGTCCAGAAATATTAAAAATGTATATTGGTCATAACTTTTATTTGAAAATTCTATGTTATGGTAGGCTCTCCTTTCGATGAATCGACTATACTCCTGTATAAAAGCCTGGATGTAGGTACCATTTGGAACTCCCAGGGGAAGGGATGATCGGGCGAGTCGGTGGCGGCGAGAGAGAGGTCGTCGATGTCCGAGCTGTAGCTGCACTCCTCGCTGTTGGTGGTGATGCCGATCCACTCAGCCGCGGAGGTGGTTCCGCCCTCAGTCAGCAGCGGCGAGCAGAAGCAGCTGCTGCCCCCAGTGCCGCCACCCCCCTCTCCCTCCTCGCTCTCCTCCTCATCGTCGCCACTCGAGTGCAGCGAGCTCACTGTCCCCGCCACAGCCACCCCCACGTTCACCTGCAGTGTCGCCTGCGAGCCCCGCCGCCGGTTCACCAAGCGCTGTCACAAACAACATATTCTAATTATATTCCCAGTTATACTAAGTAATTTATACTAATATATTACATTATTTATACTAGTTATATTATACTAATTATATTCCTATACAAACCTAATGAATACAAATGAAGTTATTTTAATAATGCCACTTGAAAGTTTAATTACTGTAATTTGTGTAAATCTTAGTTTACAGCATTGCTCTTATGGAGTACAGTGCTGCCAGATTTCGCAAGATCCACAGCTAATTGTGAGAGAGAAAGAGCGAAAAAGAGAGCGTATGCCTTTTTTACAGAATCAACATAAAAACTATAACTGTAAGCTTCTACTGTTATATTGAAATAGCATAAAGCCCATATAATATTGACCATAAAGCCCCGTGCTGCAAACTAATGTTTGCACGGACTATAGTGTCCTTATTTTTTATAAAGTAAAATAAAAATAAGGGTATATGTGATCAATTGAATTTAATGCCCACTAATAAATACAACTTTATAGCATTATTACAAGATAAATCGTGAAGATGTTGCCTTGAAATCATAACTTATTTATTTATTAATTTGTACTAACACTTAATGAAGTGATGGGGAGAGAGAAAGCAGGCTAACCTAAACCTTCTTTCACTTCCGAATCAAGTGAATAATGTGGGGCAGGGAAACAGGAAATTCTGAAATAATGATTAATTCATAAAACTAATGAATTATTAATGAAACGTAGTGAAACTAGTGTTTTCGCCCCACTTGGATGTAATGAGCTGGTTTTCGTGCGTCATATGGAGGCCGAAAATGATTGTTTTCTGACCAGGCCGGTAAAGGTTTTACGGCCCTAGGGCTGTAAAATAACCTTGAAGTCAGCTGATTCTGATTTGATGTGAACGTGTTTACAAAATGGTTTATGAAACGGAATCAGTTTATGCTTCTAGAATTGAATAAGTATTCTGCAATAAGATACTATTATTTTATTTGGATGAATAAAATACAGATAAGATATATATTATAAACTATTCAAATTCGATTTTCAGAGTAGGATAGAGCTTCTAACCTAAACTTCGAAGTCAACGACAACAAGCATTGTTGACGTTGACATTCAGATTGACCAAATTTCAAGTATGCTAAAACAGGTGATCAAAAAACTTTTCATTATTTGTGTTTATTATTCAAGAATCAAAACATTTATAACAATATCATCTTATTGTTATCTGGAAGAATAAAAACTATAAACTCAACCTCTTACATAATTGAACTTAATCGTTTAGGTTATTTAGACAAATCATGATAAGAAATAAAAATACTTGGACTATTTCCTGATATTCAGATTAAACCAGATTTGGTAGAGCTATGACCTTCCTGTTTTGCTTTCGGAAGTGCTTAATGAACAATAATTATTCTCATATATATATATTGTATATTTTTGTGTGTGGCGAAAAATAGCGTTCGCACAACGGGCAAAAATGTTTTTCCGGCTCTCAATCTCTTCTAGTCCTCGGCCTACGGCCTCGGACTTGAAAACCGATTTCGAGCCGGAAAAGTCTCATTTTCGGCCCTAGGTGCGAAATATACTATTCTACCATCAAATGTCGAAGACTGCCTCTTTACTTTTCAAGATGACATTGTGAAAATGTGCTCGCATTCGGTGTTCACATGTCATGAAAACTTGTTTCAACACTAGTCATGAACATTGTTCTCCCGTGGATTGTTTCAGGATGTGTATAATTCACCTTGCCATCCACAAGATCTGGAAATTCAAGTTTGCTTTACTTCAGTTTAATTTAATATTGATGAACAACAATTCTAGAGAAAATTACACAGCATTCATCCCTAGAGTTAATTACAATTGTCCAATAGGTGAACTGTATAGGTGAAGGTATAAAGCGAAGAGAAGACTTTCATAGTCTTAGCGTGACTTTTGATAAAGAACTAGAAAGCTCACAACTTTTACCCCGTACAAATATTTAACCCTACTCCTCAAATAGCAAAACAATTTTTGAAGAATTTTTACATTGAAAATACTGCTACTATTCAATCTACTTGAGATATACAATCGATTACAAAGTAGGCCAAGCAATATTAATAGAGGAAATGTTAAGAGAGAAGGCATAGCTATAATAATTTGTAGGAAATCTGACCAGAAAGTCTGGAGTCTGCTTGGTTGATGACCCACTCATTACGGAACTTGTCTTCCAGTGGTTCCAAGGCAGCAGCTGTATACCGTTGCTGTAAACCGTTTTCATTTGCTTGTGTCGGGCTGCAATTTTCATCACTAATGCAATTAATATGAATGTATTTGTCGTTTATCACATTGTTTGTATTTATTTCAACATTATAATGACCGCTAATACTACAACTAAATGTCGAAGCTACACTATCATTGTTCTTCAAGCACATACATTTGTGGTCACATCGGCTATCCCCATCAACATCAACATCAACATCTGGCCCACTCAATCTATCAACGTTCTCAATCGGCTCATTCAATTCATCGTTGGACATTTCGTCGGCATTCTTCATTTTCATCTCCTCGTTATTATCACTGGACGTTGTTCCTCCATTGAGACTTTCGAACCCATCGTCGTCCACAGCTATCACTTCGTGGACCTCTTCCTGAATTGCAACTTCCCTGAAACAGACATTTGTTTGTGAACATGACTGATCTCATCAACAGAAACACAACCATCGTTCTTAGTGATATTGATATCATTGGTTATTAAGATTCAAGGTAAAAATAATATATAAAAATTAAAAATCCAAGTACCCTTTTTTAAAATTGTTTTAAAATTTTACAATTTAAAAAAGGGTACTTGGATTTTTAATTTTTATTTCTATTCAAGAGTAGCCCTAACAAAAAAAAAATAAGAAGAAATATTTCAAGATGTTGAACATTTGAAATATTAGCATTAAAATACATTGACACTGTGGAACTTCTCCTTAATTGAAAAATACTGATTCTCTAGTCAATTCCACTTAATTAATCAACTTATAGGACTGAAGTTAATCAACTTATATCGTGCTGAAGAAGCGTTGGCTTCCATACGAAATGACAGTCCTGAGAGTAGATTAATAGAGTGAATTGACAATAGAATCAGTGTTTTGCAACTTGCATCAAAATGTATTGCGAGCAGTAATTACTTAGAAATCAAATTCATTTATAAAGCTGACAAGCAAATAGGATGAATGAATTATTGAATAAAAATGTGATATGAATTTGTAACAATAGAATGATCTAATATATCATAAGTTATATAAAGTGAAATAATTCAAAACCTATTAAATTATTGAAAATATCACCATGTGATAAGACTGAGTACTGATTGCCCAACCCCACAAGAGACAAATTGGCAGAAATCGTTGGATGATAATTTTTTACATTTGCAAAGCAAATTTGCTAGAATTATTGATTTGAAAAAAAAAACTTTTTTAATGTCGTCTGGAGAAGAGCTGTGAAAAGTTGCTCACCTCAAAATAGACTTGCCAGGTTGTAATTCCTCACTTCCCAAAGGCTTGACAATTGCCAGAGCAGCTCCCTGATGCCTGTCATGAGCTGTTTGAGTGATGTCTTCTTTGGATGATCTGAAAAATTGATGAAACCTATTCACTACTGCGAAAATTGGATACTGCACTTGTATAGAAACGCTCCACGTTTCCTTGATTATACTCGAAAGGATACTTGAAATTCGAATATTCATGCTTGGAATGGACCTATCCAGATGCACAACCTTATCGTTTAACCGATGAGATTGCTTAGAAACAGTAAGAGATGAGCGATATTAAGATAGTGATTCCAGATTTTAAATTTTATTTTCACATCAGGAATCACAATTTGAATATTTCTCAACCATCCATATAAATACACAATCTAGATTTTGGTTACAGGTGAAAATTGCGTTAAGTTTGAGCCTGGCCTCAAAAGAGAAATCTTTATAAGGATTATTATTTCTAAATGACCATTTTGTTTATAATGACTAACCCAATGAATTGGCTGGGACACGTTGAGAGGATGAGTGACTCAAGAGTTGTAAAAAAGGTCTTCAGGAACAACCCAGGAGGGAGAAGGCTGAGAGGACGTCCGAGAAAGCGTTAGTTGGAGGATGTGGAGGACGACATTAGGAAGCTGGGTGTCAGGGGATGGAGATGTAAGGCTGCCGATAGAGACGAATGGAGAGGATTTTTGAAGGAGGTCAAGGCTCTGAATGAGCTGTAGCGCCAAGGAGTAAGTAAGAACAATGACTAAATCATGTACACAATAATTGTAATTACAGTATTCCTTTCACGATAAATGTAATGTACACCTTTCTTCTCAAATTTATTTATCAGAGTCGTGAAAACTATTACTTTTCAATTTAATTTGATATGATCAGTATACATCTTATGATACAAACCAAATGATTTTGTAATACAACCAAGCTGATTTTGTCAGTAATAAGTATGATCTAGAAAGACAATTTAAAACTATTTTGAGAAGTGTTAGGATGAATGAATAAAATAAAAAATATGCATTTTCAACAATCAACTAGAGAACGATGTGTAATTAGCTGTTGGAAGGTGAATAAAATTTTCAATGATTGTACTGAAATGAACTATACAAAATCGAAAAAGAGTAATTTATTATTGGAATACTATTCCTAATAGATATATTGGAATACTATTCCTAATAGACTTGGAAAAAGAATTATACTTACTTGCGTAATCTAACACGTTTACTAAGTTTAACTACAGATTCTGAACGAATGTTCACTTCAGAGCAAGTGTCTGGCGATGATTTCGAGTCAGAACCTGGCAAAAACAAAAATCAATAATTGTATAACTGACGCTTTACATTGTCAATATTCGTAATAAGAAGAAAATTTACCAAGCACAGATATTGTTTACAAAAAATAATTAAAGAAAAATTAATTTAGTTTCAGTTGCAAATTTAAAAATATTATAGCCTGCACAATTCAAGTAAAAATTTAACTATGCTTCACTTCAAGTTTCAATAGTGTGTCTCTCAACAGAGAAATTCAATTAAATGTTTTGAATCCAAGTTATCTGGATGGAGAATGACTTTGAATTAATTCCACTAATTATGATATGTAAAATTTGAACATTGAATTGAAATGTAAATTCTGTTCACTTTGAAAAGAAAACATGTTGTAAATTTGGTTGTACATTTATTTAAACCCTATATCTCAGATTGAGCTTCATTCAATACAACAAATCTATCATATAGGAAAAGAAAACTAAAATAATTAAATACAAAATTCATAATTATTCAAGTAGTATGTATAAGTAGTATTCAAGTATTTGTAGTATTAGTCTAATTCAATTTTTAACGAATATACAACAGATTTAACATGTTGCACTCATGTTGAGGAGTAATTTAATATTTTTTCATTTGTACATTTGATAAATATTGTAAAGAATGTTTGTACAGTACTCTATATTAATTTATCAAACATTATCAGTATTCTGTGAGTAGCTTCAGGCATAACACTATTACCACATCAAATATAGCACTACACACATGTCTTCTGCAAAAATAAATAGAATTTTCATTGGTGGTTCTTCTGGTTGCTAGCATACAAATCGTGGATTTATTACATCTCCTACAAAATTCCCTTCATGTTTATATCGAAATAAAGTTATGTTTCTTCCTACTTCTTTACTTACTAATCATTCATTAATAATTAGAGCAACGTATAAAGAAAGTGATTCTCATTTGATTTGTCAAGATCAATTGTGAATGAATGTTCAATGATTCATTAATATTTCAAAAAACCTAGTAAGTAAATTGTTAGGTGCTGCAATGAGGTCCTCAACAAGAATAGAGTTGATAAGTGGGTTTGCTGTGTTGCAGAATGGATACGTACCGACTAGATTGCGAGATCTTGAAAGAGTAGGATGTCTGCGCTTGGTTCTTCTTATGCGCCGGGTCTTGCCGGGACTTGAACCGGACGAGACAGAGCTGTAGGGCGAAACTATCTGAGAGTGAATCACGCACAGGACCAGCATCATAGCAGCTGGAACTAATACTTCGGCCACAGTTATCATCTGCAAAACAAGAATAGCATTGCATTCTCATTCTCACCACAACTAATCATCTTCTAATCTCATATTATGTAAAATTGTTTAGTTGTTATTTCTTTGATTTCCATGACGAAAAAGGCAATTGTATAAGATTATGCAGGAACCATTCAAACACGCTTTGGAATACTATAGATTCAATAATTGTTTCAAAATACTATTGTTTCAAATTCACTATTGAGAATAGATTCAATGGATTGGTTCGTGATGGAAATGTCAAGTTAAAATAATGATGGTAGAAGTATAATTATCCAAGGTTACTAATATATTTTTAATTATCCAATTAAATATATAATTATATTTATTATTGACCGAGCGAAGTGAGGTCTAAGATTCAAGTTGACGGTTTGGCATTTCTCTTAATGTTAAAATGTTTATATGTTGCGCATTTACGGCGAAACGCGGTAATGAATTTCCATGAAATTTGACAGGTATGTTCCTTTTTTAATTGCGCGTCGACGTATATGTAAGGTTTTTGGAAATTTTGCATTTCAAGGATAATATGAAAGGAAAAAGGAGCCTCCTTCATTCGCCAATATTAGAGTAAAAATCAGACTATAAAATTATTCATCATAAATCAGCTGACAAGTGATTACACAAATGTGTGGAGAAGCCAGTCTATTGCTGTATTTCCATAAGGTCTATAGTTTCAATCAGGTACTTGTGGATGAGAATACTGCGTGAGGTCTACTGTTCACAGAACTACTAGTATATATAATTATCCAAGGGACGTTAAAATAAAAATATTTATCTGATAACATTTATTCATCAAAATTTAGGAGAAAGACAGAGTTGAGCTTTGCCTGTTATTTTCTCCCGATCAAATTATTGTATGATTTGTGACTTAATAAATGGGATAAAATGGTATGAATGGGATAAATAAATTCAATATTGAATTTTATTATTATTTATTGACTAGTCTATCATTTTGTAGTGAGTGGTTTAATCTTTCGTTCCATGATACCTCAGTGTTCAGTAAAGTTGTTTATAATACATAATTTGTGAAACTGCACCGTGATTTGAGTAGCTCTATACAGACGATTTAAGAGAGTTACGGTATCTATATTTTATTACTCTATCCAAGCAAGAGAGTTATCTACATTTTATTAGGATTATTTATATCGATTCCTATTAAATTTGAATTATTCCATGCAGGAATAAGATCTATAGTATTCGAAAAACTTGTTATAGATTTAAATTATTTTCCCAGTGAAGCATGTTGCATCTAATCATGGAAATGTGAATTAAATAACACTTATAGGGACATCTTAGTGGTTTGAAGCTCAATTTTGTTAAAGTTTCAATGAATAACAGTAAATTCTACTCAAGAATCTTGATGAAGCAGATACCACGTTAGCTTATCAATGAGATCATGAGCTATGTTGTAGCAACATGTTTTCAACTTTTCATGTTTTGTTTGACCAAGTGTGTAGGTTGAACGATGGCTTTTGTCAGATTTGGATCAGGCTTATTGAATACGTCTATCGGATAACTGACAATTATATTTTTTCATTTTTCATCGACGTTTTCCAATTATAAGCAGTTAAGCCAACAACTCTACTAGTTTTTGTAAGCCTCTCTTCATACAATGTAATCCTGGTTGATCAACTTAGAAAAATTAATTATTTGAGAAAGAGCGAATTATAATTAGGTTTATCGTAATTGAAGATTAATAAAATTGACAAACTCTATGAAATTACATGATTATATTAATAAACTCAATATAATATTATATTTTGTTCGAGCGATAAAGTAATCAGTTATTTGAACATTAATTTAAATATCAATTTGAAAATTAATTATCCGCTTACCTCAATAGTATCTTCATCATGACCTGATGTTATGTATAAATAAAGTCCAGTGTTGAATAACTGGAGGAAGTATAGAACTAATAGGAAACCAAATATTTTAGGAGATGTTTGCTGAGCCCACCAGCGTGAGTACAGAGGTAGAAAGACAAGTCTGCATATGGCTAGCCTCGTAACTTTAACCAGGCCATGTTTTGGCTTTGCCTTTGTGAAAGCTGAACCTGTAAAACACAATAGATACCAAATTATTATCCAGTTGAAGACGTAAAACGTTGGAATAAATAAGAAACATTCAACGAGGGAAGTCAGGAATAATGTCCTTATTTATTCTAAATAAATAATGTGGTAAAAATCGTCTATTGCTTATATTAATATAGCACATATATAAAACATAGAAATGTTTCTATGTATCTACAAATAAAGGACCAGCAAGTAGAAATTATTAATTCATTTGTAGTTTAATTGTTCATGTTTTTACATTTCCGGAAAGGTGCATTTATAATAGAAAATATCAGAGCATGAGAGTTATGTAAAATTAGAGAATATGGAAAAGTTTTTGAATTACGAGAAATGTAGGTATAGTACTTATATAAGACACATTTGAAAACATTATTCAAAGCCGATCATATCACATGTTTATTTTATGGCACTTACATAAAGTTTAATGAAATATTCTGACAGTAGGTACCTACATCGAATTTTATGGGGTAAATAATTCAATTGTCTGTAGGAATAATCTGATTATATCTTTATAAAGATTTAAATGTAATTATCATCTTATCGAATAAGACTGAAACAATTTACTCCCTATTTTAAACGTAGAATTAATACTATCAACAGATAAATAAAAAAAGCCGTTATCACCTTCTCAAAAATTGAATAGGTACTATATTTATCTTGGAAGATTCAAAATCAGTGTAAACACATTAGAAAGTATTTAGTGACTTCTCTGTTTTATAACATACATTTTATTCTACGGTTTTTTCATTTGATTATTTTATATGAACATTAAATCTTCTATATTGTGGAATGTCATGAATAGATAGATAAATGAATAATAATATTAGAAGATAGAAAACTCACCTCTTACTAAATCTACATCGATAAGTTCTGGTTTTAATTTTGCAGTTTTCTTTGGAACATGTGTGAATCCACTGAGAATGCGCTGCTCCACAGTCCTCTCCCATTGCTGCTTATCATAAGTTCCAATTTTCTTTTGATACCTTCAATCAAATAAAGTTAGTTGAAAACAGAGATTAATAATAAAGAAATATTCAAAATTAATCATACATAATGTATACACTTGATTTGTTAAAAATGACTTAATTAGCCGAAACTAGAAGTGTCTTGAACAAAAAACAAAAAAGAAACATAAATCTGTACCTAAAAGTTTATTCAATCAAAAAACGTATAGGTATCCCTAAAAATTAATCAATATTAATACAGTTAATGTCTACAATTTATAACATGTTTATTACAAATATTTATCATAGTTATATAAAGTATCCATGTATTGAATGAGTTTAAAGTTTTAGTCAAGTTGATTATGAATGGGAATTCATTCAAGTGCTGTTCGTTCAAGGACTATTAGAGCTTTTGGTAGCGTTTTACGTTTTGAGAGAGTTCAACAGATCAATAATCTAGAAATGGTAAAAATTGCATCACACAAATCGATAATCCAAAACATTCAACGTTCAAAGGGCTCCTAGTGCAAATGAAGTAGATTTTAAACATCTAGAATTTACACAACTAAAAAAAATTGATATCACTCGATAATGTACCGTGAAAGCATGATAGGTATACTATAATATCTCTGTATATTATTATAAATGAAAACAAATAGTGAGTAAAAAATAAAATTGGCACTTTGCCGATGAAAATTTTTTCAATGAATAAATTAACTTTGAACAGAGTTTCCGGAACTGCTGATGAGTATTGAGAGCAGATAGTAGGTAGTATTGAAAGTGGGGGGTTTTGAAGAAGTGAATTGGTCTTGAGATTTATAAAAAAGACGACGTGGATAAAACATGAATCAGTAACTCATGTGATTTGAAATGAAATATTATAATTATTTGCTACGTGTTTCTTAATTAATTCATTCAAGTTACACTTTGAATTCATTCAGAAGTGGCACTTTTGATTGTTATGATTGAATATTTTGATAAAATAAATTAAAGACAAAAATATCTTATATTAAATACATCGTAATTTATTTCTTACTTCGATGCTCAATTAAAGAGTAAAGTTTATTCTTACCAGGATAGGATATCTTGTGTGCAATCGCCCATAGTCTGATTCTGTTCGGTCTTGAAAACTCCTCTTGCCTACATTCCAACACGCAACCTAAAAAGCAAATCCAAAAATGGAAGAGGATTATTACAAATATCAAAAAAAGTTAAGTTCATACAATTAAGTTATCAACTCATATACTCACTTCTTTTGCATAATATGGGTGAAAGCTATAATTCTACAACTGCAATAATTATCGAGAAAGTTGGACAAATAAGAGAAAAAATCAACTTAATAATGAACTTTAACAAAAACTTGTTCAAAACACGGTCAAGAATAACACGTTGATAGAACATGATGTAATGAGCAATCCTTAGAATCTCGTCACTTATTAAAACGGATATGGAGACGAAAACGTGAAATAAAATCAATCTTAGCCGAATTGGAGAATAACGTTCTTGGAATCTCTTGTTTTAGCA
This sequence comes from Nilaparvata lugens, assembly GCF_014356525.2. Lineage (NCBI taxonomy): Eukaryota > Metazoa > Arthropoda > Insecta > Hemiptera > Delphacidae > Nilaparvata > Nilaparvata lugens. The sequence continues at coordinate 22,432,877 of NC_052504.1, read as the reverse complement.
GGATAGACAGCAGGAAAAGTAGAAGTTACTTCTAAGTGATGAGGAAATTGATCTTGAAATTAGGTTGCTGAAATTTGGAGGCTATACAGATTTATACTAAACTCTTTATACTAAAAGAGCTATTCGTAATTCTAGAGTATCTCAGGATCACGCTACATACCATGAATGCTTACTCTAAAAGTCTAAATCATGTTATTATCAATATCATGACAAACAAGAAACGAAGCTCCAATACTAAACTATATTATATTTCCTTTATTCAATAGAAAATTTAATATTACATTTGAAATATTATCATAGAGTAAAGATACCATTTTTTTACTTAGAGTAATCATATGTCTCTGATCTTATTGAATAATATTGGAAAAATTGAAAAGCAAGATTAAACCTGATCAGTAAATCTTCAAAGAGAGTAAAACTTAATTCATCATTCTATTCAGCCACAACGTTGACAGTTAAGGCCTCACTTTAAAAACCAAGGGCTCGAACGCTATCGATCCACAATCTTAAATAATGAAGTTGTGAGGACGATTTCATGAAAAGCATTTCGTTCAATGGGAAACACGCAAGTTGAAAAACAGCAGGGTTACACAACATCAAAAAGGACAGAAAATGATGGAGAAAGAGGGCTGCTTCCCCAGCTTTCGCCAAGAGCGTGATAATTGTTGAAGTACTTCCAAACAGAGGTCACTGCCAGTTACAAGAGCGTCGACCACTTCATGCTAATTTACTTCTCAGTTACTAACGACTTCAAAAATGAAGAGGGAATGTATAATCTCAGTATTTGCTTACTTGAAGCAAAAGACCAGCTCAAGTGATGAGGGTAAGGAAGCGATCAGGGAAGAGAATGAAGGAATTGTTATTAAAGTCTGAACTCAAAATTCAAGAGAATGATGTCTGAGATTATTGAGTGACAAATTAAAATAATATAATTCAATCGAGCCAAAACCTTTGGTGACTTTGATCGGTTTTCAAGTGCTCCGACTTCATTACCTAAAACCTCATTCAGAGTGAATACAACTTTGATGCTGGAAAGTATTAGTATAAATTAGATATAATATTGTTTTGTTGTACTGAATTCATAATATTCATACAGTGCAACGCCAAACTGAATTACTGTGAGGAGCGGTTATTTGATATTTTGGATTTATAATATGAAAACATTTCGTTAGACACTGTTACCAGGCGGAAAATTATAGCTATTTGGCTATATTGTTTACTATTCAGTACCTATTTGATGAAGTAATATAATAAATATCAATTTGAAATTATGTAGTGGGAAAGTGAATATAATAATTTATGATGAAACCTTATTCTGAGTTTCTTAGTATTGGTTATGAACTTGTATTTCATATTAGTTTAACTTGTGGTGAGTTAAATATAATTATTTTGGTCTCTGGCATATGTGAATACAATCTTTTTCATTCTTTCGATACACATACAACGTAATTCTCTTTGACATTTGGTTTCTCAAGTTTTTAGCAATATACTCAATAAACACGCTTTATATAGAAACGTTATAAGAGTCGCAACAAAGAAAATAAATCCTGCAGTTGATAAACATGAATATGTAGCGAGCAGTACATTTGGTGTGCGCCAGCACTTGCCATGCGAATGCAATTGTAATAATGAACCCGTCTAATATCGATTAGCAAACTGCTGCTGACTGCCAGCTCAAAATCAACGAGTCCAGGTTGAAAGGAATAGAAGGACCGTGACGTGAAAGTCGCCCCTTCCTTTCAATTGGAGCAGTCCTTTCAACAACTAAAATGCTTGTTGCTTTATTCTACCTTCATTTCTACCTCCTTCATTTTCAAAATCAGCAAGATAGATAGGAAATAAGAAAATACATTGAATCCTTGAATATTTGCAGAGAATTTGTAAATACTGAGATTATTCTTGAATGAAATTATTAATTTTACACGAAACTAGAAAAGTAGTAAACTACTACGTTTGTTACTGTTACTATAAGTTACTGAAATAAGAAATAATACTTGAATATTTGCAAATACTGAATTATTCTTGAACAAAATTATTAATTTTACACGGAAATAGAGAAGTGGGAAACTGTTACTATAAGTTACTAGGTGGTCAGTATTTTTTTTTTTTTACTTCAATTTCATTTTGAATGGGAAAAAATCAATGAAAAAAATTGTCGACTATTATTATTGAATAGAATGGTGCAACGAAAATTCTTACAAAAAGCAACAGGCCAACAATCACAAGTACACAAAACATGTTTTGAAAGTGCGATAAAGGCTAAAATTAAATCTTCAGAACTAGGACAAGCTTATATTGGACAAGAATTAGGCCTATACTGAACTGAGTGTGCTGCATAAAAAATTGATTGGAATCAACAAAGTGGGTAAATATCGCTCAAAGTCAAAGTTTAAAAAATAAACTCTAAATAGATTATCAAACTTGTCTATGCACCAATGCTGGACTAGAAAAAAGAATTTCTGATTAATGTTGTTTCAAGAAGTCATGAACACGGTTTTAGAATTTTGAGACAGAACAACAGAGAAGGTTTGCGTATTAAAGAGCAGGCCCCTTGAATGGCTTTACATGAACGTCTCTAAAGTTCGAGGTAATCGATATAATCAATTCATCGAAATCTATGATTAGTTTTTAGAGAGAATCAATAAGGCCCTGGAGTGGTGAGAGCAAAGGAAATTCTCATGACGTTGAAAAATGAACGATATTCGTCATCGTTGACAGAAGGCAGGAGTTTGAGGTGGGGTGGGGTGGTGCTGGTGCTATACAAAGTGGATAACCTAGTATCCTTTCTAATTTATCCTTGATTAGAAAGCATTATTATAATCCGTACAGACAGAGTCGACAATATAGGTCCTTTAAAACGTAAACAGGCAGCTTCTATAAATTACTTCAAGCAACAAATGGACTGTCATTTGAGTAGTTGTCCGAATTTCTTATGAATTTACTAATTACTAGAATAGCCTACTTGCACTCACAAGACAAAATCCACTGTGAGAAAGAGAAAGAGTGTTACGTGAGAAAGAGTATAATGTGACAATCAATGTGCACTGTCCAAGAGTTCTACTAAACTGATGCAAAACTGAGTGATGTTCTACTAAGCTGGTGTTCTACTAAATGATGCAAAATGTGATTACAAATCACCAGATTCAAGAGGAAACACATTGAATACGGAAATGCTGGTTTTATCCAAAAGGAAGTATGGGACACATTGCTGCAGCTATTTTCCTAATGACGTAAGCCATCAATAAACTGAAAAGGATATGATAACAACTGGTTAAACCCCACAAACAATTGGATTAAGTGTGATATTATCCCGTTCCTTCAAATTAGAGCATTTTGGGTAGGTAGGAATACAAAACACGAACTTTTTCGAATATTACTGTGGGGTAATATTCGCGAATGGTATGCAGTTTTAGAGCTGTATGCATTATTATTTTTAACAGTTTCTTACAGAAAGTATACAAGACCAGTGAGAAACAATAGGTCTTGAACACATTTTACATTACTCCAGAATTTTTAATATCCAGAAATGTTTACTAATACTGTGAAGCTCCAGCCAATAATACCAGAAAAGACACAAGAAAGCTAACAGTTTCTTGCTCAGTGTCTATTGAAAAACACAGAGATCATCAGTTATCAATGTAATGCATGAACGTTTTGTGAAGAACTCGAATGGTGTTGAGGAAACATTTAATATTTATCCATTTAAAATCTTGAATATTTTCGTTGTAACAATGAATTAATTTTTGAAAATAATGGACAATAGCACCAATTGAATAATCGAGAGTAGGGTTTCATTGCAACAACTCTATCTAATTTATAAGACTTTTTTGTGGAAGAATTGCGTTTTAATACGAACTCTGTATCAAAGTCTCACACAGTTCAATCGATTTGGAAGCCGGAGGTGATAAGGGCGATAGGTTGAAAATGAAAAAGAGCTCGCTCGTCAACAGCAATCTTCACCTATCGATTTGTGAAGCTGACATAAATATGTGAGGCAGTTGCCAGAAAATATTCAAGCCGCAATTTTTGTTGGCAGGCGTCTGCTTGTCGGAAGGTGAAAGTTGCGAGTTGGAATCACCTCTGAATAGCTCACAAAAATGTTGAGCCGATTTTGGAGGAAATATTTCGGTGATAGAAGAGGAAGCAAATTTGAGCTTGTTAATTATTGTGGAACGTACAGGTAGGTAGTTCTTCTATAACCGGATTGAAATGAGATTCAAGTACGAATATCCAATCTGATGAGTGGATAATACCTGTATTACATTATTAACCTACATAGGAAATGATAACAATTGGGACAAAGAACTCTTTGTAAAGCAGATCTTATCCCAGTTATTCATCTCATAAGGGCGAGCAATATGAAATTTTCATTTGATGGTCAACTGCATAACTGTGAGTGATCCTATTCAGTGATAATCCTGAGATTTTTCATGATGAATGGCAATAATTTGTAAAATTTTAGTTCTGACATGATTGATTTAATTTGTAAGAATATGACAAGACATTATAGGAATGATGAAATAAGTTATTCTGATTGTGGAGTTTTTCTAGAAGAGAACATTATCAAATTATGTCAATCTGACCGAATTTCGAAATGAATTTCAATGAACGGCATCTGGAACTAGACCATCTTCATAATTTACAATTCGTCTCAACCCGAAACCGAGGGCAATAGCACAAAAACTTGGATTTTGTGTGAAATAGTATCTGAAAGAAAATGTGATGAGAAGAACTGACAGCCAACAACAATGAGAGCGCCGGTGAAATCGATCAATACAAATCTCAAGGGAGAGCTATTTCGGTTTGAACAGATTCTTTTGTTGTTATATACGACATCTCTGTCTGTAATCTTCGTTAGGAACTGGATTTATTCTAACCCATAAAAGATGCATGTTCCACTGTGTAATCGATAAAGTAGGATAAACATGAGGATTATAGATTAAAGGATAATAGATAGATAAAAAAGATTATAGATTAGTTACCATACTCCCTTACAACTGAGTTTAAAATTTGATTAATTCCGTTGGTTTACTCGTTTACTCTCATGCGTACCACATTTTCATAATCACACATTGATGTTTTCGATGTTTTCGGTTAATTTTATTCCAAGCGCATGAATGAAACTCATTCAAGATAGAGTTAATAAAAGCGATTTTAATAATAGAAAACCTTATCAGTTAGCACTATTTAATTTCTGCCATTAATTTGATTAATAAGACAGATAATAAAAACAAATATGTGAAATGTGCTATCAACAAAAGGCAGATGACTTATTACATAAGCTCCAAATTTATATGGGTTGAACGGTTAATAGCTCAATTCATTCCTGGAGAAAATGACTTCCGTCTTATCTGTAAGATGTGATGCGCCCGCATTAGCTTGTTTATTACTTGGAGAGAAGGCGCAGAGCACAGGCCTTATTGGAGGAAGATACTATTTTTAGCCTGGAGAGCATTGAAATGCCTGGCTATTCTCAGATAAAAACAGCTTGCTTAAACAAGAACTAGTACGATACGCCCAAACGCATCAAACAAGTTTACTACACACATCACTTCAACTGTTTAGACATTTGTTTCTCAAATACAAAATATTTACTTTATGTATCACCTAATTTTTCATAAGGATATATTGAAATATAATTCCAGATTTCACGCAAATATTATGCAATGTCCAATTTGAAATTATATACTGAAACTTTCAAGACTTACGAGAATGATCAAAAATATAAACATATCTTCTAAAACAGATGCCTGCTGCAAATAAGTAGAATACAAATGCAAAGATAATCAGCTACGACGCCACCCAGTACAAAAATCCGTTAAAAATTAATACTTTAAGCATTGGAGAACTTCTAAAATGCATATCAACTCATATACTGCAACGCACAAATTGTAGAAGAACATTATTGTACTAAATCACATAAACTCCAGAAAAGATGAGATATTTCAATATTTCTAATAGACCAGAACCAGTACAATAAACCAGTAGTAATAGAAGGATTCACGGTATTTTGATAAGAGGATAAAGACTATGTGGAAATATATATCTTCATTTTGTTAAAATCACTTCAATTGTATGGGCTACTTTAATAAAATATTATTTAAAACAATATAAAAACATGAAGTACCCTTTTATATGAAACATTTGAAATGTTTCAAAGTTCAAAATGTTTAAATAAAAAGGTACTTAATAGTTTTATATTGTTTTTAATAACTTCATTTTGTTGTAGGAAAGTTGTATAATACTGTTTCTAACATTGTAACTGTTTCTACTGTTTCTAACATTTCTAACATCACCTAACATTGCGTTGCAAGATAAAATGTGTACCTATGATTTTAACAAGAATGAAGTGTTATTATTTTTAATATGGCATTATTAATTTATATGGATTATTTCATAGGCTACTCAGTAAATGAAATTCTTTATCAAAAACACAGAATGTTTCATTGAATTAAGGAATAGAAAGTTACTAAATTTTTTTTTAAAGATTATAATAAAGAGATCATTTCACATTCAAAGCAATATATTCGAGTCAGAACTAGGATTTCCAAAAGTCACCATAATTATTTGAGTTACTTTCAGTGAAGCATTATCACACTAATAAACCAATAATGTATCAATCCATTGATATGACTAGAAACTCAAATACACTATGACCAAAATGACCCGGTTGAAAGCAAAACTTGCAATTCAAGTACTATAAAATACTACAACGCAATTCAACCGATAAGCCAATAATAAATCAAGGATGTTGTTGAAATAGAGGCTTCAACTTTATCAGACAATAACATGGCCCTTCTTGATGGTGGTTAGGCTGTCCAAATTCGCGATTTTAAAGCTCTTGAAAAATAGCAAATAACTATTGATCTAAAGCACTTTCGAAAATCATACAAAAAAATCTGTATTTTAGTCGTAATTATTATTGTTCAAAAAGAGTAAAAATTCAAGTATTCCATTCTAATTTGGTTCAGTAGTTTCATTCTAATTTTATTTGAACGTCAAGACACGATTACTCATTCTCTCACAAAGAATAACAAATTTGTGTTGATTATTGCATCGATCACCATATTTTATGAGATCATTTTCTAATAATATTTAGAGATGGAGTGCGAATTAAAATTCATAATCAATGAATGCAGGTGATCTTCAGATAGATGTAGGCTAAGTTTAATAGGTAGGATAGGACTGAGTTTATAAAATATCAACCCCACCAAAGATCTGCATTTTTGAGAAAGATTTTTTTGAAAATTGAAATTTTTGGACAGTATTCACATTAATAATATCAACTGTAATCTCTACTCGTTTAGGGGTCTCCATCAGCTACTTAAGAGTGAAACAATTAAAAATACGGTACGAATCTCCAGATAACATCTAAAGACGTGATTGAAATTCAACAGGAGATCAGATCAAAAAGCAGTCACCTTCCTCTTGAAATAAATCTCAGCCTTCAACTTCTGAACAGCTACATAACGCATTGAATTCTAATTCGTCCGTTCAGAATTCAAATTCAATTCTAATTTATGATGAAGACAAAGACCGAAGTCTAGCAAAGGTTTATTGAACCTGTCCAAGATCATTGTCATCAATAAATCCGACAGTGAACATAGAAAAAAATAGACATAATGCATTATTCATTCAAAGTTGACGACTTCTTACTTCATGTCATAAGCTATCTGAGGAGTTGAATCCTGATAAACGACAATGGAGCAGTCCAATCTTCCAGTTCCAGCAGGATAATTCGATTTCAAATCACCAAACAAATTAGAATTAACAATAGAATTAAGTCCAAACTTGAATCCTAATTACACAACTGAAGTTGACCTACTAAAAAATTAGCTGAAAAACTATGCGACTGCGTCTGCATACAAGTTAAAATTTCTAGGACAAAACTGAATCGCTCAACTGACAACTACGCTTTAAAAATGAATGTCAACATGCCGTTCTTATCAGAGAAAACGAAATAAACTATTTTGAACCATCTCTTATCACTGAAAATCCAATGTTCCCGGTTCACACGCCTAGCAATGAGATTTCGCTACAACTCTTCACATTCCTGCAATATCAATTATAATTATTCCACTGTCACCGATCTTTAATACTGCTGGCTTTTCTATGATTGAGATAACTACGATAATAAATACAATTGCTGTAGATTGAAGATTCCTACAGCATTCCCTGTTATGACATGTTCTATATTTTATTTTACTGAGTAGGCTCAATCCAGAAATTACTTAAACAGAAATAAACGAGTTACGATTTTACTTCTCAACAACCATTAATGATAATGTAGATGACAACATTTTTTAACAACTGAGTTTTAGCTGGTTCTATCTAGTTTTCAAACCCTGTGTCAACGCTACATAAATTCGTTCAAGAAAATATTTATCGTAACTACATTAATGCATCAAATTCTCAAGAGACCGATGCATCTTTTCAACATTGAGTTCAATGCATTAATTTTAAGTATAAATAAAAGTGCCTATAGGCTCCTGACAAGAGACAACTATTATTTGATAAATTAATATAATTGATGTCGATCAAAGAAGCTGTTTTAATTAGAACAAATGTTCATGCATTGACATGAAATGACTTCTCAAATTGAATGTGATGGTTTTCTTGGAATGAAGGATGTTTACGTATGAGTTATGTACTTATAAAATATATAATATGTATTATGAATTGAATATTATAACTGTTCAGTTTTATTTAAAATTTTATTTCTGGTTATAAGCAACCAAAAAAGACATAGCATAAATTTTCAATTGTTGGTATCAATGGAAAAATTGATGTGATGAGCAAACATCACATATTGAAAGCTGAGCAGAAGAGAAAAGTCAATAATTATTGTATTTTGTGACGTTTCCCCACGTCCCAATTCTTTAGAAGGCAACGCTAACAAGTCAAGCACATCTCAAATTTATTAGAAAAGCTAACAGATGACACAGTGTTATGTGATATCGATCAATCCATGAGTACAGAATGCACTGAAATAATATTGAATTATAGCTTGACCCTCAACAATTATTGTAAATTTGGAATGACATTATTATTCAGGAATAATACATGAGAGATAATAATATGATAAATGTTATACTTTTACAGACAAGGACATCTTGATGAAAGTTAAAGAATGAAATATAAAAAAATGTTTGAATAAGTTAAAAAACCTGAATAATTGTCAGTCACTGTCAATCCAGATCTCAGGTCATGACGAAGGAAGAAAGTATGAAGTATATATTGAAGATTTCAAAGAATCGCCACTAATTAGATCATTTAAATAACTAGATGATAATTTACTAATCATTTAGACTTTATTTCAGTGTGATCGGCATATGAGAATTCCGAAACTGGACACGGCATGGGGGCAGCGATTTGTCTTAAGGCTGTGCAAAGGCTAAAAATAAACTTTTTACTCGTGATATTTTTCAAAGTTTTACGATTTGTATATCATCAAGCTATCAAAATAAAAAAGTTTTCTCAGGAAAAATTGTTTTTCTAGAAAAATGTTCGTTTTACTAGATCAACAATACCATAATCATCTATCCTCTTAATCTCATGGTTTTATCGCTTACAGAATTTGAAATGTTCTGTCCCAAAAATTTAATCTTTAGGCGCTCATATCTCAAGAAGTAATGATCGGAAAAAAACTTTTTCCTGAGAAAACTCTTTCATTTTGATAGCTTGATGATATACAAATCAAAAAACTTTAGAAAAATCACGAGTAGAAAGTTTATTTTTAGCCTTTGCACAGCCTTAAGCACGTTGCACACCAAGACAAAAGTAGCTTCTATGTATCCACTAGTTATGAAAATATCATGTACATTTGAGTTCCAGATATTTCCGATGCCGCGTTCCCACAACAGCTAACGGGAGTCACTATTGTCCTTGTGTGCAGCGTAATTGAACAAAACGCTGTATCACGCCGAGCCCAGTATCAGGGCATTATTCAACGAGAGGTTCCTGATTTTTGAAGAAGGATATACACTTGATACTTAATGTTGTTGTTGTTGTCGAAGAATAGGGATTCCAGATAGACAGTGCCACAAACAATGTTGGTTGGTAGCCATTTTGGCAAGTCGTTGAAGTAGAATTGCTTCAAAAAAGGGACTCATCCTCAAGCTTAGCAAATGAGTAGAGTGGCCTGTCGTTCAGCTTCTGCTTCAGTGTGTTTAGCAATTTATCACTACCTTTATAGTGCCGTTAATGGTAACCCCCATTTGAAGCAGAACATACTACGTCACATGAGGCGCCTCGCCGTATTCAGTCAGATTCCAGTCGGTTGTAAGACTTTGCACAGACAAAAACCGCTAGTAGAAAACTTCAAGATAAAGGTTACAGACGCAGACAGAAAACAACAGGGATAAGTTGGAAGACGCATTTCCAATTTTTTCTAGTTAGTAACGCAGTCCGTTCATAACATCCCGACAAAATGTTTCTGCACATGGTCGAGGTTTTTTCATTTTACAATTCAGGAATCAAAGACTCTATTAAACATAATACTTATTGCTACTACAATTAAATTAATGTGAGCATGATTGACAGTGTCCACTAGTCTTAACATTTTTCGATGGCCTTATAATTGTGTAGGACCTCATAATTTTTATCTCAGAATATACATTCATTCATACATTCATTCTCCATTTCAATAAAAAGGGTGGCTCAATCTGCCTCTTTGACAATCGTCATATAATACATTAATAAGTAAAAAAGCCAATATCTTAGTATGTTTCAAAGGAAAACATGATGCTACATGACAAGAGGTTGTATTTGAAAGTCTTTGGCCCGGTTGCACAAAAATTTAATTTTAAATTAAATTTTAACCGTGATTAATTTCACGGTAACAAATCAGAGAAGCCGTCTTTTCTGAAAGGCCTTCTCTGATTGGTTCTCGTGAAATTAATCACGGTTAAAATTTAACCGGCTTTTGTGCAACCAGCACTTTGTGTTGGATAATAATCAGTGTTTAGGGCTGTTCGGTACACTTTTTTTCTATTTTAATTGGATAATCTTTTTCAATATAATTGTTAATTGTTAAGAGTGAGAAAAAGTGGCAACTGAAATTTTTAAGTAGTCTAATAAGCGAGTTATGGGTCGTTACTAAAGTACTACCAACTCCGTTTTCTTTCCAGATAAAAACGGTTTCGACTAAATTAACAGAACTTCTCTTAAAAATTCAAAAAAATGTATCTTTCCAAACTGAAACATTTTATTCCCCATATCGTTCATAAATAAAAAGTAACATTTTTGTAAATTCGATAACTTTTTTATTTTGGCATAAACCGCGAAAAAAACGCATATTGGAACAAAGCCAATGATATACTGAATGTATTAAAAAACTCCACTGGAAAATTCGAAACCGTTTATGATCTGGAAAGAAAACGGAGTTAGCACTTTCAACAACCCATAACTGGCTTATTAGACCACTTAAAAATTTCAGTTGCCACTTTTTCTCACTCTTACAATGATCTTAACAATTACATTGAAAAAGATTATCCAATTTAAATAAAAAAAAGTATGCTGAACAGCCTTAATAGTTTAACAGTCTTGAAAGACTATTAGAAGTAACGATACGGGATAAGCGGAGCTAAGAGATGGAGAACTAGTTTAGCCAATTAGAGTGATAAATAGTCATAGAGACTTGGTTGCCAAGTTTGCAAAACAGGCTCAGTCGAGGCAGTGCTTTCAGAGAGGAACCTGGGTATGCGTATCATGAGGTGTGCAACACTACAGAAAGCCTTCCGCTCTAGCACGACAACATGGCGGACACTGTGTTCCTACATTTCTCTGCTCCGCAAATCCCTCAAAGTCACAAGTTTTTTTAATTCAACTATTACGCAGAGATACTATGAAGGCTATGATACTATGAAGAGTGATCCGTGGTCTAGTGGATAGAGTGTTTGCGTGGCAGCATAGAGATCCCGGGTTCGAACCCTCTCATTACCAAAAGTTTTTAACCAGATCACTCCCGTGTTATCGGATGGGCACGTAAAACGGCTGAAGAATGACAGTCGTAAGGTCCATTGACGGCTTGAATTATATATTCAGGCGGTAGGACCTTCCCGAGAGGGACTCCCCACCAACAAAAGCCATACGATTTTCAATTCAAATATTACGCAGAGAAACTATGAAGGCTAGTGAACAGGGAAAGAAATAGAAGCTTGGAAAGTTAAATGATCTGGAACTCAACAGAAGAAATAAAATGATAGTCGAACCCTACCATGTACACAACCTTCTGAATGCAACCTTGACACAACCCCCCACGGAGACAGCATCAGAAGACACTCCGAATTCTATGTGTGAAGGAAGAGGTGCACAGGTGTACAGTTTAAAATTAAAATCAATTCGCAAGACAAATTAATCAGCTATTCAGAAATCTCAAATCGTATAACTCCTCAAGGCATGATGACATAACAGACTTGATTTAGTTCTGCATATCTAGGAGAGAGTACTAAGGACAATACTTAGGAAGGACATGACGGAGCACTTCAGGACACTCTTCACCCAGTACAGGATACTCACAGTGATCTCCTTATAAATATATCCAAGAAGCCACTATCCTGGCCAGGAAGACAACCCCAATCCTGAGGAGTGACAAACACAACCATAATACGCGAAACAATAACGATATCGATCTCCAGCAACACAGGTTCAAGATATTTAGTAACTCGCCAGCTTATTTTCGTGGCCCGCCTCTTCATGCTACTGCCTAAGGAACTAAAAGCAACGCAGGACGACGGAGTTTTTACAAGGATACTTGAATACTACCTCACAACAAGGCCCTATTAAACCGTGGCAGAGTATATAGATGACCATACATACAAAATAGGAATCTGCCAACATGAATCCCCAAAAGATGGGAAGTAAACTGGACGATTCCCTGGTTGCAATTCCCTAAGGCTGTGCAAGTGTCCTGGCTGTCCTGATTCCCTAAAGCTGTGCAAAGGCTAAAAATAAAATTTTTACTCGTGATATTTTTCACGTTTTTTGATGTGTATATCATCAAGCTATCAAAATGAAAAAGTTTTCTCAGAAAAACATTACTTTTTGAGATATGAGCGCCTAAAGTTTAAATTTTTAGGACAAAACATTTCAAATTCGGTAAAAGATAAACCCATAAGATTTAGAGGATAGATTCATTCTTCATGGTATTTTTGATCTAGTAAAACAACAATTTTCTGAAAATATCAATTTTAAGATAGTTATTCAATTTACTAAATATAACTCTTAGTTGAGTTATTTTTGGTAAATTTAATAGCTTTTCCAAAAATTTATATTTTCAGAAAAGTTTTGTTTTACCAGATCAACATTATCATGAAGAATCCATCCTGTAAATCATGGATTTATATCGTACCGAATTGGAAATTTTCTGTCCCAAAAATTCAAACTTCAGTCGCTCATATCTGAAAAAGTAATGATCGGAAAAAAATGTTTTCCTGAGAAAACTTTTTCATTTTGATAGCGTGATGATATACAAATCGAAAAACTTGGAAAAATATCACGAGTAGAAAGTTTATTTTTAGCCTTTGCAAGGCCTTAACTATGAAGTAGACAACAAGTGACAATAGGCCTATATTTTTAGACTGCATTAAAAAAAACCATAACAGTGCTAGGCTTTTAGTATTAATGTTAATGAACAAATGCTGATGAGTTCAGTCTTCAGTCAAACACTTGACTTGCCAGATCCTCACCTATAAGCTTGGCAAAAATAATCTTCCACATCAATCAGCCAGCGTTTTGAGACAACATTTTTCTCCTAATAAACATCTAATTTTTTCTGCATCCTGTTTCTTAGAGTATTTTAAAGAAAATTGAATTACTTTAGGAAGAGTTGGATCAATTATTGGAAGATCAACTTTTCTTAATTTGAAGTTTAACTGAAATGTTCTTATCATTTCATAACAGATCTCATGATACTTTAAAATTTTAACTCTTCAAAACAATGTGAGTACCTGATCAGTTTTTCTAAAAAAACAAAAACTTTCAAGAGATTCTAGGAGTTTGATTACAGCGTCTAATGCCTGGTCTCAAAGTTGATAGAATAATATGCAAATCTACTTAGTTCTGAAGTCAACTAAGTAATATAATAAAAAAAATTGAAAGAGAATAATCTATTCTTTTTTTACTTGCCGTATCTCTTATTTCTCTATTGCTAACATAGATTTTTTATGGTTGTTATTTTTTAGCAAAAATTAAAAATGTTAGTGACAAAAACTACTTGATCTTCTTCAAGTGCGATAACTTTCAAACAACAAGAACCTGCATGTCGGCAAATTTGAAAAATATTAATGTTGACAATTCTAGAACCAAACAATCTGTAAAAAAATAGAATGAATAAATTGGTTATTTTTATTTTCAAGAAGTCTATATCACAATCTTTCAAAATTTATGTTTTAACAGGATTAAATAAAATTGGTTTGCATTAACGTTTTTGAAATACGGTACCAAACAATAATAGTATCTGTTGATTATCGATCAGGAAGAGTTCAGATTCACGGTCAAGGCAAACTTTCTTCAATTTAGTACAGCTGATACACAAAACTAGGACAAAACAAAACATATTTCAAGAAAACATATTTTCCTTATCCTATTTACCATAATTAAGGATAAAATATATTGGAAAAATAAACAAAATAATATTAGGTTACCTGGCAAAGTTCTCGCGTTGTATACAGAACAGACGGGACAAAGACACAATACGACGACACGAAACACACTGACACACAGCTGATTTCCGAAGGATGAAAATCAAAAACAAGTCAAGTCGAAGTAATTTCTATGGATATTTCAACTTTCTACCAATAATCCACTAAAATCCAAACTGAAAATTCATAGAAAAATATTAATTTGATATTTAAAATATTTTGAAAAAATTTTCAGTATCTTTGATTGATCAACAGCGAATAATTATTAGTCAAAACAAACCCCCGATTTACTTTATTCAATTCAGACCGTAATTGGAATTTTCTCAGAGATACTGATAATTCGGTATCAACTATTCCATTATTCGTACTGAAGAAAATTTAGTTTTTATTCCATGAACGGATACACTAAATGCCTTGCTATGTGGTTGAGCGATTTCACGTCAAGAAAGTTGACAAACTTCCATTTATCTGAATGTGTTCTTCAACGTGTTTGCGTAGTCTATTTTCTTCACTTACACCACTATAATAATAATAATAATGAGTTTCTGTTCATGGCGTGGTCATAAGTATGGCCACAAGTGAACAAGTCAAGAACATAAAAAACTGTCATAGGACAGGTCAAGAACAAAAATACACATCAAACTCAAAAAGCAGCAAGACTACAAATGCAAGAAGTATTTCACAATCATAGTCATATAACTCCCTCATTGAATAAAAGGGGTTCTCCTGAAGGTAAGCCCTCAGTCTCCTCTTCAAGACTATCTCTGGCAGAGTCCTGGCTGAAACTGGCAGCTTGTTCAAAATTTTAGCTGGCTGGTAGATGAGGCTGCTCTGGGTCCTCCCCAATCTACAATATGGCAGGTCCAGCCTCAGCCTGCCTCTGGTGCCATGATCATGCACATCACCCCTGGTAGGCAAAGTACGGACACTGTGGAATGCCTTTATAGCTGACCTGTAAATGTAAAAATTGAATACAGTGAAAAGTGTACCTCTCCATCATAGTGAGATTCACCTTATGAAGACAGGATCTGCTTAACAATGTTTTGCTATTCTTATCTGTCTGACGGAAATCGTTCCTTTTCTAACTCTAAGATGTTGCCAGAGCAACAAACTTGCTTAAAATTGTATCTTTTCCGAAGAAACTGAAATTTCAGTGAAGCAAATAAAGTGTAGAAAACTGGTTCTTCTATAGCAATGGGTTTTTGCAGATCAAATATTCGATCCAGATAACATAATCTTGTGCAACAGTAATCAACATAATTATAATTCAGTATATTATATTGCATAGACAAAGTCATTCATTTCAACATTAAAAAAAGACCAAATTCAGTTTTTCGAATTTTGCGTCATTTGTAGATTATTTAAATCATTTTTCAACAGTTTTCTCTCTTTTTCCAACCACTCATATTTCGAGTCAGGGACATTTTTAGTAAGTAAAGAATTTCATGTAGGCTTTTGAATTTTGTATCATGAACAAAATCATCTTCAGTACAGTATCCAATACAGTATTTAAATGCATTACTCAATTTAAAAAAAAACATTTGAAGATATTAAAAAATCAATGTAAAGGAGTTTTCCTGTTATTTTCAATTAGTATATCACTTATTCCTCGATTCTAAGTGATATTCAAAAGAAAAACATATTTTACAATTTTTCAATTTCAACCGAATTCTGAAAAGTATTTTTTTCTCTAAAATCAATTACGCTGAAACTTTTCCAGGAGAACTAGATTTAATTTTTTACTTCTTTGGTCCTCCAATTTATAGCGATTATTGAGGTTGATGTTTCCATATCCGAATTTCAATTGTTCAAGTAATTCCAATTAAATAGTATCAATTTTGTAGTAAATTCAATTCAACAAGCAGATTCTACTGCAGCCATATGCCCGTCTGCAGTAACGTTTGGAGCAATTATCGGATAATCTAAGAACTGTCATTTTTCATCGAGCAATTCCAATTTCAGAAAAAAGTGCTTCTTATCCAGTTGTCTGCGAACAATGTAAATCAGTTGATTTCTCCTACGTGCATTCTGCAGCTGAAAAGTATGGTGGACAAAATATCGCATCCCTGAAAACTATACGGTGGCGTGTAATCAGACTATGTAATTCAAAAATTTCCTGAGATGCAAGCTTTCTGCTTTCAAATTATCGAATAATTCAACTAATACCATCATTATTTCCATTTGAAGACAGAAACTTAATTCCTAACCTACTTTTCACTTTACAAATCATCAGGTTTTATTATGTTCTTTGGGTTATGTTTATACTCATATAGTTCGAGTGTTAGATCTCTTATGGTTTTCTCGGATGCGATATTTTGATTTTTGTACTGTAACCCCTACTCCAATCACCAATACACTACACCGTATCCGTGGTGGTGGTGGTGTTGGTTGTGACTGTGATGTGATGTGTGCTGGTGAGACTGAGATTATATATAAATATAGTGGTTGTAGGGTAAATCCTAAAGTTATCTTGTGATATCGATATTATTCGTTCGATAGCACAACCTTTTAAAATCATTCTAAACTCCAAAACAACCTAAAGCTAGAAATTTACTAAAGATTCAGTCAAGTAGGCTATAGGAATTTCTAAACAAGATAGAAGGTAGAACATTTAACCAAAAATGTTTACATTATAAATACTAATACATTATTTACAATAAACTATTGTTTATTAAATAATATCGATAAATATATCGACAACTGGACAGTGTATAGTGCTATATCGTGATGGTAGAGAGAGAAATGACAAAGAACGAGTAAGAGCCTATAATAGTCTGAAATTGGATGTCTTGAATGGGGAATTGAAACTTGTACCGCACGACAGACCACACCATATGACGATGTATCCTCAGTTCAAGACTTCAAGCTTGATATCGTATGCCAACATGTTGGTTCGGAGTTAGTGTGATGGATCTTACATTTTATTAATATTTAGTTATTGTGTCATTGTACCTGTAAAAATAAGATTGGTGATCACTCTGTTTTCAGAAAATTGTCAAAATGTCAAGTAAAAGCATTACAGAAAATATTCTTCACTATCAGAGAGACATTGACAGATGCCCGGAAAATGCAGCACGGGTAAGTAATTATAATTTATTTCCTCATTCTTCGTAGCAAAAGAAAACTATTCTCTTTTTCTTCTGTTTAAAAATAAGCTTTAATACAGGCATCCTTAAATTTAGTGTTGATGCACCCTAAAAAATAACTTCTTACGTTGCCAAGGTGGCAGTTTCATCTAGGTGAAAGTAATTGCAAGTTGAATTAAATTTAATTTTTACCTAATTTATGAATTTAAGAAACTTACTTTACCTAGTGGATGATACTTTTTTCTTTCCTACAATACAGTTGCACATCAATGTCACTTTTCTAGTGTAATACTTACCATTTTTGGCA
The DNA here is from genome assembly GCF_014356525.2 of Nilaparvata lugens. Lineage (NCBI taxonomy): Eukaryota > Metazoa > Arthropoda > Insecta > Hemiptera > Delphacidae > Nilaparvata > Nilaparvata lugens. The sequence goes on along the minus strand of NC_052504.1, from coordinate 22,414,842 downwards.
AGTCATTATTAACTTGTTACAATATCCCTAATTAAAATTGTATAGGTGTTAATCCAATTTACCATGTAATTAAATTATTAATCAATATCTTTGGAAATTACCAGTATAAGTTTTTTTGACCTATTTAATATTAACATTGAACAGAATAACGTATTACCTAACTTGAAAACATATTGAAACAATTATTGTGAAGAACCTTGTTGATTAAAACTATAAAAACAATTGATTGTGACACATAATACTAAATCTGTGTAGGTATCTAAATTTCTTCAATGGCTTTATAATATTTTAGAAAATTAATCATTCAAGTAAGTTCATCTGTATCTATATAATTAAGTAGTGTAAATTTTTAATATACCTATTTTTATATTTTTCTTACATTGCAGCGATATTATCACATTATTCAATATTGTTGATGCTGGAGGTCTTTATGTGCTATAATTTATGGTACCTTATCCGTAGGCTATTTATATTGTTAAAATCCGATGCTCAGATGAGTACGCTTTGTATTATTATTATTGAATTATGGCTAACCATTCACCTACGGTACCTTGTTATTCATTCTGTGAGTTGATAAGTTTACCTTAGATTGAGATGAAGAAGTAATAGGTCTATTTTAAAATGTATTTATTTACCTATCAATATTTTTATTAAATGTTTACCCTACCGTAAACGTTATAAAGTTTTTGGAAAAACATAAACCAGCAATTAATGAGTTTTGAGTTATTTTTGAAACACAGAATACAAATTGTTGCAATGCTAGGGGCTTCCAATTATGTTATGTAGGCCTACTCATTCATTAATCAACTACCAAGACAATACTACTGATTTTTCAAATAGTCTAGGCTACTATTAGTCTATTTAGCCTAGGACTATATCTTGGAATTTGGAATTAGAATAGAATTCATAATAAAAAGGCACTATGTTATTTGTGACACATTGGTTCATGACCATTTGGTGTCACGTCTATTAAAGTTCAATGTAGCATAATTTAAAAAATTGTATATTTTACAACAAAATTGTGTTTCAGATGAAGCGCTGCATTCAAAGACTGCATGCACTTCCGGTGACTGTTCAGCATCTACAGGAAACTGGCATTGGAAAGTCTGTCAACGCATTGAGAAAGTATGGCGGAGAGGTTGCTGAAGCAGCAAAATTTCTAGTTCATAAATGGAAATTAATGGTCATCGCGGAAGAAAATAATGGCCAAAGTGATGATGCTTCCGATGGAGAGAATAACTCCAATCATACAGACAAAAACAAAAAGGAAAATTCGTCAAGAAAAGAAGACACAAATCGTCGGGATGAATCATCGCAGAATAGTGAACGAAAGCCTCTTTCTGACTCAATCGACAGGGATAGAAAGAGGAAAGATCAAAATAAAAGTAGTCGAGAGGATGATAGAAGAGAGAAACATGGTTATCGTAGCTCTAGTAAATCTGAAAGATCAAGAGAAAATTCCTCTAGTGGTAAAAGGAGGAAAGATTCCAACTCTGAAAATGATGATAGGGCTGTAAGTTCCAAGAAAAGAAGACGTAAATCGTCATATTCGCCCACATCTGACAAGGAGTCCAACTCTAGTGAGGAGGAGACAAAAGCTAGCAAGAGAAGCTCGTCTGGATTTGACACATCAATCGTCAAAACTGAACCAGAGACATCAGATGATGAAGAAAGTGCAGCTGAAGACTGTGATGATAATAACTCTGAAGATGAACAAGGGTCAAGAAGTTCGGCTGCGGCGGAATCTGAGAGGGGATCATCTCCAAATAACAGTGACAGAGAGGCATCTGGAGCTGAGGAGGAAGAAAGCAGCGAAGAAGAAACTATCAAAATCAAGGAAGAACCCAAGTCAGATGATTCAGATGATGAATCAAAGATCAGTTCTCAAGGTGATAAACATAGTAATAGTAGTAGACACCATTCAAAGGGTGATGATCGTAAACATTCGTCATCTAGAAGTCATCATTCGGAAAAAAGTAGCAGTAGTAATCATAGTGATAGTAGGGTTAGAGATAGGGATCGCAGAGAAAACGGTAGTTCGCATTCTAGTCACACGAGTAGTAAGAATGGCAAAGACCATACCAAACCAAAGTCTGATAATAAAAGTTCCAGTGCTAATTCTTCAAGCGATAGAAGTAAGAGCCGCGAAGGTAGAGTAGAAAAAAACGGAATCAAGGATACAGACAACAAAAGTCGACATTCGTCATCTAAGGAGAGAACTTCGAGTTCGAGATCAAGCAGCAATCATAGATCGAGCAGTTCTTCAAAGGCAGCTGATGACCAAGTCAAGGTGAAGAAAGAGAAGATTTCGGAGGATCATAGTGAACGATCTCCACGAAAAGACTCGCATATTGACTCATCTAGAAAATCTTTCAACTCATTAAATGAAGTAAAAGTAAAAGAGGAAATTGTTGAATCCAAAGTGAAAATAAAAGTTGAAAAGCCGTCTGAGGAGGAAGGAATCCACAGTGGATCAGGTGTGTTACTGTTTTTGAATTGATACCAATCATATTGCATGACTTATTATGGAGTCACTATCATTTTGTTGTTCAAATGATGACTTGAAAACTCTGTTTATTATGTTAGAATTAATTTCATTAAATGATGAAGGTCATTTTATAAGCTTCATTCAGTAATTCAATTTTTTCTATTTCATTTTACAATTTGAAATAAGTTATTCTAATTGTTTGTAGAGTGAAGTAGGCATATCGTAGAATTTAATTCATGTTTTTCTAGAATATTAGGCTATATCTGCATGAATATCATTTGTATAAAATCTTATTGTTTTCGGTATTGAATGGGGTTTCTGCTTTTTATTTTATATGAAAGTCTCTTTTTTAAATAAAAATCGTTACATTCTAAACAAAAGATTTTTAATGAATTAGCTTTGAAAGGTTTCTTAATAAAATGAAAACTATATTTTATCACGTACTAAAATGTGTTGCACAAATGTAACTCACTTTCATAAAACTGACGTCATGCTATTTTGATGGTCGTACTATATTTCCAGAAAAAATTAGTTATTCAAATCTACAAAAATATAGTAGTTGTTTTTCCATTATGGAAAAGTCCTAGATGTTGTTAAACTTGAGTTTTGGATGTATTGTAATCACTTAAAAATTGTGAATATTATGTTCCAAATTATTATTCTTCTAAGAATATTTATTGATAATGAAGTTATCGAATTGACCCAAAGTTAGTAGACAAACTAACGTTGGAATTGACCATCTTTTGAAATATGATTTGAATGAACGAAATTAAATATATAATGTTTTTCTTACAGGTGCTAGCTTTGGTGCAGCTCTGCTTGGTATGACAGGCCCAGTTAAGAAAAAGAAAAAATCATCTGATGTTAATGGAACATCTAATAAGTCGGATTCATCACCCATTACATCTCCAAGCAAAGATAAAGCAAAATCGTTCAGCAAATCTAAAGAATCGAGGGCATCTTCATCACCATCTCCAAGAATAATGTCGAATTCCTCATCACCGTTTTTGTCAAATAACGAGGTAAAACACTCATCTGATAGCATCCAATGCTCATTCTTATTTCTGAGAACATGGTCTATGAATTTTTTGTGGAATTTAGTGTTACTTTATAGAGTTACAGAGCATGCGCTGATTTTGTATGTGCAAATGATTGAATACTTTGAAAAAATAATATAATAGAATAGAAAAAACGTTTATTGAATAAATAAGCTACCTTAAGCGAACCTCAAAGAGGCTGCTTGACAAGGTACTATTATACAAAACATGTAAATTCAAATATAATTATACATATATCAGTGAACTTTATTTTCACTTAACAGTTAAATTCACTTATCAGTTTATTACACTGTCAAATTTATTTACAGAATTTACTTAACAGTTAAAATTATCATGATATTAATTAATTAATTGTTGGCTCAGCTCTCAAAAATCTAAAGAGTATTATAATATATAGTCAACCTGAACTTACATACAAAAAATAGAACAGAATGAATTACAACAATACAATACATTAATAATGAGTTACATTATGTTACATCTAAAGTGAAATTATTCAACCAAATCTTTAAATTTCTTTTCAACAGGCGCATATTAACAAACTCAGCACAATTATCGGGTAAATCATTGAAAGTTCTTGGTACAATGTAGATTAAGGTGTTTCTGGCTAAATTATTTGAAATAAATGGTACAACATACCTCTCATTCCTTAAATCATATCGATTAACATTCATAACTAAATATTTTTTGCAGAAGTAATTTTCTAAAATCAAAGTAAACAGAAATATACCTTTTATATTCAAAACCTTGCATCTATTCAAAAGGTTCTCATATAAAATATCTCCCTGAGAATTGCTGACCAAACGTAAAATCTTCCTCTGTACCGAAGATATTCTCCTAAGATAAACATTGCTAGCAAATCCCCACCCTTGCAATCCATATCTCATAACAGACTCTCCCAAGGCTATATACATCATCCTCTTCACTTTATTAGGTATTAAATCTTTAATATAATACATTTTGGCCAATACCTGTTTGAGTCTATTACAAACATTTTTTATATGAATATCCCAACGAAAATAACTGTCAACTGTTACTCCTAAATACTTATAATTTATACAATTCGATATAAACTGACAATCTCTTGTACATATGAAAATATCTTGCTCCTGCAGTTGGAAACATTCACAGCAATGGTGCTTAACTTTGAGTTCCCTAATTCTTTTCATGTAGGATGAGGTTATATGTAGCACCTTGGTTTTGGTGACATTTATATTTAGACAATTATTATGACACCATTTAGCTAGAGTATTGGTATCATGTTGTAACCGGGTTTCGGCCACATCTAACGATTTATGAGAGGAAATCAACAATATATCATCTGCAAACATAAAAATCTTACAGTGAATCAAACATCTAGGTAAGTCATTTGTGTAAAGTAAAAACAGCAAAGGTCCCAGGACTGATCCTTGAGGCACTCCCACATTTGAAGTCCTTTCTTGACGTAAATAGTTCCCAATTTTAACAACAAATTTTCTATTCTCCAGATAACTTTCAAATAAGCTGAGTACAGGTCCTCTTATACCAACACTAGATAGCTTTTGTAATAAAATTTTATGATCTATAGTGTCAAATGCTTTTGAAAAATCTATAAAAAGACAGGTTATGAACATTATCCTTCAAGTTACCATATATATATAATTAGACAAATTTGACAACAATTTATTTGTACCTAACCCTTTCATAAAACCATATTGAAAATCATTGATGATATTATGCTTATGCAGGAATAAATTCATCCTCTCGTCAATATATTTTTCGAAATTTTTTTCAAAAATTGCTAATATGGCAATTGGCCTAAAATTCTTAAAATTAGAGAATTCACCATTTTTATGGATGGGTCGGACAACAGAAACTTTCATAAGGTCAGGTATACTTCGGGATTTGATAATTTTATTAATTTATAAGCAATTGTAAAAATGAAACCATGTCATCCTTCAAGAACAATATTTCTTTTAACCTTATATTATCAAAACCAGATGATTTATTTCTATCAATTTTCAGTCTTTTCAGTGATAGTCAATATGGGTTTAGACCTTTTAGAGGAACTGGAATGGCTATCTCTGAATTTATGAAGCACTGCATGTATTCCATTGATGAGAGGAATAGAGTTAAGGGCAGTTTCTTTGATATGTCCAAGGCGTTTAATACTATAAAGCATGATATTGCAGAAACTGAGGTTTTATGGCTTTGATAATAATGCAGTCAATCTGATTTCCTCTTACTTAAATGATAGATTTCAGGCAGTCTTTTATAACAACTGCTTCTCAAAATTTTCTGAAGTGAGATTTGGTGTCCCTCAAGGTTCTACACTGGGGCCACTTCTTTTTATCATTTATGTTAATGATCTTCCAGCTGCCATAAGCAATGATTTTTTTAAGTCATTCATGTTTGCTGATGACTTGGCTATTCAGATCAAATGTAATAATTGTTAAATTACTCTCAAAATTGTGTTAATTTAATTGTTGAAGACTGGTCTGCTGCAAATTCACTCTGTCTTAACAAGGACAAAACCCAAATGTTGGATTTTGGCTTCACTTCTAGTAGTGACAATAAAAAATTTTTGGGCATCACTTTACAGTATAATCTTAAGTGGGAGACTCATGTAAACTTATTATTGACCGAGCGAAGTGAGGTCTGAGATTCAAGTCGACGGTTTGGCATTTCTCTTAATGTTTAAATGTTTGTATGTTTTTATGTTGCGCATTTACGGCGAAACGCGGTAATAGATTTTCATGAAATTTGACAGGTATGTTCCTTTTTAAATTGTGCGTCGACGTATATACAAGGTTTTTGGAAATTTTGCAATTCAAGGATAATATAAAAGGAAAAAGGAGCCTCCTTCATACGCCAATATGACCGTAAAAATCAGACTATAGAATTATTCATCATAAATCAGCTGTCTAGTGGACTATAATACTACCCGTTCAAAAACATCGAACATCTTGAAAATGTATCTTTCCATTAACGTTAGTAGACAGTTGACTATAATACTACCCGTTCAAAAACATCCAACATCTTGAAAATTGTATCTTTCCATTAACGTTGTAGACAGTTGCAGCCAGACCTGATAACAGCGCTCACACTCACATTCCGGGACGACACGTCACGGTACGATATAGGACAGAAAGCTCTATGTTTATTTAGGATTTTTTCTAGACATTTTAATTGATAAATTATTTATTAATTTTTGAGAAAACATAACAACAGGTCAATGTAACTCACTGAGCGCGAGGTCTACTGTTCACATAACTACTAGTTTAAGAGAGTTGAGAAAACATAACAACAGGTCAATGTAACTCACTGAGCGCGAGGTCTACTGTTCACATAACTACTAGTTTAAGAGAGTATCTAAAGGTTTATTTTTATTGAACCGTTTGAAATTCGTTGTTAACCCAGTTGTACTAATTACTGTTTATTATGCGTATGTACATAGCCATTTGTCTTATGGTATTGTTGCCTGGGGGAATGACACTAACGTTAAGAGACTGTTTTGCAAAAGCGTGCAATAAGAGTGATTGCTCATGTCCATGGTCAAACACATTGTAAACCTCTATTCCAACAAATGAAAATATAAACTGTCTCTGCTATCTATGCTTTTGAGTGTTTAATGTATATTAAGAAGAATTTGGCATTTATTCCTTTGAATAATAGGCTACTGTTCATAATAATTTTACTAGGAATGCGTCTGCTCTTAGAGTGAATCAATGTAATTATTCATACACACTAAATGGTTTTATTGAGTATGGCATCAGACTGTTTAATAATTTACCTGATAATTTTAAATGTCTAGAGACTAAATGTCTTAAGAATAGAATAAAAACTTTCCTTGTTGAAAAATGTCCATATAATAAAAATAAACTGTTAGATAATATGTGATACATAATCTGTGATCTTTTGACTGTTTTAACTTATCTGTTTTATATGTTTTGACTTTGTTATGCATTTTGAAAAAATGTTACAGCAATAAAAGAATTTGATTGATTGATACAGATCGAGTACACACACCTTGATATTGAGTGCTGTATTAATGGAGTTAGTTCATCTTCCCTTGTATATTGGATCACTGATCTTTTAATAATTACAATAATTGGTAGAAAATAGGTGAAAATAATTTTCGATTATATTGGAACACTCAACCAAGTAAGGAATTATCTCCCATTGTACACAATCACAGAGATATTTTCATTATTGTTTGTAGGTAATTTTCCAGACAAAATTATTTAAATAAAAACAATGATATTGTACGTCATAATATTTTTCTGAAGATTTATTAGTTTTGATAGTTCTGAACTAATCTCTGGCATAGAGAAAATATTATGTAGAGAAAAGATGTCTTCATTATTTGTCTATGGTTCTGGTTATTCAATTAAAACTCTGAAAGAATCACAATTGAAATAGCTGTTCAAAATATTTAACAAATTTCATGGTAAATGATCAACTATTTTCCACGTACATACTGAACTTGACCTCTTGTATTTCAGCAAGATCTTCTGTCATCTAATATCAAGCTGAAGCCACTGGATGTGGACTTGGCGGCCACCTTACCGGAAATCTCGGCCAATTACCGACCCATGCCCTCCTATTCGCCTTCCTACCCCGATCAAGTCAGTCCATTCAAGACCAACAAGGAGCTCACTCAAGAAGAAGCTCTCTCTAGCATACTTTCAACCAAGGGTCAAAGGTAGGCCTATCATCAATCATACACTGTTATCCGTATTTTTTGCGTGTATCGTGTTATTCTTTAGGCTCTCGACATTATAAATCAAGCTATTCATTCTCTGTGAGCTTGTGCCAGATAAAGATTTTTAAAATTTTCATTTCATTTCCAGCTGTTGGTGGAACTTATTCCAAAAATGTTTTGTGTGAGTTTGTAACGGGTGACCCAGAATAACGGGAACTTTTAAAAACACCATAAAACAAAAGTGGGAAGGGCAAAAATGATTTAATTTAAACAAATGTGAAGTTCAAGGCTTGCCATTTAAGAAATTATTAATAACATCTATCACTTTTTGACAATTACTTCATTTAAATGGCTTCCTCCTGATTGTTCAAATCTGTCTTGACGATTCCTCATTGATCGCTGCAATATCTCATTTGGGATATCGCGAATTAAATTTTGAATTTGTTTTAATTTTAATTAATTAAAAATTATTGCTCAAATTGTATGCGAAATCCACATTGCACGGCACTTAATGGCAACTGTGCAAGTAAGGTAACCGTGTAATCTCACGATTAGATTGCGTTTTATGGTCCCATGGCGAACTGTCCTCCTGCGATTTTCTGTTTTTGGAGCTATCTCAAAATCAAGTTTTCACAACTTGACCAATAACTTTTGAATTATAACAGACAATTCAGAATGGAATTAACAATATCCCAGCTGAAATGTTGCAGCAATCTTTCAGGAAACTCAACACAGATTTCAAGAGTGTATTCGTGCAGGAGGAAGCCATCTTAATGAAGTAATTATCAAAAAGTGAAAGATGTTATTAATAATTCTCAAATGGCAAGTCTTGAACTTTACATTAGTTTGAATAAAATCATTTTTGCCCTTTCCACTTTTGTTTCATGGCGTTTTTAAAAGTTCCCGTTATTCTGGGTCACTCGTTTTTCGTACCAAATACGTTAAGTTGGTGTAGTACATTTTGAAAGTGTTCAGATTATTTTGAAAATGAGTCTTTGGTTAGGTGTCAGTTCTTAATCTCAAATTCATAATGTTTTTTAATAGTTTGTTGACTGACTATATATCTATTCATTAATGTATTTTTTGTTGAAGTGTTTTGTGTCAGATCTGCTTTTATGTTCTGCCCATGATTGTTTTCGATGGCTTGTAGTTAAAAATTCTCAAAGATAATTCGTGTCGGCTCTACAAGTGAGATGTTGGCCTCAAGAAGATATTGAAACGTTGGTCTCTTGTATTGATCAGGCCTCAAATTCCTCAGATATCAACAAGGAAATGATATTATTGTTAGAAGCTGGCTGTAAACGATTGAACTGTGCTCGGATTTTACACTCTCTTGGACTTGATAAATTGAAAAAAAAATCAAATAAAATAGTATTTAGCCCACCGTAATATAAACGGTTTGTTCACAACATTCCCCATGTATTTGGGTCGAACAGGAACACCTTACGAATAAGGATATCCTCACCAACAGATTGAAATTGAAAAAAAAACAATCTATTAGCCTACCATAACTAATCAATACTCACCAAATTATATTGAAGCGAGAATGCATTGTAGATAACATGAAAGTGTAGTTGCATAATCATTGATATCAATCATGATTTCTGTTGTGCTTTAATTTTAACTAATCTATTCTCAATTCCATTTCAGAATGAAGGTTTTCTCCGGTAATCGTGGTGCTGGAAACACCAAAATACCTTCTCTGTTTACGTTGTGTGTGCATGTTCTACGCGAAAATATCGATGGTAATTATTATTGAAAATGTTCTGGTTCTCTTTCTAAGCCCCCTATGTTCTATTCACGTTCAAAGCTTTTTGTTTAAACTTGAAATGTAACACAATATAATAAATGTGACCATATCTTCTCGTAAACCTAGTTTAGCGTTAAACGTAGATTGTGCTCATGGGCCTAAGACAGGTAATTTGCTGAGAATGTTTCTATTTTGTGCTGCTTTATTTGAATAGTCAACTTGGGTTATTCGAGTTGACTTGAAAATTCTATTCATTCTGATTCAAGGGTAGAGTTTATGCTTACTGTTTATGAAAAATAACATTGAATATCAATAGTAATTGTTGACCTATGTGGTTAAACTAATCTTGTGGTTTGCATTCCTAGTTATTAAAGCCTCGGTCTCCGGATGTTATGAGTAGGCCTATTGTTGTAAATTCACATTATAACACCAATAAACATTTTCATATCTGTTTTCGTTTTTAGTTCCATGCTAATTATTAGAAAAAATCTCGTGTAGCTAAATTTATATCAAGATGCCACTGATATCAAGAGCAAACTTGGAAATATTCTATATATTACATACTTAGTTTAAAATATTCCTGAAAGTCTGTGATAAATGGAGCTCTGGCAAAATATATCTATGTCAAATTTCTGTTCTATATTTTTAAAACTTTTCCCCTCAGAATTGGCCTTTTACTACAACTCCTATAGTGAGGTTCACGTTATAATGACAGTATATGATTAATTTTGGTATTGCTATTCTTGTCTATCAACCGACAAAACTGATAGCGCTTTCCTTTTCTAGCTCCGCAACGTTTCCAGATCGGTTTTAACAATGTAGAAATACAATTAAGTAACAAATTATCTATCTAAATCAAGAAAAATTATTTTTCAATCATTGAAAAATATTTTTTATTGAATTGGATATAATTGATAATTTTTAACAAGAATGAACAGTTCATATTACATCAAATACACCGGTACTGCTATCTGCTATCCTCTATAGAAGTCAGTGGAAAGACATAGGATCGGCAACAGACACTCTCCTATATTTCTCCACTGCCTTTGTAACCTGAACCTCACTATAGCACCTAAGGGCCGGTTCCCGAGCTAGGAATTTAGCTAAGTTCTAGACTTTTAACAGCTGGAGTCAGGAAATTGGCTTTCCGAAACGGGGTGTAGTCGTAGTCCACGTATAATTTAAATTTCTAAAAACTAGAAAACTGAACACAAAATAAAATAAAGAGAAAATTGTGTTAAGTTTCAGCTATTTTGAATTATCTAGGAATGTTTCATTTCTTCAAAGAAAAATTATTCCAATTATAGAAAAGAGAAAATAAAGATTATCATAAAAACTAAGACTACCTATTTTCTGACTCCAGCTGTTTAAAGTCTAGAACTTAGCTAAATCCCGAGCTCGGAAACCGGCCCTTTTTGTCAAATTATGAAGAGTTTTAGGTTGGTATATGATTACATATATGGTTAATGGCTCTATTAGTTTGCAGCTATATGGTTTGTCTTTTAATATTTAGCGTTGGAGTATACTGGAGGAGTGCCTTATGACCTGCTGAAGCCAGTTCTGGAACGAGCAACATCCGAACAGTTGTACCAACTGGAACATCACAATCCCTACCTGATAGGCGATTCCGACGAGCTGTGGGAGTTCCATTGTAAAAAGGATTTTCGTGGCCAAAATCGCGAAGAAATGGAGTCCTGGCGAGATCTCTATCTGGTAATGTTATATTCATCAATTACATTCAGTTTTAAATTAATGAATTGATGAATTCATCAATCCAATCAAGTAATGATATAAAAATGATTATATTGTTAGATGGCAGATTTATGTGAAGAGTTTCATGTATTCGTTGAAAATTGCCTATGAAAATGGCTAATTGAAATGAAATTTTTTTAATATTGATCATATCAATTCTAGCCATTCAAATTTCAAACTTGAGAAGAGCTGGCTGTTGAAATTGCTCGCTTCATAACGGCGAGTATACAATAAGCTGTGTACGTGTACTGTGTAGGCAACGTAGTCAATTATCCCTGTATTGAAGGACTTCTAAATTTCCATAAAATATGCCCCTGGTTTTCTTTAAGATGCATAACGCTGAAGTATATGTTTAAGTACTCCCCTATTGAAATTATTTGTTCGGTTATATGAAATTTCTGTCTTATTGATTTACTAGTTGAGCTTCTCTGTGAGAATCACAAAATGATAGTGTACTCACTGTGACACGTGTTCTTCTAAGTTGTGTGGCATTTTCAGACTGGCTGCTTAGTCTTAGAATCACATATAGCATAATTTCTTCTTACAAAGTCACTTGATGAGTATATTAGTTTCCGCAATAGAAAAAAGAATGAACCCACACCATTTGTCTATTTGTGGACACTCAACCGGAAGCTTAACACTTCAGAACCATGCCTTTGAAGCAAAACACGGAATTAGGAATGTCATGTACATTCAAGTTCCGGACATTTCCAATTCCGCCCTCCCGGAAGCTAGTGTAAGCAAATTTTGTCCCTATGTGCATGCTGCTTTATAATTGAAAATTTAACAACTGTAAAATTACAATATTTCGTCATTTTTCAGCGATGCTTCGATCAGAGGGAGAAAAAATTTAAAGAGCTTACTGAAAAAGTAACACAAAAGAAGATAATTGAAAGTATTCCTATAAAAAAGACCAAACTAGCATATGTGGACTCAGTTGTCAAGCCTCCTCGAAACATTGCAAGGAAACAGGTTTGTAGTGGTGTATACATTAATTTAATTCATTATCAATAGATAATTTTGTAGTAAACAGCTCATTTGTAACAATTTTTCCGCATTTTTTTGGATTCGATATTATTATGGAATGGTTCTATAGAAGCCAAATAAATTCACTACCTATTAACATAGAGAAAATATAGTATAAGAAGATATCCGATGGTATTAGGTAGTTTTGTTCCAAATTTCAAACCAATTTTTGTCAACTCAAGCCGATTCCTGTCGACTACTGTCTATTATTACTGTTTTGGCCGGGTGACAATGTCAGAACAACACAATATATAACTACCAGCGTCACATAGATTCAATATGTTCATTGGAACATGAACACCCTACCCTTTATATACACCATGGGATATCTTCTTGTGCTATCTTTTCTATATGCTATTAATTTACTTTCTATTTGTTTTTTTGTTTCTTTAGCCTATTTGTTGATCTGATTTGACTTGAATTATTTAAATCATAGATAAACTAGTTGGTCTCTTGAACTATAGAAACTTTAATTCTTGGAAGCGAAATGTTACCTATCTTTTGGACATGTTACTGTTAATAAAATTCGATAGAAAAACGGTTTTGGGCTAAGTATGTTGCTCTCTGTTGTTGTTGTTATAACTAAATAATAATTCGTGATAGTATTATAATAAATTCATTATTTTATTAACTCGGATGTCCAGTGTTAGAATTTGCTATACATAGCGCATAACAAAAGGCCCTTGGCTGTCATTTGAAAACTATTGTCAACAATAAAAACCAGGTGCCTTCTCATTATGCGCTTGCTATAGCATAAATCTCAAAAACTGATTAAATGACATTAATTTGCAGGCAAAATTTGGAACATCATCTGCATCGTCTCAAAAGCACGAACTGGTTGCCAAGGCTATGATTGGAGGCCACTCAAGCTCAGGCGAAGTTGCCAAGGCTGTGGTGCCTCCCCCACCACAGGCCGCATCACGTTTCAACAACTCTAATTCTGCGTTACGTAAGTCTTTCATCCTATTTCAAGCTTTCATTAGTTAACTTTATTACAGAAAACGCCATATCTGGTAATCGTATTCGATTTAAGACAATAAATTTGGTATTAACCAATGTCCACATTACATTTGAGAAGAGTTGATTGAGTGTAGCATGTCTGTTCATACCACTTTAACAGAATGAAAATTCTATTTAAACTGTATTTAATGTAGCCTACATATCGCTCACCTTATATCTTCCCTTGATGTAGTGTCATTTATCGCTCACCTTATACCTGCTCTTGATGTAGTATCATCAATTTCAAATTTAAATTATTTTTTTAATGAGATTAAAAACGGCAAATCCTTGAAAATCTGCTAATTTCTCGTTTATGATTTCAAAAGTTGTTTATTTCATAAGTTATACAAGCGATTACCGTGGTACAGCATAAAAATAAGAATACACTTTACAATGCACTTTCAGCACCACAGAAATGACAGCAGATATACAAATATATATTAAGGAATATTTACTCTCGCAGAGGCATTACTGCCTGTGTGCGAGAATGAGTCTAATGTAGGAATAGGCATATGTACTTTGCAGTACTTGAATAGATCGGTTAAACTTGTTGACATTTTTAATAATGATAATAATAATGAGACTACACCCCCCCCCACTAAGAAAGGAACTACATTTCTCCCCCCTATCCCTATACCACCCCTTAGAGATCAAGACACCCCTTCCCGCCCCTGATAAGTGACGTACCCCTCCCATGCAAACCCAACAAACAGATGAAGAAACAGATCACCCACAAAGGCGTGAAAACGCCAACTATAAAAGTACTGTAGTATAATAATACTGTAATAGTAATAGTAAATACATGAGTTTTATGTGTTACCACACTTCTACCCACTTGAGATGGGCGAATTAGAAAAAGTGTTATATCATTTCCATGTTTATTAATTGAAAAATACGACAACACAAGACTGCGCCCGCTAAAATCTCAATTGATCAAGTCAGTCAATGATATCAAGGAAATTTGAAAAATCTTGAAATTTCACTAGAAATAAAGTCAGCAGGGCAGGAAGCTCTCCTATTGGCTGATTTGGTTGACGCCTGAAAAAACTCTTGAAAAACTCCTGATGCGGTCTGGATTTTAGTATTTTAAGTGCCACAAATACCAAATGAAAATGTTCCATTCGAGCCATTTTTTTCTTATGTATATTAATTATGTAAGCAATATTTGCCTACACCCAATATGTAAGGGAAAAAGAACTATGAATACAAAAAATGAACAGAATAACTAGAACTTTAATGAGTCTTTAACATATTAAATTTGAACAAAACAAGATTAATTTGATTATAAAACAATATTTTATATGAATTAATGGGGAAACACTCTCTTGCTGCTAATGAGGATTCAATGTTTGTGGTTATGAAAAATTTAAGAACAATGATTCAGTAGTCACCTACCTTTTTGAAATAGCTTCCCACTTTGGCATCCACTGGTATTTCGCGGCGTTAATTATTAATTAAAAATCAAAATAACTGATCTAATGAAATGCGTTCAGATCCCGTCCTATTCAATAATACAATTCTCTTTAAACTGCCCGAACTGCGACAGGAAAACTGTATTATAAAAACAAGAGCAAAATCTATCCCCTTCACCAGAACAGCCGGACTTTACTCACAGTCCTAACGAACGAGCTCACACACTGACCCAAAAGTAAAATTTTGGGTATTAAATATAACTCAGTCAATGCCAAACATGAAAGCCATTTCAAGTAGGCTACATATTTTTATCAGTCGCACAAGCGGCACGTTTGTTATTAAAAACAAAATAGATCTATTATTAATTTTGACAACAAATGAAATAAACAATCTTTCTGTCGATGACAAAAATTGTTCAAGGACAAAAACACTGTTCATTAAACTTTTACAATTTAAAACTAAAATCCTGATCAATATGAGATAAATATATGATTCATATATATGTCCCATATGACCAGGTGACAATTATAATAACAAAAAAAAATTTGAGAAAAATAAGTCGGTAAACATAAATATCTGTGTTGACACATTGGTCACACACGGCCAGTAACAGTTTCTCAATATAAAATATGATAGGCCGTGTGAATCCAATGTGACACCACATCACCGTGTTTGAGAATATGTTTTTTATCTTCATAAATATCTCATTTAGAATGACAATGTTTTGAACTATCTGAACCAAATACATTTGAGCTTTGAACATCTTGAAGTAATGCCAATTGAATTATTTATCAACAGAAAACACTATTTTTACTATTATCATTATTACATTGCTTATTTGATCTTCATGAATTTGCTCATATTTTATGTTATTATTACCTATATTATCATTGCTGCAACACTAAACCTCATACTCATTTATTTGAAATACTCAGACCTTTGTGATAATACAGACATTCAGGCCGGTTGCAGACGAACCACAATCGCATGTGGGATATGGAAGCTACTATTTTCCTTCTGTGGTACCACAAACGCAGCGCATATGGAATGCATTGACAGTGCCACTGAAACCACCGATACTTCCACATGGCGTTGCGCCAGGACCTCCTCTATATTCTAACGAACCTGAGCCTAGAAAAAAAATGGTCGCCGTATGTGGTGGTCTTATAGAAATTCCTACTGAGAAAAAAATCACTTATCAGCTGTTAGAGAGCGTTTCAGTTTGTCAAAATCTCAGTTCGTCTAGTTCCCGTTTAAGATATCAATGCCGGCCACCACATACGGCGGACATTTTTTTTTTTTTTTTTTGTAGACGCAGGTCCGGTATATAGGAAGTCCTGGTTGCGCGCTGTGGTAGCGATTATTTTCCTTGCGATTGTGGTACCATTGGTTTGATCATCTCGCTTCCCCTAGCTTCTGTACCACAATTGCACTAATTAGCGTTTTCTCAAATGTAGTGTGAAAGACTCTCTGCGTTAGTCGTATTGTTCTGTGGTATGTCAGTCCGACATCCCTCATGCGATTGTGATTCATCTGCAACCGCCCTTACCGCTTTGTGAGACCAGTGTGGTCCCACTATTAGCCGGCCAATGCGTGTTTCATAGACTATTGGTCATGCCCTTCCATGTGAAATGCATTAGAATAGGATCTGTGATATCACAGGAGACTCACTAGGCATCACACTATGTGGTTACACAATGGTCTCACGCAGCTGTTTAAGCTAGAACTCTGTGAATCCATGTTGATCTCCCGCGGAATTCAAAGTGTTTTGAATCGCAAATTCATTGCGATTTTATTAATTTATTATATGTTTTTCCAGTGAAAAAGAAGAAAGCTCCGCTGATGGCGAAAACACTTCAATTTATGAAAGGAAACCGAAAGAAGTGGTAATGAGTGAATAAGACTGTACCAACGTTTTAGACTGAATGGCTGAATTTTTTATCCTTTAACAATGTCTGTGTAGAATGCACCAACTTTTTTAAGTGTGTAAGAGTTGGCAGGAGTTCCATCGTAGAATGGCTATTAACTTTCAATTTAATTTTAGTGTTGATTTCACTGTTGTTTCTGAAATTTTATTTCAATTTGGCCAAATTTACGCTATAATAATTATAATGTTAGACATCTATATACGTAATTAGGTTTATAATTTTTGTCAAACAGCATTCACTTTTGTTTCTGAAATTTTATGTTTATTATGACCGAATGTCTCTATAGTTTTAAATTTTATAATTTGACATACATGCGTGATCATGTTCATAATAAGTATTTTCAGCAAAATGCGGAGTACGATATCATACAACATACTGCTTAGTTATCCAGTTATTTTTATTACATTGTCATAATGTCCACATTCAATACTAGCGCGAGTGCTGTTCTTGCCTCGCTTGGGATTAGAATTCTAAACGCCCAGAAAGGAAAGTCTAATGGGGTAAAACGAAATTTGCTGGCCTCTGTATTCAGCTGCATGGTTCTTGAGAACACTAAAACTTATTACTTGGTTTATGTAAACCAATTTTATTCCTTGTTTTATGTGAACGGTTAGAAACACCGGTCTCTGAAAATTTGATTTGTTTTTCCTTTTCTAGTTTTTTTGCGATTTTTGTCAAATCAAGCAATCTGACAGAAAAACTCACTCTTACCTTCTTTATATAATACAATTTCGATCAAAATGATAATTAAATAATTTGGAGTTCTCTATCCTCATTGAGTGTCCCGAGTTGAAATTTTTCAAAAACATTCGAATTTTCGTAAAAATCGAAACTTGGGGGAAATTCCGTTTTTAATGGATTATCTTTTCCGATTTTCGCAATTTAAATTTATGAGGGGGTAATTTTGTGCTGTACAATCTCAGTCCATGTAGACCGTTCTATCTCAAATAGATTTCCAGGTACACTAGACTTCTAATTATTTGTTATGCATGTGAATTGGCCTAGCCTAATATTTTATTATTGCTGTCACTCGACTGTCATCTGTTTTGCACAATCATCTTAATAAATAAGGATTTTAGTGGTAAATTGTTCTATTATTCGACTTTCCAATTATATTAGTATATTTCTTAATTTTTTTAATTTTTTTCTTTGTATCAT
This sequence comes from Nilaparvata lugens, assembly GCF_014356525.2. Lineage (NCBI taxonomy): Eukaryota > Metazoa > Arthropoda > Insecta > Hemiptera > Delphacidae > Nilaparvata > Nilaparvata lugens. The sequence goes on along the minus strand of NC_052504.1, from coordinate 22,396,586 downwards.
AACATCCCATATTATTTGACTTTCTTTGTGATTCATAGTTCTATTTATTATTAATCTGATTGTTTGGAACTTCATCTCCTTCATTTTGTAATAATTCTGTCATTGTTTGACGTCTAATCTCGATATTATTCTACCATCTCGATATTATTATACCATGCGTGGTAGAAAAATATCCCTTATTGCTAAAATGATATTTTTTAATAATTTTTATCGACATTGCAATAAAGAGCCATTCTACTTTGAGAACGCTAAACATTGTGATTTTATATTCTAAGAAGAAGGTCGATACAGTTGTTATAGAAATAAAAGAAATATTAGTTTTGTAGTTGATTATTAATTTGATTTACAAATACACTGAAGTGCATCTTATGCACTTTCTTGTGATATAAGCATCTTCTTAAACTAATATTGAGAAAAAATTCAATGAATTGTGCACAATTTGCAATTGAATTGATTAATACTATTAAATTACATTATTTCCAATTTGTATTATAGTACTTCACTCTTGAAATTTGTTTGTTGAAATATTTTAATATTACAGAATTGCATGACTTTTGGGTGAAAAAACTTGTTTCAAATAACTAGTGTCACACTGTATAGTGATTTTAAAAATTTTACTGTTTAGTACAAAACCACGTTTAGTAGATCACAATCTTCTTGATAATTATTTAGTGAATAAATGCTTATCCATTTTTTTATATCAAACTTTTCAACAGGCTTTGAGATATTGATATTGAGATGACATTTGTCGCTGTGCGATATCGGAAGCCAAACTACATAGAAACTACATCAATCTACTAACGTTGATTAAGTTTCTTCAAATTATCAATTCACCAAGCCAATTGTGCAGTTATATTAATATAATTATATACAGAGTGACCCAGAAATCATCACTGCTCATCATAAACTTGGTTGCATTGGTAGTAATTTTTGGGTCAGTCTGTATATTTGACACTTTGTGAGATCGGACTCTCAACTATACAGAAAATAAACAAACCTTTCTTCTTTAGATTCATTTTTCATTATATAAAATCTCTGCTCAATATATAAATAACCAGTCTTCTTTTTCATTGTTGGTTTATTGTTTAAAAGATATTTTCGCTGATATACTTTCATTACACACTATGTACAACTCATCTCGAATATACGAATTGTTTCTTTGAAATGCTGTATTTTTATTTCATACTTTACTCTTTGATATTTCAAGAAGTGATTAGGCTACATAACCTCATTTAGACTATTTTACTATCAAAATTTAGTCCAGGCAATGAATGCTCAAAAAAGGCATTTTAGAGGGAAATGTTTGAAAGACAATTTTCTACCCCACAGTTCTGTTAAGGGTAGTAAGGAGGTAAACATATCAAAAGTCCCCACCACTACCTCCTGTGCTAAGGGGGTGAGTGTGGTTTAAAGGTACCTATCATATTTTGGTTTCTCGCATAAACCTCAAAAACTATGTATCCTAAGGACTTGACTGTCATATAACAAATTAAAGCTTTATTAAATTAAAACTAACACCCCCTACATTGAAGCAGATATAACAATGAAAGGAAAACTTGGAATAGTGAAATAATACATCATTTCAAAGAGAATTCAATGCTCTACAAACCTACGATAAGCATCAGTTTTTTATGCATTGTTGGAGAGTTATAAGCCCTGAGAGACCAAAATATTGGATAAAAACCTGTTATTTTAACAATTACACAATTTCAAGAGCGAATATTTCGGGAACTGTTGGGAATATCACAAAATTCCACTAAAAAAATGTGTAGAGAATTATTTATCAAGCTTTATTTTTGAATAGTTATTTGAGTCGGTTGAACGCATTGTCCTCAAGATATGAGCGTGGAAGCAAAACGCTGAAAAATGCAACTTTTAAACCACCCTCATCCCCTTAGCACATGGGTTAGGAATGGGGACTTTTGATATGTTCTCCTCCTAACTAGTCTCAACAAAGCTGCAAAGTCAAAAATTTTGTTTGAAACATTCCCTCCAAATTCCTTTGTCAATTGGTCTATTGTTGAAAAATGGGGGTTTCACACTCAACAGCAAAGCTGCTGCAAAAGGTGTAAGGAAATTTGTAAAATTGTGAAATTATACATTAAATTGAAGAGAATTTAATGCTCTATAAGCTCAAAGTCGGCAAGAATTTTTCCCGTCGATTTTTGAAAAGTTATAAGAGCAAAAATAGAAACAAATTGGTGGCAAACGTGTTTTTTCCAAAAATGTCACGCCTTTATGAGCGGATGTCTCGAAAACTAGTGGAGGTAAATAAAAAGTTGTAGAATGAATATTGTAGGAAATTATGTAAGCTTTAATTTGTTATTTGAGAGTAAAGTCCTTAGGTTACATAGTTTTTGAGTTCCATGCGAAAAACCAGAAAATGGTACCTTTAAACCACCCCCACCCCCTTAGCACAGGGGGTAGGGGTGAGGAATTTTGATATGTTTACCTCCTTACTTCCCTTAACAGAACTGCGGTGTCCCAACTTTTCCCTCTATAACCTTTCCTTGACTGGACTAATTAGGGAGAAAAACTGAATACTGTACTGCGAATGGCAGAAATCCTTTTCAAAAATATGTATTTCAATTTTCCATTATTGTATTTTCATCTTATCAATGCTAGATTTACATTGATTATATATGAAAATTTGAGATTTAATAGTAGTCCTCATTGCTCTTCTGTAGCTGTGCAATCGAAATCGACCTTTCTCCTATGAAAGGAGAAAGGATATCAGGATGCATACTGCTATTGGGAGAATCCCGCTCTAAGGAAATAACTACTTAGGTAATTGTTTACCATCACCAATTCCTCTTGAATGTTCACGAGAAAAACTCAATATTTAATGTGATAAATTAAAGTGAAATTTTCTGAAGCATTTTATTGATTTGATGTAAGACATGACATGAACACTATCATAATATGAATAGGCCTATGCAATCATCTTAACTCAAATGCACTTGTATAAAAGGGAACCACAGTTTCCTCAATCAAAGCTGTAAATTGAATGAAAACGACTGATAATTTTGTCAAAACCACTGGTTAATACCAATAACTGTGTACTGGAGATTGATAGTGGTGTATAGTATCTCACATTGTTTTACTAAACCAGTGGTTTTGACAATATCATTGTTTTCATTTGATATGGCTATTTATCACATTACAGAAATCTAAAACTCACATATCGAATATTTCTGGCAATGGAAAAATATAGTACAGTAGGCAATGTAATTAATTGTGTCTAGAAAACGTGGTACTACTGCAAAAACTGAAAAATAGAAACCTTCTAGCACCCTTTTTGGATTGAAATCTAGTAGCGACATCATAATAAAACGAGTTAAATTAAACCAAAGAACCGATTTTTACTTCATTGCAAATTTTAAAACACAATAAAGTAATGATTAAAGTATTACACATTTATAAAATAACATCATAGTAGGCTACCCTTTTTTAAAGTTTTCAATTTAAAATAATAGATTAAAACAACTAACTAGTTTCGATGTTCTTCAGGTTTTAAAACCTGAAGATGATGTGAAACATCAAACTGGTTGTTTTAATTTGTTAGTTAATATTAAAAACGTTTCAAAAAAGGGTACTATGATGTTATTTTATAAATTAATAAAAATAGGTAGCCCTGAATACATACATACGTACATTTTAAGAAGGTATTACACATTGCAAGCCTACAGTCTTGGTGGGTAATTAAATATACGGTACTATTAAAATTTCGGCTGAGTTTAAAAATGTATTTCTTCGTAGATTTTACTCCTATTTTCATATAGGCCTATCTGCAGGATTCAATCTTCATTATATTAATGAAGTATTATTGTAAGTTTAATTTTAATTTACCAATAACGGTATTTGATTAAATGATTACATTTAAGACGAAAACTTAGATAGGTTGGTACGAAAATGCAAAAAGTAGACTACACAATAGAAGAGAGTGGTAAAAGTAAGTGGTGGTAAGAGTTTATACAATATGTAAATGATAATAGAAATAATAAAAATTACTTTTTAATTTTTGTAATTAGTAAAATTAAATACATTACAACATAACACTTACTGTTGGGAAATAATCATACTCATGCTCCAAAACTTCTCAAACTATCGATTCAGTTAAACTACATATCACATTTTCAGTCTATTTTTATCAAACTTCAACTAGACAACTTGAATTTGATTTTATAATAGTAAAGTTTATACACAATTTGAAGTTAGTCTGACCAGCTTGGATTCAATATTCCACTCCATAAATGTAATACTGATCTGAATTCCTTAATCGTAGGGCCTCTTCCGATTCCTGACCCGGTAATAAGAAAAAGTATTCAACTGGTGTCGATGTGGTTGGTGCACCGTCCACTTGAATGGTGAATAGAGCGATCACAAATAATGTCACAACTAGCAGGATGAAGGCTGAAGAATTCATGGTGCGATTGGAATATGCAGCTAACAAGCGATCGAGAACTGCTGTTGGTAATGTCCAAGTAAACTGTTCACATCAACTGACACCCACAAGCTATATTATGTACAGTTTTATACTCGAGATCGAAAACAGTTCATTAACAAAATTTGCAAAATGGGAAATCCCATAAAAAATGGTTTTGTTTGTGAAACTTTCCTTAATGTTATTAATCACAATGTGCTCGTTTTTATCATTGGTCGTTTTTTCACTACTAATACTCGTGTCAAACGATGATCAGTGTTTTGCAAACTCGCCTATCTACTACGCGACCTCCAAACTACTAATAAAGCGAACAGTCATAATAAAGAAAAAACTTATTTGAAATTTCTAATTTCTTTCCAACTAATGTTGTCAATAATCTAATAGGTAATAGTTGAAAGCATTTTTATGCCAGTACGGTTGATCATCTTCGAATTCCTGAAACTTTGGAAATAGAAATTCCAATAACGTCGTTGGTCTACTGTCCGCTTGGGTGGTGAATAGTGCGAATGTAAATGTCACAGCTAGCAGAAAGAAGACTGAAGAGTTCATGTTGCAGATACAAACGAGAACTACTTTCGGTAATGTGGAGACACACTCAACTGACTTCTGATGTATGTTGTAGAGCTTTATATTTGAGAATCTGAGAGTCTTTCATAAACGATATTCAGAGAATTGGGTAACCCCTGCAAAATTTGGGGTTTCCCGTAAATTTCCTAGAACATTGTTGATGATGATGGGGTTTCATAATTTTTATTTTCTAATTCGCTGGTTAAATGTTGTCAATATTTTGTTGAGTAGGCCTACACCACTCGTTTTGTTTTTGATCTTTGGACCATCAAGCTAACAAAATAATGAAACTGCTTGGTTTGGGGATTTCTGATTATCTTGAGAATGAATCATGAATTCATTCAACTGTTGAAAAATGTTTACGGTACCGTATGAGATGAAAACTTTTGTTTTGTCTTATTTATATTGTAATTTAACAAGCAATCCACAACTCAATTGAATCAATAAAAAATCAGTAACATATTTGAAGCATATTATTATTATATAATGAATATTGATAGTTTTGACACATAGATTAACACATTGTAAACCAAGTTATATATTTAGTGAATGGCATACATAGAGTACATTGTAATGGTATTATGCTTCAATATAATATTATAGGGATAGTTCGGTTATTTCTTGATAAGTTAGTTGATTGTTCGGTTTTTTGAATCTATTACTTCTTATTTTAATTTAAATATAATCAGTGTAATATCATTAGTACTGTGCTCCCATATGCGGACAAGCTCCTTATTTGAGCTTTGCATATGTGTATTATTTTTCAGTTGAAAACTTGTTTTTATTTGTATGAAGATGTTTTATGTTATGTATTTTTTTGACTGAGAATAAACATTTTATTTATTTATTTAGTACCACATTTTTGTTTTGTTTATTGTGATTTAATTGTGTTGGGGGGTTACTTGTTAATGTTTTTCCAAAATTAACAGAATAAAAGTGGCATTAAAGAATTGGACTAATAATTCGGTTTGAATTCTATAAAATTGGTTGATTGACATGATTGGAGATTTTGACATAATATTTCAGAAAAATACAATAGGGTGCCATAACAATTTCTAAAAAAATCTGGTGTGGCGCTCTCACACAACTTTCCTTGCCGTTATGAAAATTGATCAACTGACGCTAGTGTTCCCGCGCATATCAAATCTACTATTCTAAGATCTGAGACAGCTGGTGACAGGACAATAGCGCTGCAGAAACACGAAGTCTGCTATCTCTTCATAGAGAATGATTTAATAGAATCAACAGTTGCCAACAGTTTGCAATTGAATAATCTTATTTTCTCGCAATTCGAGCTCGTTTTCAATTTTGGGTGAAAATGTTACTGAACATAAATTGGATTTCATGCTGAATCTTTTCCACTGAAATTTTTTTGTTTAAATTGTATCTGAAGCCTGATAATTGGGAATCTAAAATCGAACTTTGCATAGATGGGGCGGTGCTCCTAAAATTTTTACATATATGGGACTTGTGGCAGTTGAGATAGCTTATCAATGACTATTTTAGGTATGAATTTGATCAAAATCGTTGGAGCCGTTTTCGAGAAAATCGCGAAAAACCCTGTTTTTGACAACATTTTCGCCATTTTAGCCGCCATCTTGAATTGCATTTGATCGAAATTGTTCGTGTCGGATCCTTATTATAGTGTAAGGACCTTAAGTTCCAAATTTCAAGTAATTCCGTTGATTGGGAGATGAGATATCGTGTACACAGACGCACACACACTCATACACACACACACACACACATACAGACCAATACCCAAAAACCACTTTTTTGGACTCAGGGGACCTTCAAACGTATAGAAATTAAGAAATTGGGGTACCTTAATTTTTTTCGGAAAGCAATACCGTACTTTCCTTACCTATGGTAATAGGGCAAGGAAAGTAATAAAATTACAATGAGACTAAATTTTAAACACGGATTAAAATTCAGGAGGTGAAAAAAATGAAGAGATTTCATAAACAACACAACTTTATAATATGACCGACTTTTGTCACAAGTAATATAGATACATTGGAAAATAAAACAATAAACACCTATTGGCAGTTCATTGATGAATGCTTGCTCATTCAAGGAATATGTGGCCATTTAATCTCAAAAGTCCGTTATTAATGTATTCCAATGATTGGTTCAAAGATTTCCACAACCAATAACGATATTTGAACATGATAAATAGGAATCTACTTTAGTAGATGTGAATAATTATTATAAACTACAATACATATGATCATGTACAATAAGTTAGGAATAAATCAATTCTAGTTTAATAAAGAAAGTACCACACTCAAACATAGAATATATTGAAATAAGAAAGATACCAGGAATAATCTTTTCAAACAGCTCTACCAATATGAAATGAAAACAAGAATCAATATGATCGCTCAAAAAAGCGTTGAAAGAGTACAACTCGGAAAGCAAATAGTTTGATCCCAAAAAAATTGACAATGAAAAACTGGCTGATGAGAGAGAGAGAGAGAGAGAGAGAGAGAGAGAGAGTGGCAATAATTATACGCATTACACTCTATCCTACCAATGAATTAGAACACATCAACTATGTACCCTGATAGAACTTGAAAGTAACAATAGTCGATGTTGTTCATCTCAGTCTAATAAATTGAAAAAGGGAGAAAGTATTTACACAAATTGCACAGTTTCACGATACTTTCATCCAACCACGATCATCCACTTTTATAGCACAAGATGTCCACTCTGAACTTAATACCATTCGTTTGTTGCAAGATTTGTTAAAATAAAAAACGCATACACTTTTCCATGATAGAAGTGTAGTGCCATGAAACAATCGCTCAAGCATTTGTTTGCTTATGCTTTATTCTTATGCTTATTCTTTAACGTAATTGTAATTGTACATACCACTCTACGTAAAATTAAACCCGTTTTTTGGATTACCCCGATACAACGATTTTCTCATGGTACTTGAGATACGTTTCATTGAGGTTCACCTGTATATTTTTATACAGTAATTAGCGATAATTTATGTCTAGTGTAACCAATTACGTCCCACATTCGAAACTACGCTATCTAGAAATAAATCTATACTAGAACAACCTTGGGTTTGAACACTCTCAGTTTATGAATTTATAAGATGCACATAAGTAGTTGGTTGATGATCAATTATATTTACGCGGCTTTAAACGAGAGACCCTTCTCTACATTACCATAGAGAAAAGATAGCATAAGTAGAAATCCCATGTTATAGGTAGTTTATGTTTCAAATTTCAAGCCGATTTTTCAAATTGCGGTCGACTACTGTCTATTATTATCATTTTGGCCGGTAGAGTGTTAGAACGGCACAGTATGTGAGACAACCAGCGTCACATAGCTTCAGGAAAAAGAACTACTAGGACTATCGCCTCTTGAGTTAACAGTGAAAATTGGAACATAAACGCCTTATCTTGTGCTATCTTTTCTCTATGACAATATACAGTTAAATACAATAAAAAAAGCATCCTCATTACCGAATCATTTCAAATATGCCTCAACGTAATTGAACATGACACTCTATGAATGCTCATAAATAGTTGGTTGATGATCAACTATGATTTACGCGGCCTTTAACGAGAGACCATTCTCTTTAGTACTGTAATAATACAGTCAACCATAAAACATCTTCATTACCTAATCATTTCAAATACCCCTTAACGTAATTGTACATAGTACTCTATGGATGCACAAGCTAAGCAGTTGGTTGATGTTCAACTACGTTTTACGCGGTTTCGATTTGCGCTTGCCGCCGACTGGCTCGACCAGTAGAGCGGCGTCGGAGTCACTGAGGCCCGCATCCTGGGTGTGGTGCGCTCGGGCACTATGCTCGCGCACAGCGGCCAGGCTGGCCACGCACCAGTTGAACAGCTCGAGGACTCGCAGAGCAGCGCTCCGGTTGTAGAAGAGGAGGGTGAGCGCGGCAAGCAAAGGCACCAGGAGGTAGGAGGAGTGGGACAGCTCACTGTCATGGGTGCGCGGCTGCGGGAAGAAGGAGAGACGGGCCGAGCGGAAGGACGAGTCGGCCTTGAAGCGGACGGGTTGCGTGGAGTAGGTGTAGGCGGCCTGGGACAGGGACGACTCCAGCTGCAGCGTGTAGGTGCGGCCATCGGGGGGCAGCGGCGGCAAGGCGAGTGCCACCGAGGTCAGTGCGAACGTTGGCGTCACCTTGAGGTGCGCGAGGCGCATCGAGTGCACAACCACCTCGTCGCGGTACAGCTTGGCCTTGAGGCTGCGAAGGTGCTCGGCTGTGTCCGCCTCCACCAGCACAGTCACGTCCGTCTGTGCCAGCTTCCTCAGCACTATCAGGCGCACGCTGTCCACGTCTTTGTTCACTACCTGCACACGCAAACAAAATGCAATATGGTTGAGGGGCGTTATTCTTATTGTTTGGTATTTCAAATTCAAAGTGCTGGTTGCACAAAAGCCGGTTGAATCTTAACAGTGATCAATTTCACGAGAACCAATCAGAAAAGGCCTTTTTGGTAAGACGGCTTTTCTGATTGGTTCTCGTGAAATTAATCACGGTTAAAATTTAACCGAGATTCCCATTAAAAACACATTGGGATAGAATATTTTATTATCCCAGAGAAAACATCAAACGTGACAAAAAACCAGACAATTAGATAAATAAAATACATTGGACGAAATAAATGCAGAGTGGCCATTTTGACTATTTGTTGAATTTCTGAAGAATAGAAGTGTGGTATTCCGTATTTCTTATTCTCCTATTTATTTATTGTTGTGGCTTTTATTTACAGACCAGAGGGGTCCTCTTTGCCGAGACTTGATGATACAACATCTAAGAGCCTAATTATTGTGCTAATATTATAAGATAAATTGTCGCAACTAGAAACGAAGATTTAGCTGCGATAGATTATTTGCTTCAAAAATTAATATTGGATATTATATTTTTGTTTCATTTGCATAAGGAGAAAGGTATTTGAATGGGTTAATTAATCGCACGATTTTCTCACAAACAATGAATGAATACGAAGAATCTGTGAACAACATCTTTGTTGAGAGAAATTGTTTATAAGAAATTGAGAAAGTGAGAACTTAATAATCATCGTTTCATTCATTCAATCCCTCTTTTCAATGTTGATTGCGATTCAGGATGTTGGAGTGGTTATATTGTAAGTTATATGTTACTGTATATAAATAATTATGTTAAATTGCTAAACAAAAATGATTATTTTATTATATTTTAGCTTAGCTTATAAGCAGATTAAGGGCCGGTTTCCGAGCTCGGGATTTAGCTAAGTCCTAGACTTTAAACAGCTGGAGTCAGAAAATTGGTTTTCCAAAACGGGGCGTAGTCGCAGCTTTTATAACAGTAGTCGTAGTTTTTATTTTCTCATTTCTATAAATTTGAAACGTTTTTCCTTGACGAAATTAGACATTCCTAAATAATTCAAAATAGCTGAAACTTTACACTATTTTTTCTTTATTTTATTAAATAAAGTCTCGTTTGAATTAAATTTCGAAAAACTAGAAAATTGAACACAAAATAAAATAAAGAGAGAATAGTGTAAAGTTTCAGCTATTTTGAATTATTTAGGAATGTCTAATTTCGTCAAGGAAAAACGTTTCCAATTAATAGAAATGAGAATAATAAAAAACAACTTTAATAAAGATCAATTGATTCACTTCGCAGTTATTTAAAAATGTGGATACCATCGTTTTTCAGAGGGCAGGGTTCTGTATATCAATGAGGTTAACTGAATAGAAATAATAAGTCATAGAATATGACTTAGTTAAGTATCTAAGAATATATTTATGGCATGGACCGAAACCTGTGTATAAGGTATATTTATTTAGCCTCTATAAATAAAAAAAAAAAATAGAGGAAGAGATTATCTGACAGTGCAAAATATATAAAAAGTACTAACAGAAGTTATTAAGAAAATCTTTGAATAATTCATAGAAAATTATAGAAAAAGTCATCTGTATGATCATAGTGATTCAGGACAGATTTCCAAATCCATAAATTGAATTATTATCCTGAATTGGAAAAACCATGAAAAAGACTCTGAGCACCATGAAAATCAGTCAGGACACTCTAAGGACCGGTTACCGATCTCAGGATATAGCTAAGTTCTAGACTTTAAACAGCTGGAGTCAGAAAATTGGCTTTCCGAAACTGGGCGTAGTCGTAGTTTTTATGATACTAATCTTCATTTTTTCCATTTCTATAATCGGAAACGTTTTTCCTTGACGAAATGAAACATTCCTAAATAATTCAAAACATCTGAAACTTTAAACTATTTTCTCTTTATTTCATTTTGTGTTTAATTTTCTATTTTTTCGAAATTTAATTTAAACGTGGACTACGACTCGTTACGGAAAGACAATTTTCTGACTCCAGCTGCTTAAAGTCTAGAACTTAGCTAAATCCCGAGCTTGGAAACCGGCCCTAAACCTCATTTCATACTTATACTGTAATGCACTATACAGTGTAATATTACATTTTTCTAAATAAAAAATCGAATCTTCAATTCGATATTCAAAATATCAATAAAACTTGAAAGTAAATATCGGTGTAATCGATATGCGGACTCAACATTGCCTGGAATTTATCAGCTATTCTAATGTTGAATAAACTACTGTAAAAAAGTTCTATTTCTGAATAAACAAATAGTTCTAAACAACATAAAGGTTAAATAAATTCAAAACAGATTAAAAATAAAGTTTTATTGAGAATAATAAATTTAATTTGTAAACTTGTATTTTTTATTCGTGAGGTTGGCAATTGATGACGTGTTTAGGACGTCACTTGGAATGTGCAAGCCTCTCAAGAAAAATGGCTGCTGGCTTGTAGAAGTGTTTTTCGTCCTCTTGAAATTTGTCTATATAAATGAAGTTTAAGATGTTTTAATTGCTATCTGAATATTTTTATTATTTTCTCAATTTGTGTTGAATGTTTTGTGTAATTTTGAAAGACTGTAGCCAAATAAATGAGTTCAATATGAACAGATAAGTATTTTAGCTTGTAAGAATTTTCTGTTCTAAGTATCAAATGATTCTGTTCAGTAATTTTTCGTTTTCAATTGACCAAGTTTTATGAAAAAATATAATTTGATTTGCTCTGAACTGGACTTCTTATTCATAGGCATTAAATCCATTCATGATTTCTCAAGATTTTAGTATAATTGGAATCGATGACTTTCCTTGGGTGATAGGTGAAAACTATTAAATCTTTTTGGATAAAATTAGTAGCACAGCAAATGGTACACCCTGGTGTGGGACTGAATCACCAAATTGCCCCAACAGTCAGCCTGAAAACGCCACATAACATAGCGAGACACGTGTCATTGTGAATAAACTGAAATTTCTACTAACAAAGTATCAACCAGTTGAATAATATACCCTACAGTAGAATAAGTAATAATATACCCAATAAGTAATATACCCTAAGTTAATAGTAATGCATCCAAACATCTTGAAGTTTTCGATCAATTCAAAAGTATGGATTAGATGAGTGAAAAAGGAGTAATATTGAGAGTGAAGCTGGAGGTTATTTTATTTTATTTCGGGAGATTGATCGAAAAACTAAAGTATCTGTACACTATTAGGTAATTCTTATAACTAAATAAATACTTTATACTAAATTCTTATAACTTAATTCTTGCAACTAGAATACACATACATTACGTAAGTATTTTATTTACCTTGATAAAACCTTAAGAAATATCAGAAATAATTTTTTTTTGTTAGATCCACTTATCGATTAATTGATACTCATAAGATCACCTGCAAGGAGAGACTGATTTTGTAAAACACATACATAGTATTTTCATTGTTTCATTAGCTTCTATCATGATCATCCTCTTCTCATTCGTGATAATTCTCTTCTTATCATTCTCTCTATCATTACTACCTCCCATCTTCGCCCATCACCAACGTCTTCACTTACTTCCATGAATTGTAGCTTACTTCAATCCTATTTTCCATGGTTCTAGTACTTATTGTTTTGACTGTGCATGGTGTTTGGAGATTTTGTTCAAGTTGAGGAAGCACATTTTAGGTTACACCTGATGTTTCCATGAAAAATATAAAGAATAATATTGCGGATGATGCCCAACGTTAGTAGACAGAAGGTTGATCACTCACAGGTGTAAGATTCAAAGTGGTGGGGGAACGCCAGCATGACGTCACGTGTAGTAAATGTTGATAGATTAACCACACTGAGCATACAGTTTATTCACTGTAGCTAGAATACATCGTCGTTTAATCCCCTTAAGATTGACCTAGAACTTTTTAATTCTCCGTACTTATAGCGAATGAATCACCGTTTGTAATGATATTCTTACATATTTCAAGTTCATTCAACTTGTATGAATAAAATGAAGTTGAAAGTTTTTCAAGAATCTAAAAACGTGACATGAAAAAGTTAATAAGCTGGTAAAGCGTTAGTAGACATCGATATACTATTATAATTTCAGATTAACTCATAAAAAAATCTTGATAAACCAATGCATTGCAATAAACCGATCCCGATAAATCCAATGCATTGCATTCATATAAATGCAATGAACACAAGCTGGAATCGAGCACATGTTCTACAACTGTACTACGAAAATCAAAATATCTCATCCCCGAAATTCAGGGATAAGGTGATGCATAGCCAAACTACAAAATATAAACACGACCTAGAAGATGAAAAAACCTTAAGGGTTTGAAAGGGTAGGTTAGGAGGTTAGATTTTTGCTTTTAAATGGCGAAATGCTTGTATTATTCAAATGTTTTGATAATATTATTGTAAAGCAGAAACAGAAAGCTTGCATGTCAGAACATGTTTGCGTTGTATAATTCGACTATACGTCACCTTATGATTTTCAAGAATGCGATATTTTGCCCAACTGTACTACAGCCTACGTCATGACTGCAGTTCCCCCCACTCCAATTGCATGTCAACTTAAGTACAGTAGATGAGTGTGACCAACCTTCTGTCTACTAACTTTGGATGATGCCCACATAAGCGAATTGCCTTTGCATGGGTGGAAGTGCGTGGGTGATTTGATGACATAATTAAACGTCCGTTCATGCCACCGCCGGGATTCGACCAAACGAACCAGGCGGTGCTAGCAGACTGCATTTTTGTAGCGCTGCAGACCACTAGAACTGGATCAACCCGGACTATATAAAATTTATGAGCATTGAACAGCTTCAAATCGAATATTACAATGGAAGTTTTCATTAGTTACCTGAGGCTGTAGACCCCTGATGCGGAAGTGGCCGGTGCTCTCGCTGATGCTCTCCTCCTGCAGGTGGGCGCAGTCCTCGTGCTGCCCCCCAACCCCCACCGCCTCTACAACCACCCCCACCTCTGCGTCACCGCTCAGTGACGTCACACTGCCGAACACGCTGTACGCCACTCGCTTACCACTGAAACAAATACATCCATTCACTATTTATCATGAACTCATTCATAAATTGAATTATAATTTATTACTATCAATAAAATATCTTATTCAAGAAAACAAAATAGTGGGTTTCCTTCAAAAACATAACAATTTGAATATTAATTTATTACAATCTATTAATTACTATACATTATTATTCATTTATTTCAATTCAATTCAAAGTTGTTTATTTCATAAATCTCACAAGCACTTTCAGTGGTACAGCATAAAGTAAGAATACACTTTACAAAAAGTAAGATAATGTCAGCACCACAGAAATGACTGCAGATAAAACAATAATATAATAATACTCTCGCAGAGGCATTACTGCCTGTGTGCGAGAATGAGTCTAAGGTAGGAACAGACATATATATTTTTCCTACCTAGGTACCTTGGAAAGTGACAATTTCTGCACTGATTGCAGGCCGCAAAGAATCATTTTTCGCTCTAGTGCGCAAAGTAATACTTTGCGTACTCCAGATTTGTAGCATGACAACGCCATGAAAATTATTCATATAATTTTGACAAAATAAATATTTAAAACTAATTAATAAATTATTAAAATTAAAAATTTGAAAATTTAAAAAAATTGAAAAATTTGAAATTAACATTTTTAAAATTTAAAAATTTATAAATGAAAAATTATAAAATTTTAAAATTTAGAAGAAAACAATTTTTTATTGAATTATCAATTTAAAAATTAAATTTGTTATTAATTACAAAATCATAGACAAACATTGGATGGATTTCAGGACATTCTACCCACAATTACTCACTTTTCATATTCAATGGTAACTGTAGGAAAAATTTTATGTGAAATACGTGCGCAAATTTCCTTTGCTGCACTCAAGAAACCATTCCGCACTCGCCTACGGCTTGTGCGTAAACGTTTCTTTCGATGCAGCAAAGTGTCACTTTGCGCACTAGTTGCACAAATAACTATTGCAGTACTTGCATAGATCGGTTGATATTTATTCAACTTCAGCCTACAGAAACTTTCAGAATCAACATTGTTAAACTGCAACAGAGATATTAATATTAAAGCTGGATTCCCACATATCAGTGAACGCTTCTGGTACAGTGGAAATATTATTCTCATAAGTTTTAATTGAACTAGTCATACTCACTGGGCTGGGCTGAAAATGCATATTGTTAAAACACAATTATAGAACAAATATTATTATGCATTATCTTCTTTGAATATTGGTAGATCTATTATAATGTTTCAAATTGTGTTAATGCATAGTTCTAGAGATTTTAAAGTTTAAGAAACTCTTGATATATTCTTCTCCAGTATATGTCAATAAGACTTGACCAGTTTCTAATGTATTTGATTCAGAATTATTTGTTTCACTAGTCTTCCTTTTAGCAAGTAGCAAATAGAAAAAGTTCTCAACTGATTAGATATCAATGTAGTTTTCGCTTGAGAGTATGCAGTAGCGGTCGGCCACAGCAGTCGGGTCATATAAGATCATTGTAGAAAAAGTCAAATCGTGCATTCTTTCGGAACACATCTCTTCTACAAATTACATAGGATCTTCTTAAAAAAATGTAATTGGATGAAAATTTCATTTTACCTAAAGTTGCAGGGTAATTGCTTTCTCAAATGTCAATGATATAAAAATGTTGGAACTCTAAGTAGTTTATTCTTGCTTCAATTATTGAACTATTAAAAAATAAAATGAAAAGCAATATATTGCCCTGAATAATAAATTGAATTTTCTTTCCAATGACATATAGTTTATAAAATGTGAATTTCTGTCCATAAATAAGGGCTCTATGTGTTTTGTGAACCAAAATATTACATTGATATTATGAGATAGTATTCAATATGACCGACTTCTATCACGCACTATCAATAGAATAAAGCACCATGATAAATAATTGCTCAACAATAAAACCTTCATGGTTATTTCAGCGCTCACAAAGATTGAATAAGCTTTCTCTCATAATTGTATTTTGTTACTTTTTGTATTTATTTATTCATAATTTTTACAAAGAAGCACTGTTCGGGAGAGAAAAACTGAGGATACTCCTTGTACTATTATCTATTTTGTAATATTATCGTTAAACCTTTATTGTGAATCAACTTTTCTTGATTAAAGTGAGCTTACTGGAGAACAATATTGACAGTTGCTCCTTCCTCAACGTTGATGATCTTGGAGGGCGGATCAAACCTGTACTCCTTCATCATCGGCCGCAGGTAGTACTGGCCCAAAGACAGAGACATGAAGTTCATCTTGCCGTCTGGTCCCGTGGCACTGTTGCGACGATAGTTCTGGCCTCCGGACAGCGACAGCAACACAGACTAAAACAATCATCATTTTTCGCTAATAACATATTCGGTAATAAAACTTAAGTTTTACAGACAAAACAAGATCTTTTTAAACATAAACATTGTAATCAGAAGCTTTTTCGAATTTTAATGTTAATCATATAAAATTATTATACTTGAATTATCATGCAAAACAGACTGATGTAAAAAACTATTCCTTTTCAAATTTTTATAATACAGTCCAATCGGAATGAAGGTCAGAGAGTCACTATCACGTATTAACGGAACAAAGTTTATTAAGATTCAGCATTTATTTACCTCCAGGGGTGAGTTATCAGCTTGATCCTTCACTTCAACATTCACTTCAGCCATTTTGTGAGCGCTGAAGTCGCCATTATCCAATGGACCAGAAATTATATATCCCTCTTTCAAAGCAGTCAATCTGAAAAATATCAACAATTAGAACAATTAACCGATTCATTCAGTGGTTTAAAGAGAAATGCCATTTACTTATAAATAATAAGGCTATAATAATAAAGCTATTTAGTTATAATAATAAGGTTGTTTCACTGTTTCTCGTGGAACAGTAAGGGAGAGTACTCCACTTCTATTGAGGTACAGATCACCGGGAGATCCAGTCAATGTTACAAAGACGGATTATTCAACTGTGCTCAGTCCTATTTACTGTGCTCTATTCATGCATGTTACATCTGCTATGTTATTGCACAGCAATATAGAAAGGAGATAAATTTTATGAGACTTGAGAAGAATAGAAGTATGAAAATTACTTTAGCATATCACATGATATTTTTAGAATCTACAATATATTATAATATGAAGTAAAATTTTATAAAATTGGAATTTTAACAAATTTGAAAACCTACTAGAAGTTCAGTCATTTTTTGAACTACTCAAGTCTGAAACCGAACAGCGAAGAGTGCTGCCTGCTTCACTCAGATTGGCCGTAGTGAGTAGTGCCATAGAATAAGCATACTCCTCCCATGCTTTCGCTGTGGTAGCACTGTATTGAGTAATTCAGTTCAAATAACTTTCAAGAAATCGAGAAATAGCGAGAGGTGTAAGTTTTTTAATTTGCTTGTTTGACCCATTCAACGTATTTTCTTCAAAATACAAATGAAGCCTGTACATAGAGGAGGACTAACTGGGTTTTGATGCAGACGGCAGACCGCATGTAAATTGATCCAATGTAAGGTCCACACCTGTCATTAGTTTACAAAAAGCTTTTCATACATAATGATTGGGCCCAAAGGACTACCCACCAACAAAAGCCATACGTCCCAGAATGAATTACCTCTAAATTTTATGCAACAAATGAATGAATACCTAAAATACTCACTTGTATTTCTTAGCGGCGCTTAGCGGTCCAAACATGTAGGATCCATCAGAGCCACTCTCTAAAGATGAGATGACATTATCCTCGAGATCAGCCAGGGTGACGGCTGCACCACGAAGGGGCGTGTTCGCGGCACCCAGCACTCTGCCTTTCATGATTTTACCTTTTTCGGAATCGAATGTGATGCCATTCTCCTCACAGTCCACACCTCCGACAATGTTGTAGGATGGCGGGGAGAATAGGAGCGACTTGGCAGTCGGCGTCACTGTCACTTTCTCGCCTTCTGCAAGCTGCAGACTGAAGTTGTACGAGTACTTCGAAGTATCTTTCTTCACACCTGCTAGCGGTCCCAATCTGTGATGAGATGAATTCGAAATTTTAGTATGCAAGCAATACAGGTCAAATACATACGAACAATATAGATATATAAATATAAATATTTATATCTATGGTGAATATCTATTGAATGAATGAATGAATAGTTGAATGAATGAATATACACTGGAAGTTGAATAGACAACAAGAACTTGTAACACAAAATTGCGAGCATAATTTTCGAAAAAAGTGGGGAAAGATAAACGTTTATAGCGGCAATATGAAACAAAGATAATTTTGACCCTTCGATCAATTCTGGGATTTCAATTGATTCACACTTGAATGCTACTTTCTCCCAGAGTTATTTGATCATAATGAATAAATAACTAAAAAAGTTCATGAACTCAGTAACACTGTTCTTCACTTATGCAATTAAATTTATTTTTCTGTTTCACAAAAATAGGCCCATATTATTAGCTAGAATAAGCCTGTATATATATTTGCTAAGCATTAGGACTCGTGATATTTGTTCACAATTATAAACATACAAATAAGAAGGGATCATGAGTATCAATATTATAGTAGCGTATAATTATTGTAGAAAGCAGCAATATCACCGTTGTCGTATTTCATATCAGTTAATGTCTGACAATGTTCATGTATTCTGGAAATATTCATGACCAATAAAATATTTATTTATTTATTCAAAAAGCAATGTTCCTTGTTCTTTAGCACCTGATAAGATCATTCTTGAATTATGTTATTCAAGATCACTTATGACAGTCAAGGTAAAATCCTAAATGAATAGAAAATGTCTAGAAATTATCTTACCTTTTGGGAGTCTGACGTGCTTCGTCAGCTGTCGAATAGGTGATAGCTAGGTCAGAGACGGGCTCCTGTGTGATTATGTAGCCAGTGTAGGCATGCGAGATAGCAGTCAGCACAACGGGGCCGCCCTTCCAATGAACCTTTGGCACGATGTACTGGTGACAGCCAGCCATCTCAATCTCGTACTCCCCTTCATCGGGAAAACACACTTTACTTTTGCCTGTCGATATTTCCATTTCCCTAGTCGGTACTTTTTCATTAGGACCCTTGTTCTTTTTCAGCGATTTGTAAAGAATCTGTAGAAAGAAGAAAGAATTTATCAGGAAAAAGTGGCATCAAATTATTTGTTTGTGAAGTAGCCTTATGTATTCTGGTATTCTGTTCTGATTATTTGGATTTTATTGTAGGTTTATTCACCTGAGTAACCATTATTGGATCTACTAGAATATACAACTTGAACAAGAGAGGACAACAATTACGTTTATTTTCATTTAATCGTCATGTACAAACGCTATAACTTACTATACTTAATGAAGAAATAAAACTTGAATTTGAATGACACACCAGTCTCATACCCAAAATTGTCTCTGTCTGAATGTTGAAGGTTGAGTGGTAGAGAGGACACAAAAAATTTCTAACTTCGCCTGATAAATAACATTTTCATTTCCCTTTCTAATTATTACTACAGTCCAATTCCAAATGAATTTTATATCCATTTCACTCTTCAGAAGAGATAATTCGATTTCAAAACTATAAATAATATTGAAAACGTATGAAGTATGATACAAAAATATTTATATTTTATATCATCTAGTCAAAAAAGGTTGCTTTCCTGAATAAGAAATCCTATTATATTAAGAGAGCAATTTCTGTAAATATTTATATATTTGGTTATTTATGTCCAACAGATCTTGAAAACGGCTCTAACGATTTTCACGAAATTTGGAACATAGTAGGTTTATGATATAAAAATTCGATTGCACTAGGTCTCGTCCCTAGGAAAACTCGCTGAAGGACATGAAAAGGATAATAATTATTCATCCTTGAAAAAATACATGATAATTTCGTCGTCTGTTGATAACGGAAGATGGGAGTGCCTGTGTGGGAGAGATACAGAATTATGTTCAGCTGTTAAACTATTTGCAATCAATCAGCTTATCTCACGAGAAATATTAACTAGAAATTTTAATTGACTTGAACAAAATAATCTGATTTGTTGACATGACATGTCTGTCATGTTTACTTTCAGTAAAAAACCTGATCACAGTTGAACCACAGAATGGAAAGTCGGCTAGTATCTTGACGCCATAATCTGCCATCTTGAAAGAAAGTGTAGCATTTTAATACAGCAGTAGTTTTTATTTCTAACAAGATGATGCAGTCATGTGTTGTGGTCTTGGTGCTCTCAAATCTTGGTTAGATTGATACCTTCCATTTTGTGTGTATTCTGTGGCTGAACGGTTGCTCATGAGTCATGACTGACAGATGTTTCCCCTGTTGGTCATATTTTGTAAACAAAACTAGAACTTAACCTATTTCATTGTAATCAAATAAAATGGAAAACCATCAGGTGATTAGAGTTGTTTTAAATGCTTTGTAAAATATTTTAAATGTTATTGATATTTTGTATATGATATTGTATATGATATTTTAAATGTAATCATGCATTTCTCTGCTCCCAAATACATTATAATGGAGTCCATTATTTTTGTAAACAACCTCGTATTCAACCATGTCTGTTTACGTTCAGCTACTCTATTTACGTTCTTTTCCATCGGTGGAAAGTACGATTAACTGATCAGTGAACGAACCGGATATGACGTATTTTTTTATCGGTTAGACCAAAGACCTTGAAGAGGTATAAACGCACAATGCCTATGCCTTCCCAATGAAATGCTCTTACTTCAAATTAAAGGTTCCATTGAGGTATTTTAGCGCGAGATATTATATAATATATATATTTATTTTTTTGTAATATTATAGATCACAAAAAGCTCCAAGATCTTTAGTATGTAATAATCTTCCAGGTTGTCCCCTCAATGGCCGATTTCAATTGCAAGTACATTAGCGCTGCATGTGAGTCAATGCATCGTTCAACGACCAATCAGTGGTTCGTTCAGAGCCACGTTCACTCACCGATCAGTGGCTTTGAACTCAACCATTCTAAATTGGAGTATATCATAAGAGATTTTCAAAGTTAATCATTATTTTACAGTTTTAAGTGATTAATGAGTGTTATGTTGTTATTCAATTTGGTTTGTAAATAATCTAAATTAGAACTTTTCTGTTTTCAAATGTTTAGACTGAAAATTGGACCTGAATTCAAGTGTATGGAACATAACCTACTTTTTGGACTATTTATAGTGTATAAATCAAAATTCGGGGAAGAAACATTTTTGGGCTGTACCTGTTAGTCCTTCCCCAATCATTTTAAAGAATTGTGTTCTGTTTGTCAATAAATAAATAACGAGCGAAGCTCGGTGCCCCGATATTGTATATCTATTATAACAATAATCAACCCTGCCGGCGTACTGCAGTGATCTGGGTTTGCAAGTTCAGCCTGCTAAACTCTGCCTGGTCGTGGGTTCGAATCCCGCCAGTAGGCATGAGCGTTTGATCGTCTCATTAATCACCCACACACAGGCAAAAACCTCATGTGAGCATCAGCCGCAATGAATAATGAACAACTGTTCAACTGAACAATTACCTTGGTATTATGAGAGGAGACGAATGTGATGCTGATGCCAGTTTGTGTGAATGTTGGGCCAACAGTGTTGGCGGAGTTCACTGATAGAGGAGCAGAGCTCTGGTCCCAACACCAATCTGAGACTCTGTCCAACGACACTTTGTACTCTCCTGGTAGCACGTTGTCCAGTCTGTATTTTCCACCTGTATTTGAAAAATTTAAAGATAAGATCTACTAAAATTCTACCTTAGATCTACTAGACCTAGGCTACCATAATATTATTTATGAAAACTCATCATAAGGAAGAAATGAATATTTTGCATGAGAAATTTCTAAAAAAATCCACTAAAAAGCACGGTCAACATTCTTAAACTTATCGTCAGCCTTGCATAATAATGCCAGATAAGTTTGAGCGGTTGAACAGAAGCATTGACATGTGGTATGAGTTTGATTAGGTATGCCAGATAAGTTTGAGCGAGTGAACAGAAGATTTGACGTTTTGCATGAGTTTGATAAGGTTTAACGTCCAAGAACAGTTTGATAAACTTTTTCACTGTGAAACGCTTAACAGAATAAAACAGATGGTTCATTAAAACTTACGTGAGCGCGCAACCATCCAATTCAGTTTCATTTGTCAAACCTGGCATAATCATGCAACACTGTCGATAAGTTTGAGCGTGTGAATCGGGCTTAAAATCACTAGGCCCAATATATATGTAGTGGTTCATCTTTCTAGTATACTCTATAGTATAAAGCTTACCTCTACAGTATATTATCTAGAAGTATGTAGAAGTTCAGTGTGAACTTCTCAACATAAATGAAGAAATTTTCATGCTGATATGAGTTTCTGTTCATAATTTACAACTAAAGCAATACATTAAAGCTTGAACGAATAAAAACGGTTAACTTTTATGAAGTTCATCCGGAAGAGTGAAATTGGGAAAGCATCATTTGCAAAAAGTACATTGAATTTGGGCAATTTTATAGAATAGATTGGAAAAAACGTTTATTGAATAAATAAGTTTGTTTTCATGCTGATATGAGTTTCTGTTCATAATTTACAACTAAAGCAATACATTAAAGCTTGAACGAATAAAAACGGTTAACTTTTATGAAGTTCATCCGGAAGAGTGAAATTGGGAAAGCACCATTTGCAAAAAGTACATTGAATTTGGGCAATTTTATAGAATATATTAGAAAAAACGTTTATTGAATAAATAAGCTACCTTAAGCGAACCTCAAAGAGGCTGCTTGACAAGGTACCATATACGAAACATGTAAATTCAAATATAAATATACATATATCAGTGAACTTTATTTTCAGAAGAATTTACTTAACAGTTAAAATCATCATGATATTAACTAATTAATTGTTGGCTCAGCTCTCAAAAGTGTTATATTTTATAGTCAACCTGAACTTACATACAAAAAATAGAACGGAATGAATTACAACAATACAATACATTAGTAATGAATTACATTATGCTACATCTGAAGTGTAATTATTCAACCAAATTTTTAAATTTATTTTCAATGGGCGCATATTTAGAAACTCAGCACAATTATCGGGTAAATCATTGAAAGTTTTTGGTACAATGTAGATTAAGGTTTTTCTGGCTAAATTATTCGAAGTAAATGATACAACAAACCTATCATTCCTTAAATCGATTAACTTTCATAACTAAATATTTTTTGCTGAAGTAATATTCTAAAAATTATATGGAATAAATTCAATCTTTTGAATGGATAACCAGTAGTTCTTTAGTTACGTAATCAATTACAAAAACAATAATTCTATAAGAATAGAGGAAATAATATCTAAGTTTCGAGAGATTGAAATAAACAGTATTTTTGTCTATGTTAAAAAAATAGAATGAACAAACCTGCTGCTGTTGTGGTGGTGAAATGATCTTGTCCGTTTAGAGAAGCTACAGTTACTGTTATTCCAGAACATGTTTGTTCAGACAAGCAGACCACCTGGCCTCTGATGATGGCTCTGAGCTGAGAAAATTCGATGCCGGACACTGGACTATCTTTCACAACTATCTCTCTCTGAATTGGTGCAAACCTGTAAAGAGAGTATAACATGAGTAACAGGACTAATCA
Source organism: Nilaparvata lugens (assembly GCF_014356525.2). Lineage (NCBI taxonomy): Eukaryota > Metazoa > Arthropoda > Insecta > Hemiptera > Delphacidae > Nilaparvata > Nilaparvata lugens. The sequence continues at coordinate 22,372,604 of NC_052504.1, read as the reverse complement.
GATTTCATAACCACTATTTATTTCATGTACTTTATTTATTTTTATCTATCTTTTTATGTTGTTTATTTATTTTCATGTCGATTTTACATTTCAAGGGGTTTTCTGATAATTTATTAAGTTCATCAATAGTTTAGATGAAATTTTTCTTCAAGCATGGAAATACAGTTCTGTATATGAAACATGGAATTGTGTGCCTGAGAAGATAATTTTGAATAAAATTTAGAATTTAGAAATAGGCCGACACATCTAGAAAATACCTGAGTCTATACCTAATTCATGCAGGTGAACGGGCTAGAGTCAAGAAAACTTCAATTAATCTTGCCATGCCTGATTTAATAGGTTTATACTATAGAAAATCACTACAATTTGAAATAATTGAAAAATACAAACAGTTTCAATAAACATTGGCAACTAAAATCGAACAACAGAAACAACAATTTCATGTTACTTTGTTGACATTCTTCATCTGATTCGGGGGCGCATTACTATCCCCGTTTAGATAGCAATACGTCACAAAACCAAACAATATCAGTCATCAAATAACAAATAATTAACTTCAACATAAAATTACTCAAGAAAGAAAAGCCCGTTGAACCCAAGTTTCGTCGATAGTAACCCATATAACCCATTTCATAATAATTTTGAATCCCCACTTTTGATTGACATTCTCGAATGAACCTTTGTTTCACTACACTGCACTTTCGTTGGTTTGTACGTTGCTTTATCGTCGGGGTTACAGTACCTTGTTTTTGGCGGTGAGCTTTTACCGGTTGAATTTGGCTTGACGGCGACGTCCTCTTACGTCCCTAGACCTGTCGTCTGAACGGGTGTCTTGAAGCGGTTTTACATAAAGTTGCGGAACCAAAGGGGTGGTAGTACAAGAAGTTGGTTTGGGGACACACATGAACCGCTGTAAATAAATGTATTACAGCATTAATTTCTAACTCTTCCTACAATTCATCAAAAGCTAAAACAGGAGTTATCTATTGATTACAATTAATTAAATTCTTTCATTCTTTGAATCCTCATTTTATATAGATTTTTATCTTTAAACTACTGATTCTTTTTATCAGAATTAATGGATCTTTCTTCACAAATAATTCAAATTGAAATGATGCTAACTTATATGATATTTTTCGTTTGGTTTGCGAAATCAAATATAATTTTTCATATAGTAGCTCGGCTAGTATTGTTGGAAACTTGTGCGCCAGCCAACATTTATTTTATTTATTATTTATGAACTATAGGACGCAATCCAAGTGTAAATAACGGGCATTCGCCCAAAACTGCTCAGAACCTTAATTAAAAATGAACATTCCAGAGTTTATGATTTGATTTACCTACAAATACAAGTCCAAAAACTAGTATCAACTGAAATTATGAATTTATCACCTAATAAAACAAGACACTTTATAACACAATAAAAGAAAAAAATATTGAAAATTTCACTTTAAGGAAAGATAATGTTTGCCTTATAAGATTCACCTTTAATTAAATAAAATTAGTAGACACATAGAAAATAATTTAAATTGTATTAAAATTTGAACATTCATTAATATTAATTTCCTGGAGAAGAAAAACTTTCTTCTTCATCTATTAAGATTTCTATCATAAAAAATTTACTAAATCATTCAAAAGCCTTAATGACATAAGAAAACAGAGTCTGAAAAATATAAATTAAAAAATGTCATAAACTCAATATGAACAATTCTTAAAAGTTTCATTCCAATTTAAAGGCTATCTTCCTGACTTTCAGCAATACTCTACGATAATATATCTCCAGAAACAATAACTCAAATGTAACGTAACTGAAAACTTTCTATACTTCTGTAGAAAAAAAATTATAAGTATCTTCCATCACTAATAAAATCAAAAGGATTATTCTCAATCAATATTATTAACTTGAAAAATAACAGGCTTAATTAATTCAATACTCTTATGGAAGTTTCAATCAATTAGATTATTTTAACCTTATTTTACGTACCTTAGCGGTTATTTGAAGAAACAATTATTCGTACATGATGAAGAAACACAATTAAACCTTTCAGGACATGGCACTACTAGTAAATTTAAACATTAATAAAAATAAAACTAGCTCCTACATTAACTACTGAAATAAACTTATAAACCTGCCCAAAAAGGGGGAAACATAGTGACTACATCTTTACTCTCGTAGTGCTCCTAGCAAAGTGTCCTCCGGAACGTAATCTGGTCTCTCGACTGGGGAATCCCCACTACTGTATTTAGAAACAGGTCTCCTATTGGGCGAATGGAATCAATTTGACCAATCGTCGCGTGGCTTCTACAGCCTTTGGACCAAATAGTAACTGCAAAATCGGTAGTTTGTTATAATTTCAATGCTTGCTGTTTTCCAACTTATCGCATTTTATGTCGCGACAAGAAGGCTAAGTTTTAGAGATAATTCCATAATCTACATTCCTCGACGACTCGGAGCCACAATTTTTAAATATCTATCATGGGAAACTCGAAGTCATGGCCGTTCATAATAGAGAGAGAAAATAATTTATTTCGCTAACTCACTTACAATAATGGCTCTAGTCTATTGCGTATTAAATTTACTATTATAACTTGGGAAAAGGCCTGAATTAAAGACAGTGCCCGGCACACTCCCCTTCCTTCCGGTGTGAAACACGCAAAAAGAAATCTAATCAGGATATGTTACCATAGAGGCATTCTGTATGATTTGGAGAGTCGAATTTCTGGATTGATAGTAGGATCCAATTTGAAGCGGGCCCTCTTCAAAAGAAATCTCTTTAATCATTCCGAAATTCAGCAAAATGTATAACTAATTGAGATTTGTGGCAAGAGTCTTTAAAACTGTGGCAAGAGTCAGGACAAAACAATATGGACGTGTCCACCTTTTAAGTAGGTACTAAAGACGGACCGAGTATAATAATCTTGAATACTTCAATCACTTTATTGAGTCCCTGGTTATTTTCTTGGCAAACTCTAACAAGGGAAAACGTTTAAAAGACATCATAGTTTTAATTGGTTCTATGTTACTCTGCTGTTGTAAAATATGAAGTACGTTTGATCATAATAGTAAAGGATGAAACTTTTTCACTCAGCTGAATGTATTGAAATCTAACTATCATTACTATAGAGTTGAGAGTGCAATATATTTTTAACAATATAAAGCAATTCAGTAGGCAATACTATTCTACATAGACTACGATTCAAAGATAATAATGGTTGAAACTGCAACGCTAGCGAGTCATCGGAGAGCAATGACACACGCTTGATGTACATTCCGTAGCTATGAAAATTTCTATCCATTATTGTATTCCAGCAGGAAATCTCTATCACTGAATTGTATTAAAGTGAACTAAAACGGAATCAGTTGAACTGAATAAACCTATGATAAGATTATAATTGTATTAATCACGGAAGGTAAACTAATAAAGAATAGGGATATCAACAAAATAATATGAAATATAAAGCGAATAGAATATAAAATATGAGGCCTTAGACATTATTCTTATTATTTTATGAATGGAATATATTTTATCTATATGTACTAACTCCTAACTATGTGAATGTATAATTCTTAACTATGAATGGATGAGTATTAAGCTATTGAAAATGGGTATAGTATAGAATATTATGATAAATCGTCTTATGCTAAATAACTTATTATTATTAGAGACATCACATACATACATTGCTACATAGGATATTATGACTGTTGATGACTTCAAAAATTGATCATCACCCGATTTACCAAACAATCAATTATCTACTACCGTGGGAAAACTGTACAATTATTTCATTTACCGCGAGTATGCAGCCGTGCATGAAATAAAATTAAACCTAATTCACCTACCTAAATATATTTAATATTACGAAGTTAATAACATAATTTAATGACTAATCTAGTTGCGCAAGTTATTTACATTCCGGAATTTCTTCTATATACATTATATTGTCACGTAACAAAATCTTTGACTAATAAACCCTTCATGAACCCGTAATGAATCCTTCTAACAAATACGGTAAATATCTTTATCATAACTCTTTTTCTCCTTTCTCCTTCTCATTCATTAGGAATCATCTCGTTGAGTGTATAGAGACAAGGCTATAGAGTGGCGCCATACTCACAAAAACCTATCCAATTATAACTCACGACAAAAAATCTTGCCTTCAATAGACTGATCTGTATCCTTTTTTCAACATAACTCAAGTAGTCATCTTTCAAATTGCTGTTTATGGTGGTTTCAACCGTTGAACATTTTTATTTGAGAGACATGAGCTTTTTGTACAAAATTTTGGGTGGCGGGGTCGTGTAACGATACGGTAACCGGAGAAAACCAGTCCTTAATAACGAACGGTCCCTTCCACCTGTAACTGAGTTTGCTAGAAATCTTATTAACGGCGCTGGATTGTACATGTGCTTGTAATAATACCAAATCACCCGTTTTGAAAGGTACATCGACACGACGCCGATCATATCTCTCCTTCACTCTCGTATGTGCTCGAAGTAGATTATTTCGAGCCTTCCTCCAAATCTGAACTGTTCCCGAATTTAGTCGTTCGGGGAAAATCTCATCCAACTTCCATGCATTAAGCAATGGGTGATTGGGACTATACCTAAACATAAGTGAAAAAGGGGTACACCCTGTGCTATCATGTGAAGCCAGGTTGAAGGCCAATGGCAGCCAGCTTAGGCAGTCATGCCATCTGGTTTGCGATTCTGCGTGAAAAGCAATCAGAGCGCTTTTCAAGTTTCGGTTCACGCGTTCAGCTACATTGGGGCAGGGGTAATAAGGGGGCGTTGTGATATGTTGGATTCCTAATTGGAAACAAAAATTTCTAAACAACGTCGAAGTGAAGATGGTCGCATTATCTGTCACCAGTCTTCTAGGCACAGAAAAATTAACAAAGATTGATTTCAGTGCTCTAATTACGGCTGCAGTATTTCCTTTTCTAAGTGGTATTAACCAACAAAACTTAGTAAACGAATCAACGCAAGATAGAATCTGAGTATATCCCTCAGTAGTTTTGACTAACGGGCCTACTAAATCACAATAGAAACGAGCTAATGGTTCATTGTCAACTCTAGAAGCAAGAAAACCATAATTTTGTTTAGTGGAAGGTTTACTACGTCCACAAATATCACATGACTTTACAAGTTGGGCAATATCCTTTCTAAGTCCGGGCCAATAAAAATGTTCTAGAATCTTATGTGTGGTCTTTGCAAGGCCCAAGTGTCCACCAATGGAGGTCTCATGATAATACTTGAATACAAGGGGGATGAGAATTCTAGGAACTACTATCTTCAGCTGATCGCTAGTCCTAACTTCAGTAACTAGAACACCTTTCCGTAAACTGTACGGGAATTGTTCTTCATTCTTATCAATTTTTTCGAGAATATCTTTACAAAAGGGGTCATTGTCTTGATGAACTCTAATATCGGTGAAGACTAGAGGGAAATCAGACAACTTCAACGAATTCACCATACTAAACAAAGGTTCGATTTCAAATTTTGAACTTTCTGGAGTTTCTTCGGTACTAATTTCATCCTGATACATTCTTGAAAGGCAATCGGCCACTACATTTAATCGCCCGGGTATGTGGGTGACTTCGAATTGGTAGGTTAACAATTTCAAAATCCATCTGCCAATTCTTCCCGTATTTTTGGGGTTATTGAGCATCCAAGTTAGAGCAGAATTATCAGTCAATAATTTAAATTTGGAATGTTGAAGGTACAATCTAAATTTTTCCATCCCGTAAATCGCCGCTAGACATTCAAGCTCGTAGGTTGAATATTTGCACTCCTGTTGACTCAGTTTCTTTGAGGCATAAGCAATAGGGTGAAAAATACCGTCAAATTCCTGAGAAAGTACAGCAGATATGGCCGTTGAAGAGGCATCCGTTTGGAGAACAAATTGCTTAGAGAAATCGGCCGTCTTCAAAATAGGAGGACAAGATATGGCCTTTTTCAACCCTTGAAAGGCTTGCTCATGAGTTTCATCCCAAATAAATTTACAATTTTTTTTTCGAAGATCATTGAGCGGTGCGGCGATCTCAGCGTATCTAGGGATAAATTTATGAAAGTAGCCCACCATCCCGATGAAACGAGCGATAGCTTTTTGATTTTTGGGAGTAGGAAATTCACGAATATTCTTGGTGCGAGAAGGATCAATAGAAATACCATCTTGGTTGATCAGGTGACCCAAAAACGAAATCTGTTTTTTTGCAAATAGAGCCTTTTCCGGATTGACGGTGAAACCAGCTTCACGTAAGCGGAGCAGTACGGCCTCAATATGTGCCAGGTGTGAATCAAAATCTTTAGAGTAGATAACTATATCGTCCAAATAATGAAAAACAAACTTATATTTCACATCTCCAAACAGTCGGTCTAATACCGAAGAAAGTGCTTGTGCACCGGTAGCCAGCCCGAACGGAATACGCTTGAATTGATAAGTATTTCGCATAGTACAAAACGTAGTTAAGTGTCTACTTTCTTTAGCAAGGGGGATTTGATAATACGCTTGATTCAAATCCAGTACTGAGAAGTATTTAGCACCATTGAAAAAGTGGAAGCAATTTTCGATGTTTGGTAATGGGACTGAATCTAACGACACCTTTTTGTTTAAGAAACGATAATCAACGACAAGTCGCCATGAATCACTATTCAAATTGTCTTTACTGGATTTACTTACTAGGAAACAGGGGGATGAATAATTTGAGATCCCTGGCTCAATAACACCCTCAGCTAACATCTTCTTAATTTTTTCTTCAACAATTTCCATCTTTATTGGATTTAATTGATATGGGGGTCTTCTTACGGGTTCGGTGGAAGTTAACCGAATCTTGTATTCTGTAAGATTAGTTTTGCCTAATTTTTTGGATAACACATCTTTAAATTCATTAAGAACTCCTTCCAACTGGGATTGTTCAAGATGCGATAAGTTATCAGCAACTTCTGTCACGGCGATAGAGTTTACAGGTTCAGAGCACTTTGCTTTCCAATCTTCTTCGAATTTGAATTTGTAATTGGGTTTGAAACCAAAGAAATATCTTCTATTAAACAAGTCAAGTATTAATTTGGAATAACTTATGAAATCACAACCTAAAATCATTGGAAAAGGTACATCATTGGTAATGAAGAATTTGAAATACCAGCTGAAATTTTCTACCTTGATTTTTAGTATTACCGACTCATGAAGCAATAGCTGCGTGTTGTTGGCAGTTGTACAACTAATGTTTTCTTTCTGAGTAATGAGATTTGGAATTTTCGACACTAGGTTATCATAAACCTTTCTTGAAATAATCGAGCGTATGGCTCCAGAATCAATTAAAGCAACAGACCGTATTTTAGGAGACCCTAAATAACAGGAAATAAAAGGAATTACATTATTGCACAAACCTCTAATCTTTCCGTGGGAAGGGTGTCTTTTTTTTCTTGACCTACTAACCCTTTTCTTAGTGCTTTTCTTAACACCATGTCGTCTAGCCCGTTGGATATAACACTGAGGCGAATAGGTGGAATTTTTGTCAGACTGGTTAACTATCATGGAAGCGGTACGTTTTTCTTTTGTTTGTCCTAGTCATATTTTCCGGTTTCTACAATCGCGCGAATAATGACCGATCTTATTACAAGTATAACATTTCACCTCATTGTCACGCTTAGTAAAGGAAACTTGTGTTTGACCTTGGGCATTATTGTTATTTCGAAAACGTGAGTTGTTGGGATTAGAATGACAGAATCGAGCAATATGACCAACTTTCTTACAATAGAAACACCTTTGTTCAAGTTGTTCATTACTCCTACTAGGCGGGTTAGGACCTGACCTATAATTATCGTTCCTAGGCCGTTCAACTCGGTTTCTTTCTTCATCGGCGAAACTCAAGTTTTGAGCTTGTACGCTCATATCAATCAATTCTTTATATGTCTGAGGACGACTATGGAAGATAAGTCTGGATCTTTCGGCAGGATTAAGTCCCGAACAAATGGTATTCACAATTTCACATTCGATTAAATTTAAACGTAATAATTTCGCGGCCTCTTTAATTGATACTATGTAGGCGGACAACGGTTCGCCTGTTCTCTGGAGTCGGTAGAATTCCTCCCTTTCAATGACGGCCAATAATCTTTGCGGCACAAAATATTTTAGAACCTCAGCATGAAACTGATCAAATGTATAATTAGAATTAATAGCAAAATTTATGCGATCGGCTAGAGGTCCTAGAGAGAAAGGTTGAAGGATCTGGAACAATTGTACATCCGGCAAATCGAACTGAGTTGAAATTTTTAATGACAGAGCGATGAATTTCAACAATTTGTCCACGACTAAACCATCAGTGTGTGGCAAATCACGCAATAAATGTTCGATCGGGTTAGGGAGACGATTATAAATCGTATTGAACACCGGTGTATAGCCTGATTGAGGTACACTTTGAGGTAGCGCCCTAGTAGACGTGATATTACTGACTGATTGCCTAATCGGAACAAATTGACGGGGGCATTCAATGCGTATACTGTTAGGGTTCAGTCCCAAGCATGAATCAAAAGTTTGAGTTTCTTTCGGTGCGATAACCAATGCAGGTGGAATGTGCTCTGTGTCGCCGTGTTCATTAGAAACTGGTGGTGGGGCGGGGACCTCTACTTTTCCTACATCTACTTTATCTACACCACTTGTCCCCGGGAAATCAAAAAGCGATGGACTTAAGACAGGGGTGGTGAATACTACCGGAGCTGGGGACGGGGCGCGACTTTTGACCTCCTTTTGTACTTGCAACATAACGGGGTAAGCCGCCTCCAGGGTTGCAAGGCGTTTCTGGATTTCGTTAATCAGTTCGGAATCAGACCTCTCCTGAGCATAATGAGACAGGTGAATAATTCTATTCAATACGTGTAAGAATTGGTTCACTATTCGATTGAACGATTCTTTCTTTTCAGCATCGGAACCAGTTTTCAGTTGAGGTAACCACTCATCAATTTTAGCAGTAATTTCATTGATACTCTTTAATTCGAGTCGGGACCTGTCTTCATCATACACCGCGCGATGGATTCTACCACTACCCTCACCGCGTATTTGACGGTATTGTTGTCTCAAATTAGCGACATCACAATCAACATTACTAGACCAACCGAATGAATTGAGTTCGAAAAGTAATTCCCCTTTTAGCAGATAGTTTGGATTGATACTACGCGAATACAAAAGACCAAGATCGAAATTTTTTTCTATGTCCTCTTTGACATCCCAAAAATTAACCTTAACCGGGCTGATGGCCGGGGAACGCGGGCTGGAAGCCATAGTGTTACGATTTCAATCCCTTCGCACAAACTTACAAAAGATTAACCTTATCACAAATTTAGCATTAATTTGGAATCAGTTTCACGTTTTCTAATTTCTCCAACTAATAAATTATTATTCAGGTTTTAAACTAAAATCTCTCAATATTCACTTTCCCTTCTACTATACTATGATGATACTCAAGTACCCGATGCGTGAGACCAGAATACGTACGTTGACATTACAATAATTTCTATCATCATTCACGGAATTACAGAATACAAAAAATTTATTCAGCACTTAGAATCAGTTTTTTCTCACATGTCCTAGTTTCTTCTACTCATTTTTATTCTAACGTTAAACCTTTCAATATCAATGATCAATTTCAATATGAAGTTTCAGAATACTTTCAACTTAAGCATCAATGATACTTGACTTTATCTTTAAGCACTTCAAAAGATTATCATTTTAATGGTTTAACATAACTGAATAACTTTCCTGTTTCATCTACAATTATTTAAACTTCAGAAAAATTGGAGTAGCAACAATAAATTATTCATTCAACTCCAAACCCAAAATATTGACAGTTAACACGTTCACAGAATGAATTATTAAGTATAGACTCAGAAAAATTGATCTAGTATTATTAGAGTAAGTTATGAAAAATTTAATTTTTTAGAAAATTTGAATTCCAGAGATTTAAATATCTCTAGACAGCAGAGTGGCGCAGTTGTGTGCCTGAGAAGATAATTTTGAATAAAATTTAGAATTTAGAAATAGGCCGACACATCTAGAAAATACCTGAGTCTATACCTAATTCATGCAGGTGAACGGGCTAGAGTCAAGAAAACTTCAATTAATCTTGCCATGCCTGATTTAATAGGTTTATACTATAGAAAATCACTACAATTTGAAATAATTGAAAAATACAAACAGTTTCAATAAACATTGGCAACTAAAATCGAACAACAGAAACAACAATTTCATGTTACTTTGTTGACATTCTTCATCTGATTCGGGGGCGCATTACTATCCCCGTTTAGATAGCAATACGTCACAAAACCAAACAATATCAGTCATCAAATAACAAATAATTAACTTCAACATAAAATTACTCAAGAAAGAAAAGCCCGTTGAACCCAAGTTTCGTCGATAGTAACCCATATAACCCATTTCATAATAATTTTGAATCCCCACTTTTGATTGACATTCTCGAATGAACCTTTGTTTCACTACACTGCACTTTCGTTGGTTTGTACGTTGCTTTATCGTCGGGGTTACAGTACCTTGTTTTTGGCGGTGAGCTTTTACCGGTTGAATTTGGCTTGACGGCGACGTCCTCTTACGTCCCTAGACCTGTCGTCTGAACGGGTGTCTTGAAGCGGTTTTACATAAAGTTGCGGAACCAAAGGGGTGGTAGTACAAGAAGTTGGTTTGGGGACACACATGAACCGCTGTAAATAAATGTATTACAGCATTAATTTCTAACTCTTCCTACAATTCATCAAAAGCTAAAACAGGAGTTATCTATTGATTACAATTAATTAAATTCTTTCATTCTTTGAATCCTCATTTTATATAGATTTTTATCTTTAAACTACTGATTCTTTTTATCAGAATTAATGGATCTTTCTTCACAAATAATTCAAATTGAAATGATGCTAACTTATATGATATTTTTCGTTTGGTTTGCGAAATCAAATATAATTTTTCATATAGTAGCTCGGCTAGTATTGTTGGAAACTTGTGCGCCAGCCAACATTTATTTTATTTATTATTTATGAACTATAGGACGCAATCCAAGTGTAAATAACGGGCATTCGCCCAAAACTGCTCAGAACCTTAATTAAAAATGAACATTCCAGAGTTTATGATTTGATTTACCTACAAATACAAGTCCAAAAACTAGTATCAACTGAAATTATGAATTTATCACCTAATAAAACAAGACACTTTATAACACAATAAAAGAAAAAAATATTGAAAATTTCACTTTAAGGAAAGATAATGTTTGCCTTATAAGATTCACCTTTAATTAAATAAAATTAGTAGACACATAGAAAATAATTTAAATTGTATTAAAATTTGAACATTCATTAATATTAATTTCCTGGAGAAGAAAAACTTTCTTCTTCATCTATTAAGATTTCTATCATAAAAAATTTACTAAATCATTCAAAAGCCTTAATGACATAAGAAAACAGAGTCTGAAAAATATAAATTAAAAAATGTCATAAACTCAATATGAACAATTCTTAAAAGTTTCATTCCAATTTAAAGGCTATCTTCCTGACTTTCAGCAATACTCTACGATAATATATCTCCAGAAACAATAACTCAAATGTAACGTAACTGAAAACTTTCTATACTTCTGTAGAAAAAAATTTATAATTATCTTCCATCACTAATAAAATCAAAAGGATTATTCTCAATCAATATTATTAACTTGAAAAATAACAGGCTTAATTAATTCAATACTCTTATGGAAGTTTCAATCAATTAAATTATTTTAACCTTATTTTACGTACCTTAGCGGTTATTTGAAGAAACAATTATTCGTACATGATGAAGAAACACAATTAAACCTTTCAGGACATGGCACTACTAGTAAATTTAAACATTAATAAAAAATAAAACTAGCTCCTACATTAACTACTGAAATAAACTTATAAACCTGCCCAAAAAGGGGGAAACATAGTGACTACATCTTTACTCTCGTAGTGCTCCTAGCAAAGTGTCCTCCGGAACGTAATCTGGTCTCTCGACTGGGGAATCCCCACTACTGTATTTAGAAACAGGTCTCCTATTGGGCGAATGGAATCAATTTGACCAATCGTCGCGTGGCTTCTACAGCCTTTGGACCAAATAGTAACTGCAAAATCGGTAGTTTGTTATAATTTCAATGCTTGCTGTTTTCCAACTTATCGCATTTTATGTCGCGACAAGAAGGCTAAGTTTTAGAGATAATTCCATAATCTACATTCCTCGACGACTCGGAGCCACAATTTTTAAATATCTATCATGGGAAACTCGAAGTCATGGCCGTTCATAATAGAGAGAGAAAATAATTTATTTCGCTAACTCACTTACAATAATGGCTCTAGTCTATTGCGTATTAAATTTACTATTATAACTTGGGAAAAGGCCTGAATTAAAGACAGTGCCCGGCACAGAATAGTATAAAAGTTTTTGTTTAGTTTAGAATTAGTCATAATTGCATTATTTTCACATTAGTAATTAGTCACAATAGGAAACCAAAGAAGACAAACTTAACCATAATGCATACTTCATACATAATTTTGGAAAATATTAAGTATTATCACAGAGAAAAGATAGCATCTATATATATAAAAGCGAAATGGCACTCACTCACTCACTCGCAGAACTAAAAATCTACCGGACCAAAAACGTTCAAATTTAGTAGGTATGTTCAGTTGGCCCTTTAGAGGCGCACTAAGAACGGATTTGGAAAAATGTCCAAAGATATGCCCAAAATCTGCGTTTTTCCAGCGTTTTCTCAGCTTTATCGAGAACAAATGAACAGAAAATGTTCAAATTTAGTACAGAAGCTCAGCTGGGGTGTAATAATGATGTGTTAGAAGGAATTTGAAATAACGCCAAAGATACACCCAATATTACCTTATAATCAGGTAATCGATGCTATTATGCCATGAAACATTTTTTGAATTCCCGGCTCATCACTAGGAAAGTGAAAATACAAGTATATATCACCGTTATTAGACCAGTAGTGCTTTATGGTGCAGAAACTTGGGTCCTAACTCAAAAAGACGAAGCGCTACTTAATGTCTGGGAAAGAAAAATCCTCCGGAAAATATATGGACCTATCTTCAGTAATGGAGAATGGAGGATACGTACTAATCAGGAGTTACGAGAGCTTTTCGGAAACCCAGACATTGTGAGTGAGATAAAAGTTAGGCGTCTTAGCTGGCTGGGACACCTTGAACGAATGAGTGACTCCAGGAGTGCGAAAAAAGTCCACAGAATGAATCCAGGTGGAAGAAGATTAAAGGGAAGACCGAGAATGCGCTGGATTGATGACGTAGAGAATGACCTGAAAGAAATGGGTATCAGAGGTTGGAGGAGAAAGGTGCAAGACCGAGACGAATGGAGAGGCATATTGCGGAAGGCCAAGACCCTCAATGGGTTGTAGAGCCACGGAGTAATAAAAAAGTAATACACCCAATATTAGCGGTTTTTTGCGTTTTTCTCAGTTCTTTCATCAAGTAATAGAGGGAAAATGTTTACATTATGCAGGCGAGCGAAGCTAACCCGCTGATCTCATTTTCGGACGATCCAGTCGGGGGTCCAGGGGGCGGAGCCCCCTGGCTAGACGAATATGGCGAGCGGAGCGAGCCTGACGGCTAGTATTGTTATATATTTCATCTATTGAAAATTTCTTTCATCTTTCCTCTATGGTATTATGTGACAGGTAATATGTTTCATGTATTATTGACTAATAATAACCTAGCAATAATAATTGCAAAACTATAAATAGACTCATTAATTTTAGACAATAGGCTACCAACTCGCCAAAGTTTCGTTTTTCTTCTCAACCCTTTTACACATCAAAAGCCAGTATTGACTTATGATACATTTATTTCAACATAAAATTTTTACATGCGTTTAAAATCCATGATATTTTTTACAATAAATAACATATCTATCTGTCAGCATTCCTTACAAATAAAATCAATGCTCTCCATTCAGCCAATGCTGACACTTAGAAATGAATCTCACTCTACCCAATCCAGAAAGTATGTTGTACCGTAGAGAAAAGATAGTATATGATGATATTCCATGGTATAGGTCGTTTATGTTTCAAATTTCAAGCCGAATCTTTGTTAACTCAAGCCGATTACTGTAAACTACTGTCTATTATTAGTGTTTTGGCCGGGTGAGAATTTAAGAACGACACACTATTGATTGATTGATTGATTAAGTACTTTATTTATGTAAATAAAATATATATTGGTTTATACACTTATATACAATAGCTTACAATACAGCAAAATTATAGATAAATTTACATAATATTTATTTATTTATTCGTGGACAGAATCACAAATCATATAAACTATAAATATAGACTAATAAAATAATTATTGAACTGTATATGAAATGAAAAAAGCAATTTGGAATAACTATAGATAATATTGTTGTTATGCATCTACATAAATTGGCGGAGCTTTATCAATTAAAAGCATAAAAAGCACATTAAAAGCATATCAATGTCCATTCTTTGGGAAGAATATTCAAAATATCCTTCCCACTAACTCTCTACCAGTATGAAAGACTACCAGCGTCACATAGCTTCACGAAAAAGAACTACCAGGACTATCGGCTCGAGTTAACAGCGAAATTTGGAACATAAACCATGTATGAGAAATTATGTCACATAGCCACAGAATGGAAACTATCAATCAAACGCCTATCCAACCAATACTTTTTACATGACAAAAATACTAGACACGTCACGTGACTGCGCCATCTTGTTATAAAGTTCCAATCCTGGTATTTTGATAGGCTCGCGTGAACGAGATCAATTGATCCGGATCAGTAAAGTGATCCGAACCTCCCATCAATACTATTACAATGCGGAACTTTCAAACAAGATGGCGGGTTTTTGTGCCAGGGTACTAGCCGAGTTTCCATACTGTATGTATACTGTGACATAGCTTCACGAAGAACTACAAGGACAATCGGCTCGAGGTAGCAGTGTAATTTGGAACATAAACGCCAAATCCCAAGGGATATCTTCTTATGCTATCTTATCTATAGTTGTACTCACTGAAGTCCCTTGCTCTTCTCGTCAGCCGTAACAGGGACAGATGCGTGGTAGACGCCCGGCGCAACAAACGTGCAGAAGTCGCCAGCTGCACTCTGCACCTTCACAGTAGTCGCAGCACCCGACTCCTTCGCCACTAGCTGGACGTCACGTGACTGCACCGGCGTCGACTGCGAGGAAGGCTTCACTTTGCCGCACACTTTGTACGAGTCGGGCACTATGTCATCGAGCACCGGACTTTTTGGTGTCACTTTCACTTCAGTTTCCTTGAATAGTACATCATCTGTGGAGGAAAATAACATGATGTAAAAACAATGAATATTGGGGAAGGTTTGATGAATATAAGGAATGTAGATGACAGTAAACTTATGGATTACATGAGAATATTAGGATTCTGTGGATATAGTCATCTGTGGAGGGAAATAATAAGGTGTAAAAACAATGCATACTGAAGAATGTTTGTGCTGCCTATAAGGAATGTGTATGACAGTGAAGTCTTGGATTACTTGGGAGTATAATGATTCTTTGCCAGGCTTGTCAGTAATCTACAAGCAATATGAAAAAACGAATAAAAGTAAACAAGTCCATGATTTATTATTAGTTATTTGACAGTTATTATAAAAGAGAAACGGGTTTATTATATACATTAAATTCAAAGATTTATTCCAATAAAAATGAATACATCAATTTATTTCAATAAAGTGATTTGCTGGTCCGGTTTGCCGAGACGACTAAGGCGTTACACACCCTTAAGTCTGCTAGCGCTACCTGGTCGTGGGTTCGAATCCCGCCGGAAGGAATGGAAGTTTGTCGATCATCTCATAAAATTATTCTCGCACTTTCCATCACCCACGCATAAACAAAAAACTCATGTGGGCATCATTCGAGATAAATAAAAAATTTAACACGCTGGTTGATGAACAGTTCAATTCTAACTCAAGTTAAAAGAGAATTTCACACATTGGTGGTTTATTAGACAATCACTCAGCTTTTCAACTTTATTAAGAGCAAGGCTCATGCACTCTTATTCACAAATATTTTCAATTTCTCACACTTTCACATTCTGACTTCTCATTTTTTTCAAATTCAAATTCATTTATTGCCAAAAAGGAAACAAACAATAATTTACACATCATACACATACATACACGAGCAAAAATAAAAATAAAAAGTTCATAATACAATTACATATACATGAGAGAAGAAAAAAATTATAAAATTTCTAGGCACGAAATTTAGGCTTCTAGGATGAAGCTAGCAAGAGTGGTGCCAATCTACAAATCCGGTTCTAGATTTAAGTTGAACAATTATAGACCTATATCTCTGCTGTCTGTCTTCTCAAAGATATTGGAAAAGATAGTGAAAAGAAGACTTCTCAATTTCCTCAACTCATATAACTTTTTCTATAATAAACAGTTTGGCTTTCGTGAACGCATGAATACTGAAATGGCTCTTGAAAGATTCATGTCGGTTGTTTTCTGTGGCTTCAACTTCAGGCCAGCGCGCTGTGTTGCAGGACTGTTTTTGGACATCAGAAAGGCATTTGACACGGTTAACCATTCAATCTTGTTGAATAAATTATCTAAGGCTGGTATCAGGGGCATGGTTCTGGATTGGTTCTCTTCATATTTGAAGGACAGGCAGCAATATGTAACTATTGGGAGAGTGAAGAGTGAGGTTCGGGGAGTGGACTGTGGTGTACCACAGGGTTCCGTCCTTGGACCAATCTTGTTTCTCATCTTTATAAATGATCTCTATTCGTGTGAGTTCAATGGTATGCCTGTGTCCTTTGCAGATGACACTGCCTTGGCATATTGTGGACTGGATGGCCCCAACTTAGAGAGAATGATGCAGGATGATTTGGATAAGCTATTGCTTTGGTTCAGGCACAATAGAATACAGCTCAATCTTACAAAAACAAAATATATATTGTTCACATTAACAACACCATGGACACTGCCTTCTGCACTGAAGTTTCATGGTGCCTGTGATCGGAATGACTGTGACTGTGAGGTCGTTGGTCAGACCAATGCCATTAAATATTTAGGTGTGATTGTTGATGAAAAGCTTAACTGGTCTCAGCATATATCTATCATAAAAAACTATCTGTTACTCGTCCTGCGAAAATTCTATTTCTTGAATAAATTTCTCCCTTTAAATGTTCTTAGGCAGTTATATTTTGCATTTGTTGATCCAAAAATAAGTTATGGTATTAATTGTTGGGGCTCCACCTATATTTGTCACTTGAAGCCATTGATAACGGTGCAGAAATCGATAGTCCGTGTTATAAATAGAAAGGGTAGATATGAACATTCTTTTCCTCTATTTCAGTGCCTTGGATGTTTGCCTCTTAGATATATGTATGTGTTTAAGGTCCTGTATATGTTCTTTGTAATGTCTGGAAACGGTGGTCATACGTTGCTCAGGGATGTTCCCAGCTATCAAACTAGGAGAGTGACAGCTGATTTACTGAGACTTCCCAAATCGTATACCACTTGTTTCCAGAAATCGTTTGTATTTCTTGGCCCCAAGTTTTTTAATAATATCCCAATTGAAATCAAGAGGCTTCAAAATCAACTTGTTTTCAAAAAAGAATTCTTAGATGGCTCAGAGGTCTTATGCCTGACCATTTAGAATCCTTATTCAATGTTATTTCGTAGTTAAAATGTAATTTTGGTGGCTGGCAATAAGCATTAGTAAGATGAGCTGTTTTTGGAAAGTGTGCAAGGTGTGTGAATGTGAGAGTGAATGGTTGCTAGTCTTATCTTTCTCTTTTCTTTTTCTTTCTCCTTTTATTCATGCATTTAAAAGTAGTTGAAGTGATATTCATTCCTGCTTGCAAACGTGGAGTATTGTATACTTCCAGCAGGTAGTATTTTTTATTCCGATTCACAAATTTACCGTATATCTAATAAAACATACCAGTATTTATTTTATTAATCTTCCATTAATTATTTTTTATCTTACTGAGCTGAGTGTTTTGTTTTTCTTATTGATTCTGAATGTGAATATTGTGAGTTTGAATAAATAAAATTTGAATTTGAATTTTGAATTAGGCTTCACCAGCAAAAAGATAACTCTTTGCCCGCTGGTGAGAGTTGCTTGAAAAAAATCCTTAAAATAACTAGAAATTGAAACGAAAAGGCTTTATAACAAAAGTAGAGACACAAATAATCATTTTTTTCAAATAATTATTTGAAATGAAATGATATTTCAAGGCTTTATTCAAAAATTGGATTTTTGAACCATTAATAGAGATTGTTTCATTGACAGAGAAGCAGCTTATAACAGCTTACCAGCTTTAACTGAGATAAGATAAGTGCCAGCTCTCATGCTATCAAGATGGAAGGTGCCATCAGTCTGCGTTGTGGCGACCAATTTATTCTTTATGTATATACTCGCTTTTGCCATTGGTCTGCCATCTTTGCTCCACAATACTCTGCCACTTACACTGAATCCTTTCACCTACAAAAATAACAATGCAAAATGGCTGAGAACTCTTTTAAAGTTGAATATTTCTATTTATATTATTATATTCACAGCTTTGCAGCTAACGTGCTATTTGAAATAGTATCTTGAGTCACAAGGACGGGAAGGACCCTTTTGCAGGCGAGAATGATGTTCCTAGTTGAGGCGTTAGCCGAGACTAGAATTTCATTCGAGCACTGCAAAAGACATTCACGTCCAAGTGACTTACACTATTTTTTGTCATAATAATCTAGAAAATAATAGGCCTAATTGAGAAACAGTAAACATTACCTGCTTGTGCTGACACTTAGACCAGTTATAGAATAGACACGGCCTATTGTATATTCATACTGAAAGTCGATGAAGCCAACATCTACTGCCATATCTCCAAATTGTGACGTCAGCATCAGATAAAAAACTTTTCTGTAGAGTTTGTTTACATTGTTTTCCATAGCAGATTGTGTCTATTTCTGCGGGAGCGCAGCTGGAGTTTACCATTTTAATGAATAATAATTTACATCCTTCTGAAATAGACACAATCTGAAAGTTTTCTATCCGATGATGACGTCACGATTTGGAGATATGACAGTAGATGATGGCTTCAGAGGCTAGACTTCCCAGCGTGTCTATTCTATAACTGGTCTAAGTGCTGACATTACTATAAATGCATTCTATAAACATAACCTAGTTAGTTTACAAGTTTCGAATCAGGAATTTCTTGATTGTAGTTGACAAAACTTCCACCTGGAGCGCTAAAAGGCGGTTTTCGTACCAGTTTTGCTGTTCCAAATTCGGAAATAGGAAACATACTTGACTGTGAAGAAAACATCATTTTATTACAGTATAGCATGCTGTAATGAGAATCCTATGTTTATTAATTTGTTCTACAATCAGATGTTTACCGGCTTGATTTCATGGATGTAAAACAGCTGAAATTGAATGACTACGATAAAAATAAATTTTCAATCAGTCATAATATGCGTTTAAACGCAACAATTCATCTTATTTCTCTGTTTTGAGTTGTCAATTTACTTTGCTGAATAAATTCATGATTGGAAATAAACGAGAACAGTATGGAGATATTTTTTATCAAGAACACAGAAATACTCATTTATTTCTATATTCCAGGGCCCCAAAACAAGAACTAGCATGCAGGAAAACCCCACTGAAATTCCCTGTCTTTAAAGTTTCTAAAGTAATCAATTTTCAAGTCATAAGACAAGTTGTATGACCAAGGCTGGAACAATAAAATCAAAACAAACGAATGATAAAAAGTTAGAAAATAATAAATGCACTGAATAAATAATAAAATGGTTGACAGCGCAGAAGATTAGAAAAACCATTAGTCAAAAAAACCAATGTCATTTTCTATTTCAATTTGTTTATACTGTAAGGGTATGACATTGTTGAAGCTAACTTTCACCAGACTACACATAATTTCAGACTTAAGCTGATATCACATTTGCTCAGAAATGCTTCATTTGAAATACCTGGAAAGGAGTTGGTAGTGCCACACTGTCATGTTCAACAGCGAATTCGAGCAGCGGAGGCTGGACATCGAACTTGATATTCTGAGCTCCCTTATAATGCGGGATGACCACGTATTTGCCCGACGGCAGACACGGGAAAGAGAACCGTCCCGACGCATCAGACACCACGTGACAAATAAGCAACTTATTTTTCAATTCTGGACTAGTAGTGCTGAATCCTGATACGTGAGATTGGTCGCATCCCATCAGTGGTTTCTCCTAAAAATTGCATTGGATAATTTATTATTTGACTGTTTTCAATTGGATAATTTTCCAACTCTCAAGTGATTGCTACAGGTAAACATACAGTATTTTTTTGTAAGGTCGCGATTGATCAAGGTATAAAGCTTATTGACAGGGTAAAAGACTAAAGCTATTTAGGAGTTGAAATTAATACTAGAAATTCTAAATTGACTAAGGGAATTAGCCTATATAATTTGACTACATAGACTGAAGAAGGTGATTTATATATTACATCATTCAATTCCTTATATTCCTAATACTTATAAGATCTATCATAAATATGTTTTGGACGGTAATCTTGAAAAGAAAATAATCATGATTGCATAGACGGAAATTCGTCAACAACATTAAGTCAGTTTTATATTAACTTTGGATGACATTTCATTATAGCTTCTACATATTCTGAAAAACGTATTATTTTAGGAATTATATGAAGTCAATGTAATTTTTCATAAAAACTTGATAACAAATGTACTCAGATATCAAATAAAAAAGATAAATTATGATTTAATAATCGACTTACAGGTTTCTTGTCTCCAAAAACGATGAATGTGACTCCAGTGATGGGTTCTTTGTCACTGGTGACAGATCCAGAAACCTCATAGCCAGTAACAACAAGACTGTTTGCTGGGACAACGGCATTGCCTGTCTTCACTGAGATTGCAACTTCTTTTTTGGAGAGCATCCATCTGAAACAGACAAACGTTTATCAAATTGAGATTTACACTGAAGTATCGTCAAATTAGTTGGTGAAAATAATATGAAAAAGCATGGCGATGAAAGTATAAAATATTAATTATTGAAGCAACAGATAGACAAGATTGGTTTAAACAGATAGATTGGTTTTGATAAGGTATCAATAAATTAAGCTCCATGCGCCGGCTACTCCCGTTGAAAGGGTGACCACTTCAAGAGCCGAACTCCTCTAAATACCATTTATAAGGTTGAAAATCGCTTCCCGGTGGTTCGGAACCACCTAAGCTTTAGGTCCACTCATCTCATAATTTTACCCCTCACTACTCTTACACAAGCCTATTGTGGGCATCATTCTTGGCGAAAAAGATAATAATTACATGAGAGAAAATATACAAAGACCAAAACTTCAAACATATAATTTATGCTAAATATATTCTGCGTGAAAGACTAGCCTTATTTCGGAAAGTCTCATACTACTGAAATTCAGGAAAAAATTAGCACAAGGATTTCCTTATTTTTTCTAAGGTTATTTACAACGAGTTTTATTTGAATAATAATCAAAGAATAAAGAATACGGTATTATCAACTATTTATTCACACGAAATCAGGTTGGAAACAACAGGCATATAAACCCAAAACTCATTCCGATATAAATTAAATACAAATTATTTATAAATACATCTGAGAGAAAAATAAATCAATTCTTCAACAATTTACAAGTATTCAGATAAACAATCCACTGAAATAGAAATTGAAAAGTAGTGTAGATGAAATACAACAGTGATTAACATTAAAAAAAGTGAAACTATGTTGCAAGCAAACAACAAAAATCTAGAATGAAGTCACACGCCGTTCGAGGTTAGCGAACAAAACTATTAAATACAAAACTACTTTCTGTATTAGAATTGCAATGTTGTCTTTGGCTAAATGAACTCAACAGTGACGGCCATCCTGATCTATTTTACATATTTAGAATTTCCAAGAATCATATAAGAAAAAGAACAAGAACAATATTTTACTTGGAATGAGATGCTTTGATGATATAATTTCCTGGAAGCACCGGTGTAAATATGAAATTGCCATCTTTCCCTGTTGATACTTCAAGTTTAGGCTTTCCCGACTCATCGAGCAATTGAAGCGTAACTCCCGCCGGGCCCGCAGTACTGCCAGCACTAGTAACCTGGAAATACACAATTTATAAAAAAGATAAAAAAATCACGCCCATTACATGGCAAACCATAGTTGGCAAGGTAATTGTTTTTCAGCACACCACACCATTTAGCTAATTGACTTTTATTGTGTTTGTTTTTACATTGCAAACGCTTGATGAAAAATGGCGTAAGATAAGCTTTGGCATCACCAAATGAAACAAACTATTGTTTGGTGGTTTATATTAAACTGAAAACAAATACAGCTACTGTGACGTGACTGAATGGTAGAATTTGCTTTTGTGAACTCTAATAATGGAAGAATTGGATAGATCCATTAGGATAGGGCAAATTAGTAGCTTTAAAAATCATACAAGCTATCATTTCTAGACTATACAAAAATTCCGCTTGTTATTGATATAATGTGGTATATTTTATACACAAAGCAATACGATTTAATAAGTATTAAAATGTATTACCTTTCCAGTCACAGCGAATCCTTTAAAATGGAAATTTATATCCTTTCCTAGACTGCATAGATCTGTAGCGCCATCAAAATTCACAGGCACTTCAACTGGATCAAATGTCCAGCCTTTTGGTGGATCAATCTGAAATAGACAACAAGTTTTATTCAACGTCGCTATCACAGTTTAAAATGTTTTTTTAATAATCTTCTATTGACGTAACTGACATTTGTTACTGTCCAGAGAAAATTTAGTAGGGTGTAGAAGGTGAAGAATGAATTCGTATGTCTTGTATTTTAATTACTCGTTTTGTTCAATATTTACGCAGAAAAAATAGTACAGAGCATAGTTTGAATACCTTGTAAGTGGTCAAAATATAATTGTTTTATATGGCTTATAAAAAACATATCAACTTCGATTTTAAGATTTCTAGCATAAGCTAGATAATCCATTTTATTGGATAAACCATCCACCTTTTGTAATGGCGGGTTGGGCGCAAGACGTAATTTGGAGGTCAACTGATATTATCATTATAGCCTAATAATAATATAATTTTATCCTCTTTAAATACTCTCAAGTCCTACAAGGAGTAGCCTGTATCTCCAAAACTGTAATTGGAAGACTAAAATTTGAAAACAAATTTGTTAAAAGATCAATGAAGTAAGTTTATATTAAGTAAGTTATTATACCTTCAATAAGTATCCACCTTTATCATATAAAGGTAAAAAGTAATATCCATTATTCGGTGCACATTCTGTGTGATCTTTTAGACTGCCTTGCTTCGTGTACCTATAACAGAAAAAAATGATTAAAATAAATGGAAATTAATGAGAAATTTCATTTATTCAAATTTTGATTCTCATTAGATATTGATTAAAATAGACGTATTCCTATAACAATGTCTAATCAAAGAAGAGAAATTACTAATGTTTTAAAATACTTATAATTACAATACAAGGAAAAAGTCAAAACATATTATTGGCTCAGTAAAACGTTCTTCCACTGTGACTGTTGAGAGTGGTGTTTTGCCTCTGAGAACGGTTGTTAAGCGTAGGTCAATCTTTGTATCTAGGCTACAGCCTGAAGTGACGGTGTCTGAAGCTACTACGTATCTGGATCAGTCTGGCATAGCCAGCTCGGAATTTGACTGCCAAAAATTGAACTCCTATTCCTCTTTCAAGTTGGCTGTAGCCGATAAGTTCTTTGATAGTGTGCTGTCTGCTGAATTTTGGACGGAGGGGACCGAAGTTAAAAAATACATCCGTGCAAACAGGAAAAATAAGCCATCATCTAATGTTTTTTTAGGCAGTCCAAAACAGTCTCCTCACCTGAGAGACTAATTGATTCTGACGATTGTGTTTCCATGTATGATTTTCCTTGTGATAAACTGCTTTTTGACATCCTTTTTTATAATGTGAAATGCCTTAAAAATAAAGTGAATGGACTGGAATTGTTTCTTAGCTCTAACATGAAATTTAAATTGCTGTGTCTGTCTGAGCATTGGATGTGCTTGGATGATCTAAAACTTTTTAAAATTGCTGGATGTGAGTTGGTAGCCTACTTCTGTCGAAGTGAGTTCCAGTGTGATGGTGTTGCTATTTATATAGACACATCTGTGATTGCCCACTTTGCATGCATTCACATTTCTATGCACTGTGTTGAAAAAGAGCATGAATTCGCATTTGTATCCCTAGTGCATGCAAAGTTGGGCTAACTGGCAGCCCACTAGATTGGATGCTTGCCTCGATAATGTGATTACAAATCTGAACATTGGCAATAACATAAAATCCTCTCCTCAGTGACCACTTGGCACTCGGCTGCAATGTGGAATCGCCAACTTCCACCAACCCTGCCTCTGTACCTGCAGTGCGTGATCGATTCACTTGGGTGCGACCCATCACACAGGGTAGACGCGAGCGTTTTCTGCATTATCTGACCCTGATTGACTGGAGCTTCCTGAAGGATCATCTTGATGGGCCCAATTTCACGGCGATTTTTGATAGACTCCTGACTGGCTTCAACAACTGCTTTCTACTGAAACGATTCCTCTCTGGAAGGCCTGGTAAACGTGATGCACTGTGGATTACGGACGACCTTCTTGACCTGGTTCTTATGGCATATGAGCGGTTTCGGGATGATCGACTTCTGTACTCTAAACGGACCTACATGGGTCTTAGGAGATCATACCAGCGGGCTGTTTTTGCGGCCAGGATGCGCTACAACTCTGAGCTGATTAACCGGGCACCCAATAGGTGCAAAGCTGCCTGGGGTATCATCAGGGCCGCTGCAGGTGTGCCAACTCCTGGTGCTGTTCCGGTATCTGCGGATGATCTTCACGACGCGTGGACCAGCTCTATTCGCGAGATCTGCGAGGGGATCCGAGCTTCCCCTGTGGTGGAGGCGGATCTGCTCTCAGCTTCGGTTCGGCCTCCCGCTCTTCAGCTTTTGACCTGACGCCATATTACTTGTGATGATGTCACTCGAGTTGTGAACTGTTTGAGCAAATCGGTTAGTAGAGACATTAATCTATGGTATGACCAGTGCTACTATTAAGGGTGTATTAGCTCTTATTGTTGCTCCCCTGACTGCTTGTATTAATCTGTGCTTCCAGCAGTCTATATTTCCTTCTCAGCTTAAAATTTCTAAGACGGTGCCTGTCTTTAAGAAGGGTGATAGGCATTATCCTATTATAGGCCTATCTCCATCCTGTCTGTTACGTCGAAGATTTTTGAAATCCTTATTGCTGAGCAACTCCTTACTTATTGTGACCAGTGCCTCCTGTTTGCGACCACCCATTTTGGTTTCAGGAAAAGAGATCCACCACTGATGCAGTATATTTCCTGCTTTCCATAATATTTGATTGCTTTGAGACACGTGGAATTGCTGGGCTCACCTTGTGTGATCTCAGCAAGGCCTTTGATACAATGGATCATGCTATTCTCATGGACAAGCTTAGGCATTATGGTGTGGGACCGTCTCCTCTCAAACTGATTCAGGCCTACCTGGGGGGTCGCAAATAGGCGGTACTGGCTAATGGAGTACTCTCTGAGATCAGGGATTGTGTTGACTGTGGAGTGCCTCAGGGCTCTGTCCTGGGGCCTCTGTTGTTTCTGATTTTAGTTAACGACATAGCTCAGGTGGATGGCAGGTGTGTTGTCTGTTATGCGGACGACACCACCTTCTTCAATGCTGGTCGCGAGATGGGAGGGCTGAGGGCAGCTATGGTGGAGACTGGGGCGTTTGCGTTGGACTGGTTCTCTGGCAATCGCTTCCTCCTCAATGAAGACAAAACACAGTCTATTGTGTTCAGTTTCAGAAATGGGAATGAGTACAATTTTCCCCCGTCAAACTGTTAGGGTTTACCCTTGACAGGAAGCTCTCATGGGGCGAGCACATTGAGACAGTCTGCGCCAGGTTGAGCAGAGTGGGTTTCCTGCTGAGAGGTCTTAAATACAGTGTGCCACCTCATTATCTTGAAATGTGTTATTTTGGCTTTTTTCAGAGCTTGGTTTTATATGGCCTCCCCCTCTGGGGAGGAGCCACAGATGTCGCCGGTGTCCTTCGTCTCCAGAAGGCCCTGAGGATTATTTGTGGGGCTGGTAGATTGGCCCACTGTCGCCCGCTCTTCATCAAAGAGAGGATCCTCACCGTCCTATCCCTCTATGTTATTCATACCCTTTGCAGAACGCATGGCAAACGTGGGGTTGCTCGTAACCCGACAGAGCTTCCACCCGTATGAAACTAGGGGTAGACTCAGGCTGGATTTACCCAACCAGGGGCTGAGCAGAACTCGGACTGGTCTGGCTCATATGTCTATCAGCCTCTATAACAGGCTGCCTCTGTTGACCAGGGATCTGCCTGCTGTGCGGTTTCGAGGGGCTCTGAAGAGCCTGCTGACGGATCACCCTCTGTACTCACTCCATGAGTTCTTTATGTTGGAGAGCAATGTGGTGAGTGCCTATTTTCTTACTTGATTTCTGCCTTAGGGCAGTTGTTTTTCTTTTACTTTTCTTGACGTGTCCCAGTGGACTTCACTTTAGTGATCCCTTTTATGGACCTAATTAATTAAATACTAAATACAATTCCACCGTAACATAGCTTAACCCTAATGATCTTATGTTGCCGACTCATCTGAGAAACGCTTCATGTGGCTTGGCCCTTAGGTGGCCAAGCTATTTTTAGTGATTTTGTTAAACATACTGAACATAAATGTTAAAGGCCCAAGTAACATATTAAATCGATTTTATAATTCTGAAATTTGTCTTCAGGTAAGTAGGTCATCAAGACAGCGCTACAGCCCGGCGTGGACCTTGGCATCTTCGACAATTCGCCTCAAATCACCTCTCTGACATTTTATTCTAAAAGACCTACACCCTCTTTTTTAAACCACTTTGGAATAAACGTAGATTATCAGCTAATTCCCAAACTGCAACCCAATCAGTCAATCGGAGAGCTTCCTTCCCTGCTGACTCGTCAGGATAACGCCTCATATGGCTTGACCCTAAAGGTCCAATTCCTAAACGACGACTGTACGACTCCAGCCGTGCGACGACAGTACAAACGGCTGCAGTCTATTGCTGTATATATTTGACAATTATAGCAATAGCAGCCGATTCCCGGCGACTATAGTCGTGCGGCTACAGTCATTGCTAAGGAATTGATCGGAACATAACTTAACTATTTAACTTAACTTTGGTATTATATTTTTATTCAGGTTGACTGAATATAAAAAGAATAATTTTGATGCCGGCGTTACACTATTGCCAAGTACGTATAAATAATGAAGATGAGCGATAGAGTGAGGATGGCTACCAAGCCACCGCTCAAGGATAGTGTATAGCTATACACTATTCTAGGCCACCGCTCTCCTACAATAAGCACGGCTTGTCTTCGCTTAATTTTTTGATGACTAGACAAGCAAACATGGTGCCAGCGCCACAAGCCTCTTGCTGGGTCTTGCCAAGCTGTTTATACATCTATTAAGGGCCGAATGATGGCGAGCGGTGGCATAGTAGCCATCCACACTCTGCACAACTACACCCGACTTCATTTGTACGCAAGAGTGTTGCAGCGTTATAAAGGCGTCTAATGTCTATAATGCAAAGAAATATTATCAAGTAATATTTGAAATTTAATTGTGAATGGAAGCCGGCTAATTTTGGTGATTTTGTCATTAGGATAACATCCTGAAATGATAGAAAATTGAAATCGAATTGTTGACTCAGATTAGGTGGGTAACTAAACGACACTCTCAAAGCCAAAATAAGAATGTAAACAATAACCTGTGCAATAAAAGCAATATTATAGTAGAATATATATTAATTTTAATTAGAACACAGGGTTCTTATACTTACAGTTTGATTCCAATCTGAGAGTAATCAACAGCGATTTCACTTTTCACGAAGCCATTACAGCCAATAATATTTTCAACAGAAGAAATTCCAAGAATTGAATTAAAAGTGATGAATATATACAAAAGGAAACGAATACTACTTTCACTCATTCTATAAAATATGAATGTGTAGGTATGGTAAATTAAATTAGTCTTCAACTACAGAACATGATAAATTGATTGACTGATACGGTGAGTAGCAAAAAATACAGAATTTCTAGGTTATGAAATAGCCATATTGTCAGTGCCATCAGCTTTGCATTGACCTCAATATTCATCTAAATGGCATTGAGTCTGAGACAGCTGATTTTGTGAGTTTCTGTTCCAATTTCAACTTTCTGCTTTTTGTTGCTGTTCTGTTTATAATCGTTTGTGTGGTAGAGTTTTTTAAGTGATATTTTAAATTATAATTAATAACAAATCATTCTCATTACTTTATAAAAGATTTGTTGATCCTCTAAAGTATCTCTTTATTTTAATTCTTCTTTAGATTAATGTTGAAAAAAGTTATACGGTAACTTCTTGATAAATAAACAAGAGTTAACCTAAATAATTAACACTTGCTTTCACTTTTTGATCATGCAGCTTCTCAATTAATTAATCATTTATCAATCGTATAAGAAAATATTCAAAACCTCTACAAATAATGGATGTACCTATATTGTGAGTTATGATCCTGGTTTTCATTCAATTAATAATTATGTAGATAAAATATAGGTATCACTATAACTTAGTAGCACTGACAACTACCGGTGTTCAAAGATCTTAAACATTTATATGCATCATGAATTTAATCACAAAACAATTTGTAATTTTAAAAACCGAGGATTGTCAAACCTACGTTTGGCTATCTAAAAAAATTATTATTAATAAGATCTGTAATTTGTTCTTATTCAGTAACTTATGTTTTAGGCCAAAAACAACTACTTGCTGTAAACTTTTCCAGTTTTTTTGTGCAAGTACCTGTAAAATTATGATAAAAATTAAAGTAATGATGATAAGTTTAATCAACTCAACTTTGGTTCTATTTTAATTTGTAGAACAATACAATATTAATTAAGTATTTCAGTCAACCGTTACTTAGCTACTAAGTTATCAGTAGGAAAGAGAATCACATTTTAATAGAAGATCATAATTACAGCAAGATAATATGTATCACAATGATAATTCTGTAATAAATCTATATCAGTTTTTACATAATAACTTTTTTTGAAAAGAGAGGTTCTCGATTAAAACATTGATGCATAATTTCATGTTGAAAATTTGAAGTGTCATTTTGGTGAAAAATTTAATGCTATTAATGTTTGTTAAATTGATAAACCACGATTTTAAATATCTAGAGTTTCTTCTTCTAAAAATCTTCCGAAGAAGCTCTTTATATTCATAGCTAATTAAGCACTGGCCACACCAACGTCTGCTAGATGTAGCGAGCTCGCTCCCGCGGTGGTAATTCAGGCCACTCCAAAAAACGTCCGCTAGCGGTAGTTTGGTTTTGTTTTTGTTTTGATGAGTGTGGTTCTCTAGTAGTGGGAGAAGGCCGGCAACCACAGCGCACTACCGAAGGTGAACTTTTAAAACTCGCTTTCCATGTTATTCAATTGTGCAGGCCAGACCGAGCTCGCTACCTCGGCGGTAGTACCACCAGCAGACGTCTCAAAAGTTCGCCTGGCACGGCCAAGTGAAACTACCGCCGAGGTACTCCCTCTGCGGGAACGAGCTCGGTGTGGCCTGCTCAATTTAATAACATGGAAAGCGAATTTTTTAACTTCGCTACCGCCGCGGGAGCGAGTTTGGTGTGGCCTAGGCTTTAGGATATTGGCTGAGTATTGAGTATTAAACCATTAATCTACTGTAACTGCAAAAGTAAAATTGAACAAAGAATTCCAAGAATTGTATCAAAACTTATCACTTGTGATGTGAGAAGTGATGATTTGTGTTCTTCGCATTAATGAGTATATCAACTTGTTTGAGTTGATTAAATTTAAAATGAATACCTAATAAAAATTGGAATTGAATTTATTTTTACATAAACAGGATAGTTTGATTCACATAGATGTCATGAGGTTTTTTATACTGGTGTTATACCTTGAGTAATTTTTTTTTTTCAGGGAAAGCAGTGCAAGTGAAGTGACTATGCTCTTGCATGGATTCAGCCAGTCTCAATATGTGGCATTGTTTGAAGAACATGGTATAACATTAGAAGTTCTCCTATCTATGACATTAGAAGACATAAAAGAAATTGGCGTTGAGGATGACCATGATTGTCATTGTATAGCTGAAAAAATACAAGAGTTCAAAAACATAAGGATGAAAAATCACACCCAAAAGGAATTAAATCTTACATTCAGGTAATAGATTTTTTAGATTTAATTTTGTTATTTTGAAATATCCTTCAAGAGTTCTATAATGTTTTTCATGTATGAGAACGTGTTTTTGTTATGTATTTTTTCAGTGGCCATTGAGCACGTAAGGCCTCCTAGTAAATTGGATTGTTGCTCTGATAAAGATTTTGCATGGCAACCTTTAAAATTAGACTTTATGAGGATTTCATCAGAAATATAAGACCATTTTTTTCCAAGAAATTTCCAGTTGTTTTCAACAAATATTTAATAATGGATGTTTCTCAGATCTCGCACTTCTCAAATTTACTTTTCATATAAATTAATATACTATGTGGAGTTGTTACATCTGACACACATCAGTTTCAAACTTAAAACTGCCCAGTGTAAATCAAAACGGAAAATGAATTATTAGTGTGTTCCTATTTAAAAGTAGATGATATTTATAACTCGCGTTTGATTTATTCTATCATGAAATAAATCTTCTTGGATCAATTCATTTAAAAATCAACAATTGCAACTTTCTATTTTAAAATATGCTTTAGTAGGCTCACCTATAGGCTATAGATGGTGCTTGGTCGAGGGTTTCAAGCTCACTAAATAATACCAACATATCGCTGCAATTAGGCATTTTGTCCAAAGTATGTATGTGGTTAGAATAAAATGAATACTAAGATTTAATCAACTGAAATTAATTCTGAAGAAGTACTGAATTGGTTAGGATTTATAATAGATTTAAATTGACAACTTTTCATAATAAAGTATTAGGTAAGAGAAACAGCAGTTCTGATTGATTTGTGAGCTTTAAACTCTCCTGCCACTAACGCACTGACCATCTCCTACTGCAGCCAACGATCTATATAAATACTAACTGTTAGTACATATAGATAGTTGAGTGCAGCTACTATATCAAGCACCTGCAGATTTAAAACATATAGACGTAGAACTATTAATTCCAATTAAAAAAAAAATAGCGTTTGTTGATCCAATCCCAAAAAATCAAAAATATCTATCACTTCCAAAAGAGTAGAAATTTTCATCTATCATTCATTCATTTATTTTATTGACAATTACAAATCATAATTACAATATAATATGATTGGGAGAACACAACAGGCATAGCCCAAAACTGTCTTCTCCCAAATTTTTACAAATAAAAGTTTCAAAAAAGAATGAGGTTATGATTTCACTTTTCACTTCAAAAATTTCAATTTCCACTTCAAAACTAAAAATTTAAAATGTTGATATTCAAAAACTAATTAAAAACAAAAATATTTCACTCAAATCTCTACCAATTAAAATTTTTTTAGTAATTTTGCTAAAAAGTTTTGAGCCAGAAAAGAAACACAACTTACATACAATCATACATGGTTAATTTACAATACTGTGAATCCACTACATCAATTACAATTCATTCATTTACACACACAAGGTACAATACTGTATAACAATATAAAATATACAATAGAATACTTGCAAATAAAATAATAACTTTATAAGGATGATACAAAGTTCACTTTTAAATGTCAAAATCAATATTGAAGGCTATATAAAAGTTCAATACCATATATAAAGTTTAATTGTTATTGATTATTTCAAACAAAATTAAGCATTGGATTGGTATATTGCACATTTTAGATGAGATAAGGATCAGCTATTAAATTTATTGATCTCAGACAAAATAAAACTTCAATAATGGAGTATAGACGTTATGGCAATTTGTAAAAGGTATGGTAAAATAGGGGAATGTGTTTACTTGTGAAATATTATTGTCTAGTCGGTGTTTAGAACAAGTAAATTAAATTTATCCAAATGGTCTAGTTTTGTAATTGTTTGTAACAAGTTAAGGATGAAGAAATAGGATTATATATTCTAAAGATTAATTATTTTATAAATTATTCATTATATTCCAATGATATGATAATTTTTAATCAACATGCCAGTTTTTTACAAGTTTTTTCATGTTCTTTTCGACAGCCAACAAGACGCCATGGCTCTTTGCACGAATACATTGAAACAATTGAGTCTGCTACATGCAGCTCTGGCGTACACGAGGATTCGACTGAAAACAGAAGGCGTTCGCAATATGCTTGTTGATAAACTCACCACTGCCAGCGTCATAGAAGACCTCTGCAAAGATGCTGAAACCCAGAATGGCATTCTTCTGAAGCGGATTGAATCACTACACACAAAATTGGTAATTTTCAAACTTCATTTTTCATTCAAGCGGGTATCACTCAAATCATACTACTCCTGGATTGCGGTTCTGAATGATCTCTACTGATCATATTAATTGATTTTAGTTATCTGAAACTGTACTGTGAAACACGGTACTTAATTGTTGATCAGAGTACTTAGGGTACTTTTTACACTATCAAAATTCTTTTATTATGATTTCATTATTACCATGATATCATAATTAACAGAAATCAACATTGAACCAAAGAAATCTGTTAAAGATGTATTTTTTATGAAACTCGATTACATGTTTTTATTTATCGATTAACATGATTTGGAGCTTTTCACTTACAAACTTTACTCTAAATATTCAAAGCGAGTGAATTATAAAGATATAAATAAAATTATTCCAATTTACATACCTAATAATAGTTTCAAATATATTTTTAATTTTTCTGAAAATTAGTAACAAATATCAAATAAAGTATTCCAATAGGACTACTTGAATTGTTTTAATATAGAAATAACTACATAGGACCCTTTTTAAAACTTTTTTTTGTAAACACTACTAGTTTCAGCTTTCAAGCCATCTTAAAGTGTCTTTTGAATTTGAGAATTCTGAAAAAACACTTGAAACCAGAAACTAGTAACTTAGTGTTTAGCCTATATATATATATATATATATATATATATATATATATATATATATATTTAAGGGTACTATGTAGTTATTTCTATACTAATCAAACAAATATCAAGTTGCTATATTAGATTCCCGATTAAATTGATCAAATTCATTTCATGTTTTACAAAGTAAGGTAATTCTGTTCCCTCTCGATTTTTCAAGCTGGCAATTTTCAGTCAAGAGGATTTTAATTTTTGTATAGGTGAAAATTATTCAAGTTGTATGTTCTTTTCAACTAGTCAAGCTGACAGAATTCATAAACAATAATTTATTAATTTATTATTTATGTATTCAACAGAGACAAAAACACGTAACCTAATCATAAAATGATTGGAAATGGAAAAACAGGCTTATAGCCCTTACTATTCCATTCCCGAATTTTGATTGAAAATTAGTCCAAAAGAGATTCCGTCAGCATTTCCGTCAACACAAATATTTGTGTTCCCAGAATAATCTTGAAAAATTAGACGGAAACAAGATTGGTTTGATTTGGTTACGCAGTTACACTGGTTGGTATTCTAATAAGCTTCTAAACCTTCTCAATGGTTCACTCCAAAAATCGTAATGCATTATAAAAAATATAATGCCTATATAATTCAACAATTATGTTTTCCTTTATTGCTGATCTTACTTTTGTGATCAGTAAACGAAAATGTGGATCAACAACCTAATATAAATGTGATAACTATTCATTGAATTTAATATAATGAAACAACCATATCTTGAAAAAATTCTGTACAGCATATATTTTGGATATTTTACAATGTAGCGTACTTATTCACTTTTTCAAATCTTTCGAAACAGATTAGCAGCACACATTTGCACGAGTAGCCTACGTATTACGACGAATAGTCAGTCACTAAAACATGATTTTAAAGTATCTATAGTGAGGTTCACGTTATAATGGCAGTGGATGAAGATAGGAGAATAGCGTTGCCGATTCGCTGCCTTAATTAATTATATTTCTACATTGTCAAAAACATAATTGGCATCGTTGTGGAGCTAGAAAAGGATAGTACAACCGGCTTTGTCGAATGATAGACAAGGATAGCAACACCAATGTTAATCAAATACTGTCATTATAACGTGGACCTCACTATACTATAGTCAATACCTATTACTATTAAGTAATAATAGGTATTGCTATAGTAGGCCTACAGTGCATTCGTACTGCATTAGTTATAGTACAGTACTATAGAGTGCATTTCTATAATATTTCAAGAAATCATCATCTGTAATATTTGCTTTTGTTGCTGTTAATCTGTCAGCCATAGTTCAAGTTCATCCAAACTTCCAACTTCAACACATGTGCGCATTATTACCGAACATTTCTTATCTTGTTTTCATTATTGTAAAGTAATTCTCCTATTCAAAAGTAAAATATTCACTGTTGTTATTATTCTTTGTCATTCTGTTTTCAGAAAACAAAACCGGAAAGACTGTTGAACAAGAAACAAATTGGTATAGTCACCACTATATCAACTGCTGTAGCTGTTCTCATATTTGCTGTTTATAGAAGTAGTAAAAGATAAAAGACTGTATGTAAGTTAATAACCATCTTTAATTTTTATATATTTTTATTTAAATTGCGTTTATGTGTGAGTATGCATTATTTTTTATTAGTCTCCTGATTAAACAGTATGAATTCATATTTATGTGAATCCAGATTCCGTGACTCATATCTGGCTCGAATGAGAGATATGTCTTTGTAATTTTTGCCATAACTTCTTTTTTGTATTAAATTAAGTCTTAACTTGATCTTTGTGGAAATATTAGTGTTATCCTATCTACATTTTGTTTCAATTGATTTAGATTCATGGAACTAATTCCCGACACACAGATTCGTCTATGTGGAGAAAATGTCCTATTTATTATTATTCTCCTTACTCAATTCTCTTGTAGTTGTAGATAAATTATATTTTGATAGGTTGTGCCCGAGTATCCCTCTGATGTGGCTTCTGATTGATTGTAATGATCTAAATTATGAATCAAATTGAGACCTCGTTTGAATAAATAATATTTTATTTTATATCACTTTCCAAAAATTCAGATCCTCATGATAAGGTGCTCTTCAAAATGCTTTTCAGATTATTCTGTGCTGTAACATATTTAAATCTGGGTAGATGAAAAGCCCTAACAGAAATAGTAATAGGTCTAAAAATAAAGTAATTGGCTAATATCGCCAAGCAGATAATAATCAAGATAAGATAGCATCAGCTTGTTCTGGCTAAATGGTACAAGAACTTGAAAAGGATTTGAAGGAAGTTTATTACTCATAAATAGATTATTTATAAAATATTTGAAGATTGAGGTTAGGTAGATGTATTCACAGATCGGTGACCTAGAGATCGATCAAACCGAAGAACGTAGAATCTGACCAAAACCCCTTGGCAGAGCTTTATTGCATTCGGATGGTGTGCAATGTGAAAAAACACCCGTCCACGTGGCTAATTATTAGTTAGCATGGAATTAATATTAATATATATAATATTAACTAGCATGCAAAGAGCATAAATAAAAAACCAAATAAAAATAATTTAATGTATTCAGGAAGTGAGAGTTACCAGGCGCATGAATACCTAATAAAATTTGCATGCACCAATAGTAAAACGGCAGTTGATGGGCGGCAACTGTGGGCCGATTCAGGAATATTTGTATATATTTATATAATTGTAGTAGATTTTGTGTAAAAATTTGTGTAATCTATGTTATCAATATGGCTCGAATGCAAAGAAATTATTAATCATATAATCTAAGCAATATTTTGGCATTTTTTGTAAGATCTATTTGAATTTAATGGCGGAAGATTGAGATATTTAAATTTTATGCTAATTTGAAAGTCGGAAAGAGGATCTGTAAAACTTGAGAAGGAAGAACCAGCACTCGCCAGCCAGATGCCACCATAAGAGGACCCCAAATATTTTAGAGCGAATTACCTTATTAATAATTTTGTAAAAATTTAAATTTAAAGTAAATTATTAAATTTCTTAAAAGACTTCGTGATGCTATTGTGAAGCAGAAGTCATTTTTCATTTTAATTAAATTTATAACCCCTTGGAGGAGACGATTCCGGCTACCATATTCCCGGACCGCATGGAGTTGGATCGACATCGGCGGCTTACAAGAAGATTTTCGACACGTGAGTGATTTAAATTTGAATTTAGTGATGGGCGCCCTAGTGCTTCGAATTAATCTGATGATCAAAGCTAGCTCGCCGAAAGGGTTATTATAAATTGAGAAATTAATAAGAGTAATACTTGCGCAAGTAAAAATTAGTATTAAAGGTATTTAATTGAAAGAAAAATATATAGATCAATATTTTAGAAATTTCTATTTAATCAAAGAAGTACGAAATCTAGGCTATTAAAACCTATGCATATAATATTTAATTTTTTTGCAATACAATTTGCGATAATTTATCATAGTTCTAATTCACTAGATGAATGGCTCTACCTATTCCGTCAGGTGCCGAATCTTGCACCCTGAGATAAAAATATATATTCAATACAAATAACTCTACTAAATACTAGAGATTTTAGTTATATATATATTGGGATTA
This sequence comes from Nilaparvata lugens, assembly GCF_014356525.2. NCBI lineage: Eukaryota > Metazoa > Arthropoda > Insecta > Hemiptera > Delphacidae > Nilaparvata > Nilaparvata lugens. The sequence goes on along the minus strand of NC_052504.1, from coordinate 22,335,837 downwards.
TTAGTGGCTAATTTATCAAGCTGATCTTAGAGCACATATTTATGATTGAATTATCCAAGCAGACAAGTATTAGCAAGTACATGTCACAGCTACATGCCAAAGAATGCATATGATTTCAAGATAAAGGCACATGGTAATGATTCGTGCCATAAATCTAGAATATAAAGTTAGCCTGTGATATTTTTATTGATTTCAAATATTGTTCTATTTTTATATTATATTTTTTATCGCTCTATATATATTTTTTGCCTCGACTGATCTTTGCATTATTTATGTAATATATGTGTAAAATTTTCATGGTGTGCAATTTATTTTATATTCCTCATCTCTATAGTATAAGTATCATTTATATATATATATTTATTATTATTGAATTACAAGAGTTATTGGAGAAGCCCATATCTAGGCCTATCAAGATTTTTTAAGACTGAATACTATTAGAAAACCACGCCCTAATTATATTAAATCTCATGCTTTACCGACTGATGCCAAGCAGGAGGCTAATCGTTATTTTAATATAAAGAATAACGTGACAGAAAGACATGTCGTACCAACGTGGGACTGATGATGAGAGCCAAGCTCATTGAATAATTACTTGAAATTAGGTCAATAACCATAGTGAAAATTATAGATAACTTATACGAGTTGTGAGGAAAACTGGCGAAGGAATATTTGTATTACTTTTTGGGGAAACAAGAGCTTTAAGTAGAGAGAAATTATATGTTTTAAAGAAAATTTTATATTATTAGTACTGTGAAAAATTACATGTTTATAGAGAGAGATTATATTTTATAAGCCTAAACTGCTATTACTTTCTAGTCAAAAATATATTAGGTGTTTAAGCCGGTTGGAAAATAAGTCGCAGCTGTAAACTAGCCAAAAATAAATCAACAAAACATTGAGGGCGCTAGAGCATTGTAAAAAACTTAAGTATAAATACCTGGTTGTAAGAGTATCCAAACACTTTACACATCACTGTTCACTGTAAGTCCCGGTTGTGTCTCTTTTTTAAGCATTTTCGCTTATCATTTTTATCACTGTTTAATTAGCATTTATCACATTTGACATAATGAATCACACTCCCGCAAACTCTGAAGTTTCATATATGTACGGCGGTTGCACAGATCCCACTTTGTCGACTCCGAGCACATCAAACCCCACCACGGTAGATGCCAATACGCCACGAGAAAGGGAACCAGGAAGCGTCGGGTCGATAGTCTTCGATCCACCAGGTCTGCAACCTCTATCCTCCACTCGAATCGACGCCGCTGACACACCTTGAATCAACGGATAGTAGAGATCAACTTTGAAGGGGGCGAGGAGCAGTCTGCAGAACCCGCATCGCCGGAGGCCGAGTCACACCTGGGCAAACAAAGTATATTTTCAACCACAGAACTAGATCCGCTTCAAAAGGTAATAATGGAACAAACGAGTAGCACTTTCAACATTATGTTACAAAAAACAATGGATAGTATGATGCAGGAGATTAAAAAGGAGATTGCTACAGTAAAAGAGGAAAATAAACAGACAGTGGAACAGGGTATGAAAGAGACCACAGGCGCTATAAAATCAGTAGAACAACGGTTGGATAATATTGAAACTAAAGTAGAGAGTCATAGGGAAGAGTTAAAAGCAATGATAACCCTACAAAAAGAAAGTCAGGATAAAGTTACGGCAGGATTATCGGAAAGGTTAGATACGGTTACATGTGAACTCAATGAAAGGATAGACAACTTAAATACACAAATCACTACACCTATTCAGGATATAACAAATAACATTAAGGCCGATTGCCACCAAGAAATCCACAAACAAATTACCGTTGCCAATCAAAACTTAACAACTACAGTTGACAAAAATATTAACAATATTAAAGAAATACAAAACAAACAGATTAATATGTCCACAAAAATGAACCAACTGCAAGGTAGCATCAATCAAAACACTGAAACCTGTAAAGCTTTAATGGAACTCTACTAATTCAGAAATCCACTCTGACTCAACTAAATCAAGAAATAAACGCAAATAAAATTACACATGATAGTCAATGGCAGATAACACAGGAAAAAATAATAGCATTGGAAAATCATATTCAACAACAACCTCAAGGAATTCAAACAGACAACCTCAACGTACATAGTATATTACAAGGACTAGGAAAATTTGATAACACTGATCGCCATTTGCAACCTCAACCATTCATTGATCAGATAAAATTAGTACAAACTCTTGCACCTACCTCTTGGAATTTTTGGCGTCTTCGTTTGACTAGTTTATTGATTGGCGAACCCCTGATGTTCTTTCGGAGTAGAGTCCATGAATTTACATCATTGGATGAGTTTGTAGCTGTCTTCCTGGAACAGTATTGGAGCAGAAGTAAACAGTTGGACGTGCTAGCGGACATTATATCATGCGATTTCAACCCTAACTTAGACGGTGCATGTACCACTTTCGTCACTGCCCTACAGTTTAAAAATTCTCAATTGAGCGAGCCCATTAATGAATCGGCATTAGCAAGTATTATTTTAAAGAAGCTACCGTATCAAGTTAGAATGGCTCTCGCCACACAACCCATTACTGATTGCAAACAGCTGATAGATCATTTATATGGCATACAGTCTGTGATGGCAATATCAAACCACCGTTCAGACCAGAGATACGCACAAAATCAACATAACTCAAAATTTAATCAGTATAACAGCCAAAATTATGAATCAGTACCATATGATTGCTCACGATCTACCCCTCAATTTAAACGCCGCTATAATCATAATCAAAATAACAGCTGGAATAATAGAAGTTTTCAGAATCGTCAAACAAACCATTATCCACAGCAAACCTATGAAAGAAATTATTATTATGGCCGTGATCGATTAACACAAATAATGATTACACTCAGAATAATTATAATAGAAATTACAAACCGCCACCTCATCAAATAAGTACAAACTACACATTAGAGCATGCGTCCAGATCAGATCACCAAAAACACAGAACCCAACACCCAACAACCCGCCACCAGATACACAGAAAGCTACAGCTGATAAACCAGGACTATATGATTCCCCCGATATAACACCTATAAGCTCCAATGAAACAAACAAAGAAAATCATGATATTTCAACATCATACACCACCTTTAGAAATGATCCACCGAAAATACTATTAGAAGAACAAAAGCCAATACCAGATAAATCACCACCAAAAACCGCCGCTCAACATGCAATTAAAGCCAGCCGCAAGTATCAGCCTCTATTAAGTTTCCTGTTCCCCACCGAAGAGCAACCTGCCACCGAAGAATCACTGCTAAAAATAAACAGTTGCCAGGAGGAGACCGTCACCATACTATCCGCTTTGAACGTCACACTCGCGCATCAAGAGACCGCCACCGCACCCGTGCATCATTCGACCCCACCAAGGCACCCCAATGAACCCAGGATAGAGTACCAAGAGGATGACACCAGGGAGGACGGACTACCGGATAAGAGGAGCGACCACCGCAAGGCCCGGAGGCGGAGGCGCCCGAGGACACCCGACCGGCATCAAGAACGAGAGGACGGCATTCGGGAGAAGAAGATGCATCGCAAGGCCCGGAGGCGAAAGAAAAGGAGGAACCGCGCGCGCGCATACCGGCCGCATGCACGGTTCAAACGCCCGAGGAGGATACCGGACCGGGACCAGGTTGGAGAACAGACCACCGACGGCGTGCATCCGTGGCACATACGCTTTAAAGGCTACAATCAGCGATGTGACCGGCAAAATGGATCGAATGAATGGGATAAAAACGGAGCTACTACTATGACTACTACTGATTCATGCCTGGATAAAAATAAAGTGGACTATTTATGGAGGTTGATAAAGGATAGAAAGCTAATAAGATTGGAAGAATTAAAAAATAATATTAAGAAAGTGGAAGTACCTGGCTATATGTTGAGAGGTTATACTATTAAGGAGATAATAAATGTTTTATATATGTGTACTATTTGTTATAATGGCTGTGATATTAATAAAAGACTGTGTTGTTGATAGGACGAAAAATATTTTATTGTTATTATTAAATGAATCTATGATTGATAATTGGAAATTTAATATTATAAAAATGTTTATTGTTGTGGGCATGATGATTTATGACAAACTGAAATCAAGAATATTAAATAAGCAGGATGCAGATGCATTAAGACTACAGGATAATTGGAATAAGAATGGATTGAAAGGAACTACCATTAATGAATTAAGAAATTGTTTGAAAGAGTACACAAGATACCGGGGTTTTATATTCATGAAGATAAGTTAATAATAGGACAGCCTCAACAATCAACAACCGGACAGCAGATAACCTAGCCAGCCTACAACATCTACAAACAGAATGCAAGAAGATGCAAGTAAGCTACGAAATTTCTACATACCATATCACAGAATTTGAAATAAATATGATAAGAAGTCAAAGGAAAACAACACTATCAAGCCAATTACTAACCTTCCTTAATAAATTTAATATTGGTATAGGACCTCGTGGCAACAATCCAATGTTTTAATTCCTTCCAGCCGTTAGAAGCCTGCAATAAGGAAAAGAACAATTTTTAAATATGTAATTAAATTATATACATCAGATAAAAAAGGACACAAGCGGGGATAATAAAATTAAAATTTGTTAATTACCTTTTTAAGAGAAAAATTGAGCAGTTAGGTTAGTTATGAAAGTCGATAGCAAATTCTGATGTAACATGTAACACTATGAATTGTAGAACAGCGAACAGCTGACCAAAGCCACCCAAATCAAATGAATGTAATATCTGTTGAACATATGTTTATAAAAAGAAGTACTGTACCCAAAGAGTTATTTATTATTGTTATTTATTATATTTATTAATGTCGATATATTTATTTATATGTTTTTATATTTATTACTTTTAATTATGCCACGTTTGTTACCTGAAAAGATTTAAAGTGAATACCAGTTACCAAAACCAAAGAGCCATTAGCAAAAGAAAGTATTGTACCTGATGTATAGAAAATTATTTATATTAAGACCTAAGAAATACTATAAGATATAAGCCCAGAAGTTTATGAATCGAAATTATTGTCTAAAAGGAATCATTTATGAGAATTATGAAATGTGTGTAGTTAAGTTGGCAGCCCTGCAAGCGGCGAATTCAAAAATTACTGTGTTGTAAATGGTGTCAGGAGGAGTACGTTTAGAAGTTTATATTTATGATATTTTTATGTGTGTTGAGGAGGAGAATTTGTTATTGTTTTTGATAAGGTATAAAGGAGATGCAGCAAATATGTCTGCGAAATGTGATAGAAGTAGGAGAGTATATTTATAAATAAAGTATAGTGTATATCAATGTATTTGAAGGGTGGGTTTTCATTAAAAACATTGTGATTCTCAAATATTTTGAATTCAAACCCAGGGCGCGTGTAACATATTTAAATCTGGGTAGATGAAAAGCCCTAACAGAAATAGTAATAGGTCTAAAAATAAAGTAATTGGCTAATATCGCCAAGCAGATAATAATCAAGATAAGATAGCATCAGCTTGTTCTGGCTAAATGGTACAAGAACTTAAAAGGATTTGAAGGAAGTTTATTACTCATAAATAGATTATTTATAAAATATTTGAAGATTGAGGTTAGGTAGATGTATTCACAGATCGGTGACCTAGAGATCGATCAAACCGAAGAACGTAGAATCTGACCAAAACCCCTTGGCAGAGCTTTATTGCATTCGGATGGTGTGCAATGTGAAAAAACACCCGTCCACGTGGCTAATTATTAGTTAGCATGGAATTAATATTAATATATATAATATTAACTAGCATGCAAAGAGCATAAATAAAAACCAAATAAAAATAATTTAATGTATTCAGGAAATAAGAGTTACCAGGCGCATGAATACCTAATAAAATTTGCATGCACCAATAGTAAAACGGCAGTTAATAGGCGGCAACTGTAGGCCGATTCAAAAATATTTATATATATTTATATAATTGTAGTAGATTTTGTGTAAAAATTTGTGTAATCTATGTTATCAATATGGCTCGAATGCAAAGAAATTATTAATCATATAATCTAAGCAATATTTTGGCATTTTTTGTAAGATCTATTTGAATTTAATGGCGGAGGATTGAGATATTTAAATTTTATGCTAATTTGAAAGTCGGAAAGAGGATCTGTAAAACTTGAGAAGGAAGAACCAGCACTCGCCAGCCAGATGCCACCATAAGAGGACCCCAAATATTTTAGAGCGAAGTACCTTATTAATAATTTTGTAAAAATTTAAAGTTAAAGTAAATTATTAAATTTCTTAAAAGACTTCGTGATGCTATTGTGAAGCAGAAGTCATTTTTCATTTTAATTAAATTTATAACCCCTTGGAGGAGACGATTCCGGCTACCATATTCCCGGACCGCATGGAGTTGGATCGACATCGGCGGCTTACAAGAAGATTTTCGACACGTGAGTGATTTAAATTTGAATTTAGTGATGGGCGCCCTAGTGCTTCGAAATAATCTGATGATCAAAGCTAGCTCGCCGAAAGGGTTATTATAAATTGAGAAATTAATAAGAGTAATACTTGCGCAAGTAAAAATTAGTATTAAAGGTATTTAATTGAAAGAAAAATATATAGATCAATATTTTAGAAATTTCTATTTAATCAAAGAAGTACGAAATCTAGGCTATCAAACGTATGCATACAATATTTAATTTTTTGCAATACAATTTGCGATAATTTATCATAGTTCTAATTCACTAGATGAATGGCTCTACCTATTCCGTCAGGTGCCGAATCTTGCACCCTGAGATAAAAATATATATTCGATACAAATAAATCTACTAAATACTAGAGATTTTAGTTATATATATATTGGGATTATTAGTGGCTAATTTATCAAGCTGATCTTAGAGCACATATTTATGATTGAATTATCCAAGCAGACAAGTATTAGCAAGTACATGTCACAGCTACATGCCAAAGAATGCATATGATTTCAAGATAAAGGCACATGGTAATGATTCGTGCCATAAATCTAGAATATAAAGTTAGCCTGTGATATTTTTATTGATTTCAAATATTGTTCTATTTTTATATTATATTTTTTATCGCTCTATATATATTTTTTGCCTCGACTGATCTTTGCATTATTTATGTAATATATGTGTAAAATTTTCATGGTGTGCAATTTATTTTATATTCCTCATCTCTATAGTATAAGTATCATTTATATATATATTTATTATTATTGAATTACAAGAGTTATTGGAGAAGCCCATATCTAGGCCTATCAAGATTTTTTAAGACTGAATACTATTAGAAAACCACGCCCTAATTATATTAAATCTCATGCTTTACCGACTGATGCCAAGCAGGAGGCTAATCGTTATTTTAATATAAAGAATAACGTGACAGTGCTTGTACAATCAACAAATTTATGTGAATCGAACCAATAAAACTGTTTAATGGATGTATATATAATAGTTCTGAATTCTGCTCTGCCGATTTCCTATTCAATTTTCTAGTTCTATTCTGTAATCACTAAGCTAATTAAGTGCAATCCTTATAGTGGAAGTATTTCTTATAATTTCTCAACATTCATTATTTGTATGTAAAATTTCAAGAACGTGAAAACGTATAATTTAAAATTTGGACTTGTATAGTGATGTTGACTTCTAGTAAAATTGTACAAGAAACTCAATGAGGAGCTATGTGAAACTTTTATCCACAAGACCACAGAGCCTATCAGATGTAATATTTAAATATTTTTCGGTATTCCTTGCTCTATCCCAAGTAACCAATCAACAGATTTACTTCGAAAGAAAAACTGCTCTGTTTAAGGTTTTAGACAATGCTATACAAAGATAGTACATAATTATCGACAGTGGATTTCATTAACTAGAATGATAATCTGATTCCTGTGAAAGCCTAATAAAAATTTTCAGTTCCATTAGATTAGACTACTTTTGAAAACTGTTTACTATTGATTGTAGTGGAAACCATGAATAGCATGGATTATTGATATTTTTGGGCATTCTCATATTTGATATCGTATTCGTATTCGGGGTCTCAAAATTGTTTTTATCATTTGACGAAGAAGAAGTCGATTTCAATATCTGATTTAAATATCTTTGTATGATTATATTCATATTATAATAACTAATATATTAAATGAAAAAGACTATGAAATTGTTAAAAAGCCACCGATTTATTGATTCTCAGAAAGACCGGGTTTGGTTATTACACCATTGTCAATCTCTGATAAACTAAAACTAAATACAAGAGCAGCATAATTTATACTAGTAGGTGAGTACTGCTATTGGTCAAGGACAATAGAACGCCTGAATTAATAATAGAACAATAGAACAATAGAATTGGTCAAGAACGCCTGTCATTGGCCCAGCTAGACAGTCTCCTCCCACTCGCAGCCATGATAACAAAATTTACTTTCAGTACAAAAAAACTTTCAGTATGAATGTACATTTTACCAATAGCAGTACTCGCCTACTAGTTTTAGTCCAGGCAATGAATGCTCAAAAAAGGGTATAGGGGGAAATGTTGGGAAGACAATTTTTGACCCCGCAGTTCTGTTTAGGGTAGTGAGGAGGTAAACATATCAAAAGTCCCCACCCTTACCCACTGTGCTAAGGGGGTGGGGGTGGTTCAAAGGTACCATTTTATGGTTTCTTGCATATAACTCGAAAATTATGCATTTTACAGACATGACTATAAGAAATTAAAGCGTACATAATTTCTTACAATATTGATTTCACAACTTTTTCTATATCTCTTTCACTTTTCGAGATATCCGCTCTATATTTTTGAAAAAAACACATTTCCCTTTAAATTTTGCTATTTTTACTCTTATAACTTTTTGAATATCGATGGGAAAAATCCAATCATGAGCTTATAGAACATCAAATTCTCTTCAATTTCACACGTTTACGCACATCCCCACGTCTGTTGCAGCAGCTTGAGTGTTGAGTGTGAGATCTTCAGTTATGCAAAATGTAGACCAATTGACAAAGGAGTTTGGAGAGAATGTTTTGAACACAATTTTTGACTTTGCAGCTTTGTTGGGGCCAGTTAGGGGGCTAACCTATCAAAAGTCCCCATCCCTACCCCTTATGCTAAAGGGATGATAGGGTGGTTTAAGAGTTGCATTTTTCAATGTTTTGCTTACACGCTCATACCTTGAGAAAATGCGTTCAACCGACATGACTAGCTATTCAGAAATGAAGCTTGATAAATTCTCTACAATATTTTTTCTGTGGTGACTTGTGATATCTCCAACATTTTTCGAGATAAGCTCTTAAAATTGTAAAATTGTTAAAATAACAGCTTTTAATCCTATTTTTTTGATGTTTCAAGGCCTCCAATAATGCATCGTAAAAATGAATGCTCACCGTAGATTTGTAGAGCTTTGTTTTATCTTCAATTTGATGTATTATTTCACTACTTAATGTTTTCCTTCTATTGTTATAGCAGATTCAATGTGGGGGTGAAATTTTCAACTCTGCTACAAGTGTCAACTTAGCAGTTCCACACGGGCTAGAGATGCGTATATTGGCTATGTTTAACTCTCAACTAGTCTCCATTAAGCTACAAAGTCAAAAATTGTGTATCAGACGTTCTAGACTCAAAATTTCATTGTCAAGTGATCAATTGTTACATAATTAAAATTTCACCCTCCACATTGAATCTGCTATAACAATAGAAGGAAAACATTAAGTAGTGAAATAATACATCAAAATGAAGATAAAACAAAGCTCTACAAATCTACGGTGTGCATTCATTTTTACGATTCATTGTTGGAGAGTTGTAGGCCCTGAAACATCAAAAAATAGGATTAAAAGCTTTTATTTTAACAATTTTACACTTTTAAGACCTTATATCTCGAAAACTGTTGGATATATCACAAATCACCACAGAACAAATATTGTAGAGAATTTATCAAGCTTCATTTATCAATAGTTAGTCATGTCGGTTGAACGCATTTTTCTCAAGATATGAGCGTGTAAGCAAAACATTGAAAAATGCAACTCTTAAACCACCCTATCATCCCTTTAGCATAAGGGGTAGGGATGGGGACTTTTGATATGTTAGCCCCCTAACTGGCCCCAACAAAGCTGCAAAGTCAAAAATTGTGTTCAAAACATTCTCTCCAAATTCCTTTGTCAATTGGTCTATTTTTGCATAACTGAAGATCTCACACTCAACACTGAAGCTGCTGCAAAAGTCGCGGGTATGTGCGTAAACTTGTGAAATTATACATAAAATTGAAGAGAATTTGATGCTCTTTAAGCTTATGAAGCGGGTATGTGCGTAAACTTGTGAAATTATACATAAAATTGAAGAGAATTTTATGCTCTTCAAGCTTATGAAGCTTGATCGTTCGTGGATGGATTTTTCCCATCGATATTCAAAAATAGCAAAAAATTGAGGGAAAATGTGTTTTTTTTTTTTCAAAAATGTCACATCTTTTAGAACGGATATCTCGAAAAGTGAAAGAGATATACAAAAAGTTGTGATATTATGTACGTTTTAATTTCTTATAGAGTAGTCATGTCTGTAAAATGCATAATTTTCGAGTTATATGCAAGAAACCAAAAAATGATACCTTATTTATTTTGTTGCCAGGATCGAATTAGAATAAAAGTAATATGCAAAAAGTATTATTCTCAATTATGTAGCATTTTCAATAGATAGCATACAGAATTATTTATTCAACTCAACTTCATTGATAATAATTATCAATCCAACTTTGGATGTGTCAAGTGTGCTATAAGAGTGTTTAAGATTTGTTTATAGGGATCTAGTGTGGTTTTAATGATACCAGTATCCATTACCACAATTAGTTCAACAACTTCATATTATAAGATGTTCGAATTTTAAGCATCAGATGAATACTGTACGTGTACCCAATGTTCCTAGAAAACAATGTATTATCGTACCGTATAACAAGTACAGCAACATGATGTGATACACATTTGTGGTAATGAAACTTACCCTTTCGAGCTTTCTATTGGTGATCGTTCTTCCATGTTAAAAAACCAACAACCACATAAATTATTAATATATACATAAATTCAATTGCTGCGAAGTTCATTCTCCTTCTATTTTACAGTTATTCGCCAGTGCATATGACTCAACAACTTGTGAACAGACATCTTTTCATGGGTGCCCGCATCTTCAGAATATTATTAGCCATTAAAACTGGCTGGCATTGGGAACGATTACAATCTACTACTAATAAAAATAAATCCATACAATACAATTCATAAATCAGATTTAAAGGTCAAAAGTGATGCGCATATTTGAAATCAATTTACAAGAGATCTGAGGATGTGCATGATTAATATTGGAACATCTATTATTTTTTCTCTAGATTATTATTTTTTTTTATTTATACAATATGACAATTTCCACTGCGTCTAACAAGACCCATAGTAGTACAAAAACAAAATAGCACTGTACATGAATAAACTATAAGCATTAATGTAAAAATAAAATTATAATAGATGAGCACAGTAAAAATGAATGTAGATTACTACAAAAACAATATATAAATAGAAAATTAGAAGAAAAAGAAAAAAGTCATGCAGTTCGTGAACCCATGCAAAAATCATCATCTACATTTCTTAAGTAAGTAATTATAAGAAAAAGAAAAGAAATACAACTTCTCGTCGCTACCAGCCATAAGTCAATACCCAGAAGCAAGAGCTAGGTGTCGGTGCACTCTCTTTTGAATAGTGATAAGGATGGGGAAAGGATGATATAAAGTGGCAGAGCATTCCATTCACGAGAAGCTGTAACACAGAACGTTCTTGTTACTTATTTTTTGAATAGTGATTCATCCAGAATAAAAACAGTAGAAGTAACGTGAAATTTTAGTCAGCCAGCGTAGCATAGTGGTCTGGAACGTCGCAAGTTGGTGCAACTTTAGCGATCATAGTTTCTATTCCGTCAATTTTATCATCCTTCTCCTCACTCACGCACACGCCATAAACTTCAGTAAGTTATGGTGCTATTATATTTCTCTTTGTAAATTAAATGAATAAATTTTCAATTAAAAAAAAGGACCATCAAAAATGGAATTCAAATCGCATTATTTTTTATATAATTGTCGATTTTAATAGAACTTTTTGATGTTTTATCATGATTCATAAAAATAATAAACAGATATGTGCATGGTAACAACACGGTTACAAATTTCATGATTTTTAGAAAGTGAGACAATTTTCATTATACTTTTGTACTGTACCGTACCTTTACAAGCGATATGAAAATCAATCTCTACTGCATGTAAATTTTTCTTCTTAAAAAAATAGAATTTATTAATATAAAAAGTTCTAATTCATCATCAGCTCATTATCAACAACAAACCACCATATTCTTTCTTACTATGTTCCTTTCATAGTTTGATCTAGATTAATCACCTCAAATCTATAAAATCCCCTTCATTATTTGGTGAAAGAACAAACTATTCTCATCCTAATTGTTTTGTTTAAGTAGTTGTTCTATTAATTTCGGTTACATAACTTGCTTATGGGTGTTAGTTGGCCGAGCTCCGATTCTGATTGCTACTAATCGGCCGGGCCGGTGACTTCCGCCACTGCTCTCAACTTTACACTAAAAACCACAACATTTCCCCATCAACAAACTCAAAACACAGAGCGACCCGTTTCCTTGTTGCGAGTCGCCTGCTGGTGGGTCGAACAATGGCAGCCGCTCTGGGAAATGGCAGAAGACCAAAGACAATGGAAGAAAGTCGCCGCGTAATAGGCTGACCGAAAAAACGCTCAAAATGCGATCTGCCTGGGCCTTATTGCGTAATCTCACCTTGTTACCTTCAAGGCACTCGCGTATGCCAACATGATAAACCACCAACTACGAGTGTAATAAGCACAGTGCACAACAACGTTTTACATCATTTTATTGTTATTATCACTCGAATTGAATTATTTTTATTATTCTGAAACGGTCTTATTGCAGTTGATCCAAAACGTTAGGCAGATACAGTTTATAACTGGGTTGATATTGTATTATTGTAGATGTTTGATTTCTTAATCATAATAGTAAGTTATGTGTATACCATTTGTGGATGGTACATGGGGAGGAATAATATAATAAATTCCAGATGAAGTAGGTAAAAAGGCTGTGAAGCTCCAGATCTCTAGGCTATAGATACTCGCCAGAAGAGACTTGATAAGTGATCTATACTATAATAAAGTAAAGAACTGGCTCATACACGTACGGGATAGAAAAATTATGTTTGACGCACCATCACGTCTGAAGTACTGGACTTATTAACTTGAAATTTTGCATATCGATTCTTAATTAACCGAGGATGGTTGTAGGCCTATTTTCAATTCTTCAAGTTTTCAGTTTGTCAAGTTTTAAAATAGACCCTTGCGGAGCACGTGTTACCTGCTAGTAACCAATAAAATAATGGGATTTTCTCAATATAGACTATATGATTGAAGCTCCCTATCACCTTTAATCTGTAAAGAAATGCACAAAATAAGTTTCCCTGCAAAAAATAATTGTTCGAAATAAAAAGTATACCGATTTTTGTTATTATGAAGAAGAATAATTTAATAAAACCAGTTATTTTTATCATTACCAAACTCTCTTCTTGTATTAGTCAAATCAAAAGCCTAATAAAGTGTAATTCTGACAATAGAAAGATATTTGATAATGTTGAAAAGTCAAAATTTTTGTAGTTTACAATAGTTCTAGAGAATAATTATTATATAATTGAATTTCTAGAATAATATTAGCCTTCATATTAATTTATAATCTATGTATATTATTTTTCAAGTAATCGTAATTTTTACAGTTTTAATGCAATAAAGACTGAAACATTATATTAATATTTATTTATTTATTCAAGTCATGTACAATATTATTACACTTATGTGAGGAGGCATGTAATAATAGTACAATTATCACGTGATGCACCATGATACTGAAATACTGATGCATCTGAATTGATCATGATATCTGTCAAATTCCTATAAATTCAAAAATTACCGTTTCAAAGCATTAAAATCTTTTATATCAATTACTGTATTACTTCAGTAATATACTTTTTCAATTTCATTTACTGTATTTAGTTTTAGTAGTCCACGTTTCGAAAGTGTGATTTTTTGGAGGTGGAAAAACCTTCTAAAAGGCACCAAGGTGGTAGTGGAACCACCTATGTAGTGTGGGATTCGTACCACACTAAAACAACACCCTCATTTTTGCTCCCAATACCCCCGATTGTAAACCGCTTTCAAAAGTTTGTTATCATAACAACATTCTTATTTATCAGTATTAAATAATTAACGTCTGAAATTCAGCATAAGAATGGCATTCATTTATTTCAAGGTGTAAAAAATAAGGGATACCATAATAATAATAATAATATGGTATATGCCACAATATACTATGGCTTCGTATAAGAATGAGCGCTGCTATCCAGAGATTGTCAGTTTGGTGTAAGGGTAAGCATTCCTGACCGGCAATTAGGAGATACCGGGATCGATTCCCGGGCTGACAAATAATTTTTGAATACAATAGTAGCGCTCATCGAATTTCCATTTAGCTGTTTACCCTGTTGTCAATATTTGCAGTAGCAGAAGTCCTCGGGGTGGTTTGCAGCATTTAATTTGGATTTTCGTTTAATAATAATTCATAATAATAAATAATGTATTAAAATAACTAAATTGATTTTTACACAAATAAACAGCATAAGAGTGTATGAGTCATAATTACATATCAATATTATCAAACTAAATCTTTTGGAATTGAAAAATTTCCACCAAATTATTTCAAATAAATTGCTCCTTTACCGAGATAGTCTCCACTCTTACTTCCAGGAACACCATAACGGAGCATGGTTACACTCTAGTTGTTGCATAAATATATTTAATGCGCGCAGATTCTAGTGAATGGCACTGACTCAGTGGAAAGTTGAATGGAGCAAAGGGATTCACTTCAAGCTGTCAGCATTGATTGAACGTGAAGCATTGATGCTACTTACGTTGAATGCTGACAGAATGAAGTGAATCTGACTATAGCGTAGAGTAGACAGCGTGTATTTGGGACGACAAAACAGTATTTGATCATACAGTTATGCTATTATATATAATATTTTTAATCAATTCTATTTAAAATTATTAATTTATACAATATAAATATGAGTGCATAGGTAAAATATACAGGGTGTTTCAGAAGTAGTGTCGAGAATTTTAGGGTATTGTACCTGGATGCTGGGAGACTACAAATATCATATTTGAAGTGTCCAAAACTCAGCGGTTATCCTTATAGCTGCCATTTTGTTTTTTTCACTTAAAAATGTTTATCTCAAGAACGAAATGTTGTATTGATCTGAAATTTGGCATGAATATTTATGCTATAAAGACTCAACTATAAAAAATAAAAAAAATTTTTCGTTGAAATTTTTCAAAATGGCGGCCATTTTAAATTTTTGATGGCGAATATCTCGAAAACCGTCCATTTTACAGAAAATTTACAAGAGACAAAAAGTTAGCAATTTTTTCACGATTCCAATGATACCTAATTTATTAAGATTGGTCGAAGAATAACAGAGAAATTAATTTTTTTCGTACTGCATGCATGACCACTTTTCACCATTTAAAGATCAATATTAATTTTTTTATAATTTCATGAAAACCGTTCTTATTACAGAAATATACAAGAATAACTTTCCTCCAAATTTTATTTTACATTGAAAAATATTAATTTCACTCAAATCGGTTCACTGATACTAATGCAGCAATTGCTCAAAATGCCGTCCTTCAACTTGATTACACAGTCTGCACCTTTCAATCATGGACCGTCGAACTGCTATAAAAGCATTTTCATCATCTTGAATGGCACCTGCTGCAGCAACCACTCTTGCCACAAGGTCTTCTTCGTTTTCTACTGGCGTGCTGTAAACAAGGTCTTTCATATGGCCCCAGAAAAAAAATCTAAAGGGTTGAGGTCAGGTGAACGTGCGGGCCACGGTACTGGTCCACCCCGCCCAATCCACCGCTGACGATAGGTCATGTTCAGAAAGTCCGTAACAACATTTCCGAAATGAGCAGGGGCACCATCATGTTGAAACCAAATATTATATCTGTTTGCAAGAGGCACATCTTCCAAAAGTTCTGGTAGTATGTCTCTTAAAAAAGTAATGTACGTGGGAGAATTCAGACGATTAGGAAGAATGTATGGTCCAATCACGCGATTACCTAAGATACCCGTCCAAACATTCAGCGAAAATCTATGCTGATAACCACGCACTTTGACCTCATGAGGATTGTCTAAGGCCCAGACGTGACTGTTGCGAGAGTTGAAGATTCCTTCTCTTGTAAAGCTGGACTCATCGGTAAATAACACATTTTCTAGAAAATTTGGTTGGATAATGTCTTGCTGAAGAAACCAACGGGCACAGTTTACTCTTGGCTCATAGTCGCGTTCAACCAATGAGTGAACTTTTTGAAAGCGGAAGGGGTGAAGTCTTTCCTTGTTTAGTACACGCCACACAGAAGAAGCACTTGAATTGATTTGCTTTGCAACTGCTCTCGTACTCGTTCTAGGATTGAAATCGAATTTCTGCAATACTTCCTCTTCAAAAGCAACATTTCGAACTGCTCGAGGCCTACCAGCAATTACCCTGTTCCGTTCAAATGAACCAACTTCTCTCAGCCGATTGTGAGTTCTTGTGAACACCTTGTCGGAAGGGAGACGGCGGTTTGGAAATGCAGCTGCATACATTCTTCTTGCTTCGGTCGCATTGCCAAGAGCTGCTCCATACATGGAGTGAATATCGGTGTACTCCAGCGAACTAAATTCCATTACAATAATTAAATATTTGTGTAGAAGCAACGTAAGAAAATATTGAAACTGGAAATTTAAGATAGAAATAAGACCTAGGAAACGTGAGACTAAGAAATAGGAAGCACTACATCTGGTTCTTTACTTTTAATGAAACAACAATACTTTTACAAGACAAACATTATCATCTGAAAACCATTGTAAAATCGTCTGTTTGCCCATATGGAGCCATACCGAGTTTCAAAGCTTCATCTTAAATACATCTGGAATTAAAAAATTAATATTGATCTTTAAATGGTGAAAAGTGGTCATGCATGCAGTACGAAAAAAATTAATTTCTCTGTTATTCTTCGACCAATCTTAATAAATTAGGTATCATTGGAATCGTGAAAAAATTTGCTAACTTTTTTGTCTCTTGTAAATTTTCTTCCCTAATTATAGTTTATGTGACTGCTGACTGTTTTGAAAAGTTGAATTTTCTCGGTAACCTGCAATTCTATAGAATTCTGAATGTACTGAAACATACGGTTTCAAAGTTTAGTTGCCTATTTGATAAGTTTGAGATTCCTAAAATCTCTTGCCAGCTAGAGGTTCAGGTATCTACCAATTTCAATCAGACTCTAGTTAAGGGTTATGTGGTAGAGAGGTCCTGGAGTCCTCACTCCGCTCTCAATAAAGAAAATAAATAAATCAATCGTTCAATTTATTCAGTCGAGAGAATTAGCTCATAACTGTCCGTTAAGGTTCCACAGTAACCTCTGTAATTTTTATTCTAGAAATTTTGGTCGATCTGCGAGAGGCCATCCTACAAGTAGCCAGACATTTCATCACAACCGATCCAAAGCAGAGCAAAGACGTTGTCCTAGTTCCAGACTACAGTATAGAAAGCCATTCTAGAGACCACGACCAATATTTAGATGTATCCAGAACAAGAAAGCGGCCATGCATGCAGTACGAAAAAAATTAATTTCTCTGTTATTCTTCGACCAATCTTAATAAATTAGGTATCATTGGAATCGTGAAAAAATTTGCTAACTTTTTTGTCTCTTGTAAGTTTTCTGTAAAATGGACGGTTTTCGAGATATTCGCCATCAAAAAATTTAAAATGGCCGCCATTTTGAAAAATTTCAACGAAAAAATTTTTTTTTATTTTTTATAGTTGAGTCTTTATAGCATAAATATTCATGCCAAATTTCAGATCAATCCAACATTTCGTTCTTGAGATAAAAATTTTTAAGGGAAAAAAACAAAATGGCAGCTATAAGGATAACCGCTGAGTTTTGGACACTTCAAATATGACATTTGTAGTCTCCTAGCATCCAGGTACAATACCCTAAAATTCTCGACACTACTTCTGAAACACCCTGTATATGAATATATATGAGTGAACTAAATATGTAAGATAAAAGGAATAAACATAATATATCAATGGAAGAGAATATTTTTATCACGGTGACTTCTGCAGCTTCAAGTTCCGCTTTCTTTGCAACAATTAAATATTAAACCATAATAGAATAAAGTAACAATCGATTAAACATAGACATTTTTACCAAAATCACATTATTACAATGAAAAATATGAGTTTGAAATGAAAGTTTTCAAATGACCAGAATTGTAATTTTTCTTCTATTGGTCAATACTATAGTCATCTAGTCTAAAGACCAATGAGCTATTTTTTTCTATCCTAAAATACTACTTGACAATTTGAACAGTGAATTTCTCATTAGGAACTCTTACTGCTATTGTTTAATTAATATTATGTACACTTATTGACTGCACTATGGAAGCTAGATGAATTGAAAACAATTTATCAAGCTCAATAAAATCATAAAAAATACTGTTTAAATATCCTGTTTGAAAATCAGTGTTGATTTATTTTGCCCTTTTACCTAGTTTTCAAACTATTATTTGCTTTTTGTAATTAATTCCATTCTGATTCCATCAATACGATATTGATTTCTCATTATTTTATTTTGGGAGAAAATGACTCCCAAAATCTCTCGGGAAACGTCATTGAACAGAGCGGTTAGGTCTATACGTATAGATTTCAGCTCGTTCTTCTACTTGAAGCTACGTACAGACTTTTGCGTCACGAACACGCGCATTTTGCTTTCCATCAGCTGATGCTGCTGAGCTCATATTAAATCTGTATCTTACTGTTCGGGATTCAGATACAATTAAATGTCTGCACGACGCAGCTTAAGATGTGCCAACAGGGGGGGGGAGTTGGACGCAACCTGCGTCCTTGAAATTCTAGGGGGGAATAACTCATTTTCGTGAACTGAATCATCTATTAAATAACTAGACCATATAGAATGGGATGATTGAATATTAATTCATACATCGATTTTCAACCCTAATATGGATTTTCTGCTACGAGATTCACCCATCTCTCTACATGGAAATGTGGTTTAGGGTGGGTTATGGTTGAGGGGAAAGGTTGCGTCAAACTGAATTCTTGTCTCAGGTTTTAATTAGCTCGCCTCATGCAAAGCCTTAACAGTTGAACTGTTGTCAATGGCCCTTAGTAAGAAAGCTTGCTTCATTCTGAGTGAACAAATAATCTAAATTTATCCTGGAAGGAATAGCTTCATAATTCCTAGCCAGCTCTATCGTGAATAAAACTCAGTGTACTATCAGAGACAAACGAATATCCTCTCTTTGCGTGAAAGAAAGAATAGAAGCTTTCTTTTCTCTCTGGTACTATGTTTGTAGTTCTATAGTATTGTTTCAAGATCAGTTGTTCTACTCCAGTTTTGTTTATTTGCATTATCTCATTCTATGAATCTATTTATTAGGAAAGGTCTTACAATTCATCTCATTTAGAAAACGTAGGCTATTAATGCTCCACTACCATTGAGGTAAGTGAATTACTATAAAATATTAACATAAATTACTATAAATAGTATTATAGATTATAAAAATCGTTAGGTCATGTAAGAGGTCCTGAAATTGATCAGGTGCGAACTGAAAACTTTAACACCAGACCTTTGCCCCAGTAAGGTCACATGATATTACCTATTATTGTTAGCTGGATTACTCTGTATAACCATAGAGAAACGATAGCATAGATATCCCATGGTATAGGGCGTTTATGTCGCAAGTTTTACTGTTATCCCAAGCCGATAGTTCACATAGTTCTTTCCTATGCAGCTGTGTGACGCTGGTAGTCTCTCAAATTGTGCCGTTCATACACTATCACCCCAACAAAACAGTAAAAATTGACAATAATCGACAGTAATCGGCTTCAGATAACAGTAAAAGTTGCAACATAAATTCCCTATACCATGGGATATCTACTTACGCTATTGTTTCTCTATGGTATAACATTGATGAGTCACAGAAGTTAGCCCATCAGTGGCAGTGTCATATTGTGTAATCCCACTGTCAGTACCGGTTGCTTTTTGCAACCGGGCCTCAGTCACATAACTCTTCTGAATTGAATAGGTTTACTCAAGGTACCTAGAATACATTGTATTTTAGGTACATTGGATTTACTGATTAGTTTATTTTTTCCCCTTACTTTCATCGGAAACATGTGGTTTTTGTGTTTATTTTTGTTCATCGGAAACATGCGGTTTTTGGGAAATTTTGCACCGATACTAAATCATTGACGCACACACGTGCCTGGAGGTGTCAAGTTGAAAGCAGTGGCGCAGGCGCAGCTCAAATGGCGGCAACAGTGGATAATGAGTGTAAAGGGTGCTGATGCCTGCATGTGAACTACTTGCCGGAAATAATTTAGAATGACACACTGTTGACTGCAGCCTGCGGCTCGATGCAGTCTTTCTAGCACTGTGCGAGTTTCATTTGAGTCTCCTGCTCTGTAATAGGTGCGGGATGTGGACCAGTCTTTGTCACCGGACGCATCCGCACCTCCACTTCCCCGGCCAGAAACATGTGGTCCGGAAATCGATCACAGGGGCAAAGAGCAGAAGAGGCCGACCGACACAGATAAGGTGTCTGTCACATCACAACAGATGTTCCCTTGAGCTTCAATCACGTCTAAACGAAACCCCAAATCATGAGCTTATCCTTCCCTTACTCCGGTCGAGTGAATAGGTGCGTATATATCTTTGAGTGAATTTCCTCTCCACCTCTTATGAGAAAAATCGTGATGGAAGATTATTGTATTTTTTGGAGTTTGCAGTTTTTTGTTTAATTAATCGTGCTCATTATTATGTCTCATTTCACATACCCCTTGAAGCGTTTCTTTTGAAATTCTAGCACTCTCAATTAACATGTAATTTTTGAGAATTGTATGGAGATATATATTATTAAACAAACCATTAAGGGCCGGTTTCCCATCTCGGGTCTAGCTAAGTTCTAGACTTTAAACAGCTGGAGTCAGAAAATTGTCTTTCCGAAATGGGGGCGTAGTCGCAGTCTACGTTTAAATTGAATTTCGAAATACTATAAAATTTATCACAAAATAAAATGAAGAGAAAATAGCGTAAAGCTATTAGCTATTAGTCAGCTATTTTGAACTATTTAGGAATGTTTCATTTCGTCAAGGAAAAACGTTTCCAATTATAGAAATGAGAAAATAAAGATTACCATAAGAACTGCGACTACGCCCCGTTTCGGAAAAAAAAGGTTCTGACTCCAGCTGACTTTAGCTAAGTCTAGAACTTAGCTAAATCCCGAGCTCGAAAACCGGCTCTTAATATTGTTATAATTGTTATTCGCCCCGTTAACATTCTCAATTCAGGATATTACATTTAACGAAACATTTTATAATATTGAAAAATAAAACATTATCATCATAATTTTGTTGAGATCTGGCAAAACCACATTATTATCTAAACTATTTTTTGAAAAGTGGTTTTTTATTTCTGTTAGCAGTGGAAATAGTATGACCTATATATAGCAATCAAAATACATGTAATGAGCTTAAACGGAAAATGTGTAACGGTCAAATACAGTGAGCCGGTGTTGGTAGAGGCAAAGAGATCAGGAATACAAGCATCCCACACCCCATTCTACGTCAAAAATTATATTGCAGTATACTTGCGTTTGCTTAGGATTCATGGGATTTACTTTGTCTAGAATTATTGCTCAGATCCTACATCTCTTTGGTGGAAGGTAGCTGATAGACTGAGAGTGTTGAAAATAATGCATGTATCTAAATGTCACTGCATCATTCTACCTTCGCTGTTTCCCTGTTTTAGATCATTTGAATATTATGAATTACTTTTCAAAACTCTCAGCTACCTTCCACGCTACCCACGCCGCTACCCACGCTACCCCACACTACCTTTGTCGCTCCACTATGTTTCAACCCTTATGGACTGTGATACAAGGAGCTTCGATTCATATAATTCTTCAACTCTTTTTTTTGTGGATACATTCAAAACTACCCTCTCAGCAGATGTGACAGAGCTTTCAAACAATTATCCCAGATTAAGTGAAAGATTAGGTACTGAGCGAATTGAAAGTCGGTCAACTCTGTTCAAGAAAAATTCAACGCCAACTGGAGCAGAATTAATTGGAGGGACTAGTAATTCTATTTGCCAAACGCCAGTTATAATAAGCTCCAGAATAAGAAGAGCTAAAAAGTTGAGAGATAGAATATTATCTTTTAGTCTGGATGAAGAATCTCGACAGAAATTACGAGATTGACCCAATTTCAAAAAGTGTTCATAATAGAAAAGAAGCTCTATTGATTAAGGACAGTTGGGGGTAATTTACTACTCATAGCTTCATGAAAGATGATCGAAGGGGAAAAGAGTTTAGGGCGTAGCCTGAGAAGCTTTCTAATGAAATAGGAAGGATTTTCTCGTAGTCTACTCATTTGGCTAGGAAAAGCTCGATGGCTAGTTAAGGGAGTGCGTCAGTCTCCCTTAAAAAATACGATATCATTTTTCTAAGAAAAAAGAGAAGGACAGTCAGTTTCAAATGTGTTTCTTGGAATCTTTACCCACGTGTAAGTATAACATGAGAGGCTCATTTTTTAAAGAGTTTCTTTAAATCTTCCAGCACCTAACATCGTGGTTGAAGTATGTTTGGAGAGAAATAAACAGAACAAAAGTACTCCACAAAAAATGATAAAATCAGATTTTTAAGTAAATCTTAATTTTTCACATAATAGAAATCCCAATGTGATAGTGAAAAATCACAATGAATGAGATTGCTTGTTTGATATCTTCAACAGGTAGCTCAATGAAGTGTATGAATCGCCAGTTGCCAAAAAGCGCAGCGTTACTGCAAGGCGATGGTTTACTGGATTGCTTTTCTGAATGGTGAGTCTTTTTAATCACGTTAGGCGCAATCATTTTCAAAAGATTTTCAAAATCGGACCTTTCATTCTAAAAAAGTTTTTAAAGCCCGCGTCACATCTATATTCTAGATTTAATTCGTCAACATCATCCAGCAATAAATCTTCCATAAATTCCTCCATACTATACTTTTTTCTGCCTCGAACAAGGCTAGGCCGTACCCAAAATCTCCGCGGGCGACGATCTTTTTGGCTTCCCAAGATGGCAATAAGAATTGCAGCAGAAGCCGCTGCTCCAGCATCTTCATCATCACTCATTTATAAAAACTCGATTCTTATTTAAAATAAAACACTCGATTAATATAAACTGACTAAGATAAAACACTAAACACTAAACACTAAAACACTTAAAACACTCGATTATGTATGAACATTTATGATGGTTGTCGATCGACTCGTCCACATGTACTGAGGCAATTTTGTCGATCGACACAGTCGAAGGTGTCGAGCGACTTTGTCGATCGACCGGGTCGACAGAGTCGATCGACATAGTGTGGACGCGGCTAACGGTCAAATACAGTGAGCCGGTGTTGGTAGAGGCAAAGAGATCAGGAATACAAGCATCCCACACCCCATTCTACGTCAAAAATTATATTGCAGTATACTTGCGTTTGCTTAGGATTCATGGGATTTACTTTGTCTAGAATTATTGCTCAGATCATACATCTTCTTGGTGGAAGGTGCTGATAGACTGAGAGTGTTGAAAATA
Source organism: Nilaparvata lugens (assembly GCF_014356525.2). Classification (NCBI taxonomy): domain Eukaryota; kingdom Metazoa; phylum Arthropoda; class Insecta; order Hemiptera; family Delphacidae; genus Nilaparvata; species Nilaparvata lugens. The sequence continues at coordinate 22,312,024 of NC_052504.1, read as the reverse complement.
ATGCATGTATCTAAATGTCACTGCATCACTCTACCTTCGCTGTTTCCCTGTTTTAGAACATTTGAATATATGAATTACTTTTCAAAACTCTCAGCTACCTTCCACGCTACCCACTACCTTTGTCGCTCCACTATGTTTCAATCCTTATGGACTGTGATTCAAGGAGCTTCGATTCATATAATTCTTCAACTCTTTTTTTTTTTTGTGGATACATTCAAAACTACCCTCTCAGCAGATGTGACAGAGCTTTCAACCATTATCCCAGATTAAGTGAAAGATTAGGTACTGAGCGAATTGAAGTCGGTCAACTCTGTTCAAGAAAATTCAACGCCAACTGGAGCAGAATTAATTGGAGGGACTAGTTAATTCTATTTGCCAAACGCCAGTTATAATAAGCTCCAGAATAAGAAGAGCTAAAAAGTTGAGAGATAGAATATTATCTTTTAGTCTGGATGAATAATCTCGACAGAATTACGAGATTGACCCAATTTCAAAAATTGTTCATAATAGAAAAGAAGCTCTATTGATTAAGGACAGTGGGGGTAATTTACTACTCGTAGCTTCATGAAAGATGATCGAAGGGGAAAAGAGTTTAGGGCGTAGCCTGAAAGCTTCTAATGAAATAGGACGGATTTTCTCGTAGTCTACTCGTCTGGCTAGGAAAAGCTCGATGGCTAGTTGAGGGAGTGCGTCCTGAAAAAATACGATATCATTTTTCTAAGAAAAAAGAGAAGGAAACCGTAAGTTTCGAATGTGTTTCTTGGAATCTTACCCACGTGTAAGTATAACACAGAGGCTCATTTTTTAAAGAGTTTCTTTAAATCTTCCAGCACCTAACATCGTGTTGAAGTATGTTTGGAGAGAAATAACAGAACAAAAGTACCTCACGAAAAAAATGATACAATCAGATTTTTAAGTAAAATCTTTATTTCTCACATAATAGAAATCCCAATGTGATAGTGAAAAATCACAATGAATGACAGTTGGGGGTTTGTTGACCATACATGAGTAGTATGAATCGTAATAAGACTTATTACGAGTAAGTTGAAGTATGTTTATTTCTCTCCAAACATACTTCAACCACGATGTTAGGTGCTGGAAGATTTGAAGAAACTCTTTAAAAAATGAGCCTCTCATGTTACAATTATACGTGGGTACAGATTCCAAGAAAAACATTTGAAACTGACTGTAAAAATACTTAGTATTTTTGAAAGTACTTTTACTATTTTTATACTTTAATAAAGTACTAGAAGTACTAAAAGTACTTTACTTTAGTACTTTAATATTTTAGTACTTTTAATATTTTAGTTGCTATCCCAAGTTAGTATCTAGTCCAACTGAATTTAAATGAAATTAGAATGTAATATTGAATGTTTTGTTTGTTTAATGAGGTTTTAACGATAAGGAGGCGGTAGAGAGTGTAAGGAAATCGAATTACTGCAAAAGAAGTATGACAGCTACAGTGTGCACCGGAAAGTTAAAGAGCTTACCGGCAATTTCAAGAACAAGCAACTGGGAAACCTCACAGACTCAGATGGTAAAATTGTGGTAGATAACAAGCCAAAATCAGCACCTGGAAAGAATACTTGGAAAACTGTTTGAGGATCATAGAAAGGACCACTTTGACATACAGGAAACTCTAAGTGGGCCAGAAATTTTGCAAGATGAAGTGCAAGCAGCCATTGCACAGTTAAAAGATGGTAAAGCATCAGGTCCAGATAACATTGAAACTGAAATCCTCAAATTATTTGATGACAGAACAATTGCATTATCACAAAAGTGTTCAACAACATCTACAACACTGGAAAAATTCCATCTGAATGGCTGAAATCTGAATTTGTTGCTATTCCAAAGAAAACAAGACAAAGAAGTGTGAAGAGTATCGCACAATAAGTCTTATGAGTCACCTCTTAAAAGTGTTCCTCAAGGTCATCCACAGGAGAATATATAGTGTGTGTGAGAGCCAAATATCCCCAACTCAATTGGCTTTATAAAGGCAGTCGGCACTAGAGAGGCACTATTTGCAGTGCAAGTCTTATTTCAGAGATGCCGTGACATGAATTGCGATGTATATGCATGCCTGATTGACTATCAAAAGGCATTTGACCGAGTAAAACATGAAATGATGGTCAAAATACTGAATGAAGCAGGTATCGATGACAAAGATCTGAGAATAATCGGGAACCTCTATTGGGACCTGGTCGCTAACCTCAGAGTGGAAGGAGAACACACGGATTACATAAAATAAAGCGAGGTGTCCGACAGGGTTGCATACTCTCACCTCTTATTTTCAACCTCTACTCGGAGCACATCTTTGGTGAAGCCCTGGATGGCATGGACAAGGGAATTCTGCTAAATGGATGTAGACTGAATAACATCAGGTATGCTGATGATACCATTGTTTTTGCCGACAATCTTGAAAACTTGCAAGCCCTGGTGGACAAAATTACCCATCACAGCAGTCAATATGGGCTTGAAGTCAATGTAAATAAGACCAAACTTATGATAATCAGCAAACAAAATATCACAGGAAGCCGACTATTCATAAACCAAGCCGCTATTGAGAGAGTTGATCACTACAATTATCTAGGAACCATTATTAATGAGGACTGGAGCAATGCACAGGAAATAAAAGCACGCATAGGAAAGGCAAGATTTACCTTCAATTGCATGAGTGCCTTCTTCAAAAGTCACAACATCACCCTTGACACTAAATTGAGACTCCTGCGATGCTATGTCTTCTCTGTTCTCCTTTATGGTGCAGAATCCGGGACGCTTAATGAAACCACAACAAAAAGATCAATGCTTTCGAGATGTGGCTATACAGAGAATGATGAAAATCCTTGGACTGCCTGGGTGACAAACGTAGAAGTTTTGAGGATGGTGAAAAAGGACCTGGAACTGATGAACATAATCAAGGCACGTAAGTTGGAATACCTGGGTCATATCATGAGAAACGAGGAGAGATACAGTTTGCTGCAGACAATTATGCAGGGGAAGATCTTTGGACGAAGAGGTCCAGGAAGACGCAGGGTATCGTGGCTTAAAAACCTCAGGACCTGGTTCAACAAAACATCTACACAACTGTTCCGGATTGCTGCAAACAAAGCACGGATCGTTATGATGATCGCCAACATTCGTAACGGATTGGCACCCTAAGAAGACTACCTTCCACGCTACCCCACACTACCTTTGTCGCTCCACTATGTTTCAACCCTTATGGACTGTGATTCAAGGAGCTTCGATTCATATAATTCTTCAACTCTTTTTTTTGTGGATACATTCAAAACTACCCTCTCAGCAGATGTGACAGAGCTTTCAAACAATTATCCCAGATTAAGTGAAAGATTAGGTACTGAGCGAATTGAAAGTCGGTCAACTCTGTTCAAGAAAAATTCAACGCCAACTGGAGCAGAATTAATTGGAGGGACTAGTAATTCTATTTGCCAAACGCCAGTTATAATAAGCTCCAGAATAAGAAGAGCTAAAAAGTTGAGAGATAGAATATTATCTTTTAGTCTGGATGAAGAATCTCGACAGAAATTACGAGATTGACCCAATTTCAAAAAGTGTTCATAATAGAAAAGAAGCTCTATTGATTAAGGACAGTTGGGGGTAATTTACTACTCGTAGCTTCATGAAAGATGATCGAAGGGGAAAAGAGTTTAGGGCGTAGCCTGAGAAGCTTTCTAATGAAATAGGAAGGATTTTCTCGTAGTCTACTCATCTGGCTAGGAAAAGCTCGATGGCTAGTTAAGGGAGTGCGTCAGTCTCCCTTAAAAAATACGATATCATTTTTCTAAGAAAAAAGAGAAGGACAGTCAGTTTCAAATGTGTTTCTTGGAATCTTTACCCACGTGTAAGTATAACATGAGAGGCTCATTTTTTAAAGAGTTTCTTTAAATCTTCCAGCACCTAACATCGTGGTTGAAGTATGTTTGGAGAGAAATAAACAGAACAAAAGTACTCCACAAAAAATGATAAAATCAGATTTTTAAGTAAATCTTAATTTCTCACATAATAGAAATCCCAATGTGATAGTGAAAAATCACAATGAATGAGAGTTGGGGGTTTGTTGACCATACATAAGTATGTAGTATGAATCGTAATAAGACTTATTACGAGTAAAGTTGAAGTATGTTTATTTCTCTCCAAACATACTTCAACCACGATGTTAGGTGCTGGAAGATTTGTAGGAACTCTTTAAAAAATGAGCCTCTCATTTTACAATTATACGTGGGTACAGATTCCAAGAAACACATTTGAAACTGACTGTAAAAATACTTAGTATTTTTGAAAGTACCTTTGTAATATTTTAGTTGCTATCCCAAGTTAGTATCTAGTCCAACTGAAATTAGAATGTAATATTTGAATGTTTTGTTTGTTTAATGATGTTTTACTTGGAATTCTTAGGACCAGTTGCACAATAGCCGGTTAAATTTTAACCATGATTAATTCCACACGAGAACCAATCAGAGAATGTTTTTTTAAAAGACGGATTAAAATTGAACCGGCTTTTGTGCAACCGGCACATAGATTTCTATGAATGAACTTGTGCTAAATATACACTATATCCCCCAGGATTCTCAAGATTCACATTTGATGATCATTCTATAAGCTATCATTAGCCAGTATTACAGACATTATAATGTACGAATGCGTGTGAGCACAGTGTAGTATATCAAACCAGGAAATAGATAATCGTCCCTCCGAACGATCAAGTGGCAATAATTCCACTTTATAAATGTGAGCTTTGTTGGTTTCATTCCCTCTTTCTTTGTTCAGCATCTCAAGCAACATTATGTAAATCACCTTAGGGTACAGGAACTAATTGCGCAACTCTCGAACGCCAATGTGTAACCGTTTGTTGAATGGTTCGGTAGCGATTCACATATTTCAACTGCTGAACAACGGGTTTGCTTCATAGCAACTTCGCCCTCAACCAACGATTATTATTCAACTTCTATTGACACTGCCGCTTTTGATCGAATTTATGCAAAACCTGAAACCCGACAGTAGCTAGTAGAGCTCTAGCGAAATTTGCAAATTATTATTGTTCTCCAGATCTAGTACAGATAATAGATCTAGGCAAGAGATCTAGCTTATGCCTTTGAAACGACGGCTATTTAATTTTTCCGATTGAAGCCATCGCATAATACAACCCTCTGCAGTAGCGAGAAGGAAATATTTATGACAGTCAACCTTATTTAGCAATCATACTGATAGATCGTAAAATTAATATTTAAGTATCTGAGTTCTACTTTATACGGCAATATGCTGTATCCATCAAAACTCGTTATTGCATGAACCAGCAATTTCCCTAGGGGTGGGTTTATAGTAGTACATATATTTTTGCACATGTGAAATGACTGGTGGTTTTCAATAATGGGAATGAAGGAAATATGATGTGGGTCAGATCCATTTGTTTTGTCAATCATAATTCAATTATTTGTTGTCCGTCAAAGTATACTTCAGTATGTATCAGGAAAAAGGATGGAAATTCATATTATGTGTCTTGGTTAGTACTTGATGTCAATAACGATAGTAATAACGATTTTTTGATTAATTGACTCAACTATCATAATGCAAATTCATTCTCGTACTTCATTCTTAATAGAAAAATATTGTTATGTTTTCAAGGAAAGTAAAAATTTGTTCAAATCATGACGTCAATGTGTTATATTTAGGAGGAGAGAGGGAACATAACATGAATAATTTTTTGTCGAAATTGGTGGGATATAATTATTATATTATATTATATACACATTGATGTCATGAGTTGAACAAATTTTTACTTTCCTTGAAAACTTGACAATAATTTTCTATTGAGAATGAAATACTAGAATGAATTTGAATTATGATAGTTGAGTCAATTAATCAAAAAATCGTTATTACTCACAACTTCGAAGAATATGATTCATGAGATATTTAAAAAGCATTCATTTTTTTAATTAATATTAGCTAGAACTAGAAAATAAGTATCAAGTTCAGTCATATATCACTTGAGACAATATAGAGTCTACATATCTTCCACAAATTTTCGGAATTTTAGCCAATTTACAAACTATTTAATTGTTCTTGAATTTAAATAACTGTAAAACAAATCAATTTTCTTGATGTATGACAATGGAAAATAGAAAATTTATTTCCCACTTTTCCTGGACCAGATTAAAGTTAATCAATTTATAAATAACATGTGATTTTTCACATTGATTTCCTCACTATTTTTGTACCGGTAACGATTTATATTATTTATAAATATTCCAAGTGACGTCAGAATAATCCTCAACTGGCTAACAGTTTTAAAACGAGTGAATATATTTTAATTTTTCTACCGCTTCCTATCAATTCCAGCTACGTTCACATTCATACCACAGAGTGACAACTAAACAGTCCTATCTGTCGTAGCAAACACAATCAATCATCCAGCATCCTGACTGAATGCATAGCCGGATTGTACAGAAACTTGTGACAATAATCAAATGAAAAGCTCATAGTGTGTTGTTTGTGTGCGGAAATGTTGAGTAATTTCCAGAAAGAGGTGCTGGGTCCAGTGTCGAGATTGACAAGTGAAGATAAAGAGAAATTACTCAGCTGGGAACCGTTACACTGTTAGCATAGAGACAATAGGTTCAATGCTCAGCCTTGGCTACCACAGAATAGAGTGAAAGCTTTAATTGATATATTCCTGTGTCCTGGCCCTGGCTGTATCTGCAGTATGTCACCACACTACAAATATGAAGAGATTGACGTCACTTGACCGATTAGATAGCAACTGGGTTTTCCTAAATAATCAGTTACAAACAACAAACTGGAACTTTACATTTGATTGTTCTAGTACTGTTCATTGTACTGAAAATTGATTTTTACTGGACTATTATTGCATTGCAACGTTGAATTCATCAGTCTATTAGAAACATTAGAAAACCCAGCTTCAAAATCGATACGCAAGAAAGGAATTACTTTTACTTGTCAAGAATCAAGCTTCACTTGGACAGTAGGACATTTTTTTAAGTATTGTAACGTTTTAGTACCATATTATATTGGAAGAGTACAATACTTATAAAAGAGACCTAATTTCTGTTTCTTTGGAACATTGGAAATGTTCATTTCTAGTATAAACCTTGTACTTTTCTACTGTATTGAATTTATTGTAGTATAATAGTTTTCCATTGTGACCGGTTGACCTATCTAATAATTATATTCTCCAAAACTTTTCGGAGAAGAACAGTGGAATTTATCATTATTTATTCGGACAATTAATTTTCATTTATTTTATTGGCCATAGTCGAGTGGATCAGATGCTTTATGATTCAGAGGCCCGTTTGAGTTCAAATCCCGTCCCGGGCAAGATATTTATCTCGGGCCACTCCCGTGTTTCGGATGGACACGTTAATTCGTCGGCCCTGGATGCCTAAAAAGCAGTCGTTAGGCCATGTCAGAGGCTCTGAAATTGAGCAGTTGCGACCTGAAAACTCTGACACCAGACCTTAGCCAGCCAGGTCACTCGATATTATTATTATTATTTATTCTATTTCAATAGTATTTTATTCTTAATGCTTTTTGCTAAAAAAATAAAATAATTTTTTTTAATTTATTTTTTATTGAATATTATTTTTAGTCTATTATTTTATTTTTAATAGATCGATTCCTTCTTCTTCTTCGGTATCTTCTTCAAAACTATCTTTATTTTTTTAGCAAAAGGGACTTGGTCCAATCATATTGGTCGGGCTATGACAGAGCTCCCACTCCCGAGCGCTATCCCACTACTGCTCACCACGGGGACTTTTGGCTGCTGGGTTTCCCCCCTGGCCCGGTTCGCCCCTCCTTAGACGACCTGGTCACCCCGGACTCCTCCAGACTGACCATGTCGGTGGCAAGCTTAGTGCGGACACCCAGTCAACGTGGGCCACTCTGCCACAGGACCCCCGACCTCAGACCATCCTCAAATCCCGACCTCCAAGTAGCTGGATTACAGGAGCGCGCCACAACTCCCAGTCGATGTATGCCTGATTTGAACAGGTATATGAGTTGCAGTCGCCTGTTCGAATCCCGGTCAGCTGCCGATTTTTTTGCTGCTCAGAATATAGATTTCTCGTGGCAAATTCAAATACAGATAATAAGCAAATCGGTCTCCATAAATAGCTGAGTATTATACTTATGAATAATACATAAGTGTATTATTACTAGCATGTAACCCGTGCTTTACACCGGGGAAAATTTGGTTTTGAAAATACAATCTCCTTTTGTCCAGGAAAGATAATAATAATAATATTTTTTACTCTTGTTCAAAATTACGTGGATAATCTTTATGAGAGTTGAAATTTTCTAGCATAAAACAAAAAATGAGAATTTATATTAGATGATTATTAATACACAATGACATATATACAGAGTGGGTGAAAAGACCGAGAACGGCTTAATATCTCATACACAATGGTAATTTGACGGTGGATATGATTGGGGATCCCACTAAAATAATTGAAATAATTTCTTTACTATGGCTTCAAAAATTTGGTCCGCCATCTTGGATCCGCCATATTGAATGCAACTTTGTTTTTTTAAATAGGAAGGTGATCATGCGATACATAATTTCGATACAGAATTTCAAGAGAAAATAAATGGCTAAAACCGCATATCGATATCTCAAACTGTTCCGAAGATATTCACATTATTAATCAATACTATTCAAAGCAGAAAGGGAAGAAAAACGTATGAGAACGGCTTAGTTTATCATGGAAAAATGTAATTTCAAAATGGGTGTGATTGGGGATCCTACTCATATTGGAAATACTACTTTACTAAGACTTCAAAAATCTGGTCCGCCATCTTCAATCCGCCATTTTTAATGCAACTTTATTTTTTTGAATAGGAAGATGGTCATGTGATACATGATTTCAATACGGAATTTCAAGGCAAAACCACTGGCGAAAACCGCACTTCCTTATCTCAAAGCGTTTGGAAGATATTCACATTATAAATCAATACCATCAAATCAGAAATGAAATAGATAAGTGGTATTGATTAATAATGTGAATATTTTCGAAACGGTTTGAGATATCGATGCGAGGTTTTCGTCGTTCATTTTGTCTTCAAATTCTGTATTGAAATCATGTATCGCATAACCACCTTCCTATTTAAAAAATAAAGTTGCATTCAAAATGGCGGATCCAAGATGGTGGACCAGATTTTAGAATTCATAGTAAAGTAGTATTTTTAATTTGAGTAGGATCCCCAATCACACCTACCTTGAAATCACATTTTCCATGAGATACTAAGCCGTTCTCATACTTTTTTCTTCCCTTTCTGCTTTGAATAGTAGGCTATTGATTAATAATGTGAATATCTTCGAAACGGTTTTAGATATCGATATGTGGTTTTCGCCATTTATTTTTCCTTGAAATTCAGTATCGAAATCATCTATCGCATGACCACCTCCCTATTAAAAAAACAAAGTTGCATTCAATATAGCGGATCCAAGATGGCGGAACAGATTTTTGATGTCATAGTAAAGTAATATTTTCAATTTGAGTAGGATCCCCAATAACACTCACCGTCAAATTACCTTTGTGTATGAGATATTTAGCCGTTCTCGGACTTTTCACCACTCTGTATACATATATCACCACTCTTATACACAAGCATGCTTATGCTTATAGTCATATACAAGCAAAGAAAATAAGCCTATGTTCATCCTTTGTAAATTCAGAATCGTTATGCAAAATTTCAAGTTAATCAGTTCAGCAGTTCAGACGTGATGATGCGTCATTTGTGTATTCCTATCCCGTACATGCATAAGCCGATTCTTTCCTTAGTAATATTGAAGATACCTCTTTTGCATTCTTTTCCTTCATCATAGATCGTACAACAAAACGGACTATATCAAATAAAACTTTCAGCACTTCAAATTCAAATTTTGAAGATGTGTAGTTAAATAAACAAAAATAATATTCAAATTAACATTACAAATTTCCGTGCTGCTGATAGTTGGAATATTAGTCAATTTTGTATTAGAGCTGATGAGAAGTTTTGAAAATCATTGGATAGATTTAGATAAGTGATAGATACTCGTATGATTTCTAAATTTATCCATGTACGTAATTTATTTATGTAAACGCTTTTTTCCGCATCAAATTAACTTTATATGCTACTCAAAATCTACTTTATATATTTCTCAGTGTGATCCTGACCAAATAGAGACAGTGCTTTATTATAATAAATCGCAGGATTAACGTGTGATAATAATTATTATTGTGAAACCGACAAACATAGTGGGCGAACCGGCCCGAAGAGAAGCACGTTTTAACCTGCTCAATTATAGCAAAAAAGTAGCAGGAGACGTTGAGTCTATGCTTCCTCAAGTAGTATGCTCCTTTCGAGAAGTGACTTTGTAGTTGTTCGGCACTTTCATTAGCCTCTATTCCATTCCTGACAAATTTTCAGATGAGAGAGTTGGGGGGGTGAGTTGCGTCTGAATAAATCGTGATCATGAAGAGGCTTGCCTTGAGAGTTCCATATAAATGTGACTGTAGATACATTCAACAAATAATTCGATAGCCATTAAAAATAGTTAATCTACTAAGTAATGGAGGATAGGAGAATGAGTATAATTATTTTGAGTGGAGAAGACAGGCAAAAAATACGAGGTGTTTGTTTTCAGTCTCGCTGTCAGTTGATTGAGGAATGTGATCAATAAAAAACCATTTCCCAGCATGGACTATCAATCCAGAAGAGGTTTCAATTATCACATCAATAATAATAAAGGGTTTGCTTCATAGCAGCTTCGCCCTTAACCAAGGATTAACTTCCATTAACACTGCCGCTTTTGATCAATATGGTCAAATTCAGAATTGTTGGGAAGGTACTGTATTTGAGAATATTCATTTTTGGCACTAATTAATTATTTTATGACATGGAATCAAAGCTAATGAAAGTTGATTATCTTCTAGATTGATTGCATCTAATTCATGCTTAAGCCTAAATCCGACGAATTTCAATAGAATGAATTTACTCCTTCTTAGAATATTGGAGATGATGAAAAATAATTATGTTTTCATTGAGGGGAGCATGAAGAAAATATCTCTCAGAGCAGGGACAGATATCTCTCACAACTCTCACAGAGTACTCAAGTACTGTAGTGCAGTCTGTAGAGAGACACTGTAGTGAAAACTTCATGACTTGTCTTTAGGCTACACTCCACTACCTAACCGTTATATTTTCAGTATGTAATTTGTATAGACTCTCGAAAAGTATTTTCAGAAAACAGGCATTTCCATTAACAGAATTACAATAAACAAACTAAGTATTATAATGAAAATGTTCTCATACGGGTTTGAAAAATATTCTATAAATCTATCTTTATATCTTGCTGTTTCATCAACAGTGAAGTTCAGCATAGCAAATCATCGTCGTATTTATAAGCAGACTCTTCCATTCAGATTAGTTGTGAATAAGCAATGCTTTTTGGGAATTTGCCAAGACTTTCCGCTCGCTGCTACTGGTTGAACTCTCTTTGTTCTGAAGTGAACGTCAAGTTGAACCGCCTCATGTAGCTGAGTGGGGCACTCGTTGTCATATAATGAACCTGGCTTTGTTTAGTGGTTTTTTAATTCTTTCTTGTAAGAAATCTTGGAGGAAACAATTTTTGAAAGCCCACTAAGATCTACTCAAGTTGACAATGAGTTGCTTGCTTCAGGTGAACAGTAGCAAGTAGGAAGTTCTATGGCTTCAGGTGATCCTCCACTTTATTCAAGGCTGCGCCCAGAGAATGTCAAATGCTCTAGGCTGCTCTCAAGACCAGGTCATTTTTGTTTACTCGAAATTATCATTTGTTCAACGTGTGAATAAGGCAATCGGAGTTCAGTCATTCCATAATTCACGTTCAATATGGTTAATCACACACAATATGTTGGCCTGCAATGTAAGTGAGTTGAAGTATAACTATAAAATGCTCAAAAAAGATGGGGAAATTTAGAATGTTCAACAGACATTTCATCAATTAATCGAAATCGAAATTAATTGATCATAGCCTACTGTAGTTGAACTATTGTTGAATCAATTCGAAATTATGGGTTGACTATACTGTAGTGTAATGGAATATTATTGTTGGCAAAAATGTGTCAATCGGTGTTACTGAATCAGCAGGATGTATCTAATCAATAACCTTCCCTCCATTCTATGTTTACCATTGACGACCGATCTAAATGGAAGAAACAAATGCTTTTGCGCGTGTAAAGTGATGGTGATTGTGTGAGTAGAAGCATTGTAGTGCGCTCAAGTACCAGTAGGCGATAGATCGTCTTCCGGTGCTGATGTGATTGTTATAAATGATTTGTATTGGGTCACACACATCCACACTGGATTCACAAAAAAGTAGTGAATGAATGGTTTGAGTTGAAATAGAGTGTTCGAGGTATAGAGCCGAAACCTCTTTTAAAATCGCTTCGATTGATGTGTGCGCTTTTTAGCAAACTTTGATGAGTTTGCTCATTCCACTATGCTCTTTTTTTGGCCAGGCTCGGGTTCCACAACTGGATTCTCTTCCTTTTATCACAATGGAACTCCACCAATATAATAGTAGAGACACGATGAGCTGAGGGAAAACAGAGTACGGAACTAAATTTAAACTTTCCCAACAGGAGAGAGAGAGACACGATGAAACATTCAACAGTATGGATCTGCTAGGAAGCAGAGTTTCGATTATCTACATATAGAGGTTTGAAACTTTGTGGAAAAACGTGATTCTTTTTCCAATACCCAAAATGTTAGTAACATTTCGAGTTGAAAGACTTTTGGAAGTTTCAAATTCGATATTTCCATCCAAATGCATGTTAATGTTTTCAAGAACTATTGAAATGTTAACAAATATCAAAATAATCATATACTTAAAAATGTATCTTCTTATTTTAATTGTTAGGTTAAATAATAGTAATTTCAACAAGGAATCATCCGCTTGTTGTGAGGGAGTTCTAAGCTTTTTTACATAAACTTTTGGAAATTTCAATCTTGATATTATTCTATTCAACTGAAAGTTGATATTTTCAAGAACTGTACTATTAAAATGTTAACAAAAATATAAAAAGATCAAATTCTTGATTTCACCTGCCAAGCTGGTAACATTATTTCCAACAATCAGAAGAAATTATCCGTTTGTAGAAAACTAGAATTACTTACGTATTTCTACGAAATACACTTACAATGTGTATTACTACGAAATGATTGCTTCCTTACACTGAGAATGGAAATAAATTTATCGTACCTGACACTATCTGCTATAGTTTTTTAGTTTGCTTTACTTTGTTCAAGATTAAGACCCCCAAAAAATACACAACGTTTGTAGAAATGTGCTGGCCTACAAGTTGGTGTTTCTTGACGACACGAAAGACAAGTCAACTGAAGAGCAGTAGCAGCACTCCACTGAGTCGAGTAGAGGGCTCTTCAATAATGTGCAAAGTTCTAGCCAAGAGCTAGCTAATGACACTTTTTGAGGTAGCAAGGAACAACCTATTATGAGAGCGTCCTTACAAAACAATAACGTTTTTTCACATCGTCGTCTTGTAGCTGGAAAATGCTCAAACATGCTGATGTGAGCAAACAACGGAGATTTTAGATCCCCCATGGAAGATCCTTCGTTTACTTGATCCTTCGTTTTACTTGAATTTTTGAAGGCCATGAAAAATCGTTCAAGAATAATTACTACTTGAGCTTTTGCGTAATAATTACACATCATGTTACAACTCTATAATACTCATCCAACTCATCATTTTAATAAATGACTGCTCTTTTATATATGAGGAATGTCATTCTCGATCCATGACCTTGATAGAATCATACCATCATGATAGAATTGAATACACAAGAGAGAATTTTCATTAGAATAACTTGTATCCATAGAATTGTAGCTGAGAGGTATAATTCTCAGGTTGTATCACTTGATGAAAGGATTTTTTCGCATACCATTAATAGCTGTGGAGGCTGTGGTTGTATTCATTTGTTGCTCTTTCTAACTATAAAGAAATATACACAGTACACAGTTTATAAAATAATAATAGTTTCATATCTCAAAGAATATTAGGCTATGTGCAGTAGAAGCTACGAACAATGATAATATTTCTAGAAGAAAACACAATCCCAATCAATGACAAATGATATTGGCGTACTGTATATTTTGTATGTTTTATCCTATAAGATTTGATAAATCTGTGTTACTCACTTGAAAATCATTGAAGCTTCTGCTGATGAATCCGTTAAAACTTCTGAGTACTAAATATAATAGAATTGAACAAATCACAGTTTTAGAATATGAAATCATTTTCACATTCACTGAAATGAACTGTAAAGCAAATATAACTAATATCAAATAACTAACAACTGAACTATATATAACTAATCACTTCTGCTTTGGAATAAATTGATATAGAATGTCAGATCATCAGGTGCATGAAGCTTGAAAATGATGGTGGATGGTGGAAGGAGAAAGGAGAAGGATTTGATTTTCTCAAAATAGGACTTAGATTTTTTCAAAGAAGAAGACTTAAAATAGATACTATGTAAGTTAATATAATGAGGAATGAGCTACTTCAACTTGGTAGTCATGGTTTTCTTAAGAAAATTCGAACGGTTTCTATTTATTTATGTTCGTTGCTTTGGTCTCCAGGAGAGAGCGTTTGTCAGCAAGTTGATTTGAAGTCTGTTTACTTCTGGTGGAAACTAAGTCGATGCCAAAAATATATCAGGTTTTTAAAGGAACATCGGAGATGTTCCATCGTCTAACTCACTCCTTCTCTCACTACTCCCCAATTCTTGTCATTTCCTTCTGTCATAGACCTTCTCACGTTCGGTTTTTTACAAAACTGTTGTACAACTTCCTTCTTTCAGCAAAACTCTCGTTTTTCGACCTCCATCTCGTTATCTCCTGCGTCCTGCCTTTTCGTTTTCTCAGCAATCTTATCCGTGTGGCGTGTGTTGGATGTTCCATGCATTCGAACAGGCCTTGTTCAACAGAGCAGAGGAGATCGAATCCGAAATGTCAAATGTAACAGAGATCTGAATTATAGAGAACAACGAACATTTGGAGGAAAGGCCCAAATAAAACTGTGTTTGCGTGAAATACGGATGAATTGAATTGAATTTTGTATATTCAGTAAGAATGTGATTAAATATAATTGAAATCCTAAATAAATGAAAATATATTTAGTTGCATTAGGATGAAAATAGAAATACTATTTTCTATATCTTGTTAAAAACTGTATTCATTTTCCCTTTCTTGCTATACGTACCAGATGATAGGTATTTCTTTCTATTTAGACTAATACGTACATAATATTCTAGTACTTTTTTGGGAAGCCTTGGATAATAAATAGCGATTCTATTTAAATTTACGTAATAGATGGAGATTTTACTTCAATTTTCAATCTATATTCAATATAATATTGGAAAAAATTCTATTTCTTTTTTTTTTATATTTGTAATGTGAACTTGAGATGTGAATTTGTTATATTATTTTCTCACTTCTCTGTTTGTAGACATGTTTACCAATGCATCATTGTAATGCGTTGTATTGCAGTATTAATAGTGAAATAATAATATATATCATAATTTCATTGTGAAATGAAATAAAAAATAAATAAAATAGTGCCTCTCAAGAGTCAATACATTGCATTCCATTAAAATATCAATATCTTTCTCGGTCAAAGATGCTAGCTGGATTTATGGAGTTGGAGAATAGTGACCTGATAAGAAGCGTGAACTACTCTCTAATGAGATGTGAGACTGAGAATAAACAAAGGAGTTACAAGAAGACAATATTGTTGAGGCTCCTGCTTTCTGAAGATGACGGTGTCCATTTGTTTACAATGTTCAGCATATTAGTATAGTGAAAGCGATGAGAACTTTGTACAGCACACTAAATTATTTTCCTATGTTGCTACTCAGAAACTCCGTTCTTGTTGTTTTTGTTCCCATTGTGCACTCTATTCTAATAGTTTACTGATAACGTGATAACTGTATGTTGAGTAATCAGAGTGCTGGATGCTAGAAGTGACACGGAATGAATAAAATTACTGTAAGTGTGTTCCAGGGTTAAATTATTAAATTTCTCATAGTGTAATATCGTGCATGCCACTCGCCATGTATATGGAACACGGATATTGTTCTCAAATTCATTTATCAAGAGTACTTACTGATCGCAATGCATTGTTATGGAAGAGGAAGAATTTATGATGTTGTAAAAATATTATAACGTGTTTTAAAATATATCTTGAATAAATAGTATTCTATATGATTTAATTTTATAAATGTATTCTCTTATCACTATAGGTACAGATTTAGAGATATCTTACTTATTCCACTTGTATGACATTAAAAAAGTATACCTGCTATTAAATCAAATATGCTAAATGATTTCATGGAGTTTTGATTATAAATTATGTATTATGTATAAATTATATATTATTATAGTACTATATATGTATATCGATAATGTGAAGAAAAAATAATAATTTAATTTGTTGTACAGTCGAAGATGCCAAGTGATTGGAGTGGTGATTATAGAGTGTATCTATAATGATAATCAGAAGAAAAATAATCTGAATAACTATTATCCATGTAATATTCAATTCTAGCAGTTTAAACTTTTGATCAATTTGAAGAAATTGAATGTTACTAATAGTATTTGTTACTAATATTTACTGATAGTAAAGTATAAGAATTACTTTTCTTTTTATGTGGCAAATTATAACAAGTGTTTTCTTTATCTGAGAAAGAGTTCATGATCACAAACACAATTTCCCGTAAGGGTTCTCCAGTTGTGCACAGAAAGGATTCTTCTCAAAGCTGAAGGAACAAGGAATGTTGAAGAGCAGTGAACATGGCCATATGAGGCAATTGACAAAGTACGAGACTTGCGTCCAGAACGCTGGCTGTCATCACTCTAGTGCTAGAGGTAGCACCGCTTCCTTCCATGCAATACCTTTCCGACACGTACTGATCACTTCCCGTCACCCACCCACATGCTTTTCAGTAATACAACTTATACTTCTACAGGTCAATAAACAAGTCATTTCCATTTGAAAATTATGATACGATCGTTTAGATCTGCAGGAAGCAGCTTTCCCTTTAAAAGGGAAATTCCTCGTGTTGTTTCGCATTTTTGTCAGCATCTAACAAAGAAAACACAAAATTTGTTATACTGTATTATAGATAAAAGATAGAATAAGAATATATCTCATGGTATAGGTCGTTAATGTTCCAAATTCCAATCCGACTACCGTCTGTTATTACTGTTTTAGCCGGATGAGAGTGTAGAGTGTAAGAACGAACAGTATGAGAGACTATCAGCCTTACATAGCTCCACAAAAAAGATCTACAGTAAAGGAGTATCGACTTGAATAGGAGTATCGACAACAGTATAGGAGATCTAGTACTAGGTGTATTGACTTGCGTTAACTGGGAAATTTGGAACATAAATGCCCTATACCATGCTGGGATATCTTCTTATGCTATCTTTTCTCTATAAATGTACCTTGAAGTTGAAGAGAGACCTCTTGGCTAGAATAATACGGTGGTAGAACGCGTGCATGCCAGTGAATGATATATAAACTGTAATATTATATCTAGAGTTTGAAGAATCACTATTTATCTCAGAGTTTATCCATTAATTTATTTCATTTTGTACAAAGAATCGATCTTTGCTTCGGGAAGACAAAACAGACATAAATTTAGAGCAGTTTTTCATTCAAATACATACAGTACTAGCGAGAATGCATAGGTTATTAATAACATTTTCAAAATTCTCAATGAATTGAATATTTTCTTTTCCTTTTAGCCTTCAAGAATTAGGCATATTTGCCTGTTTCGACTCACAATTTTGATAATTACATTGATTGTTGAGATGAGTGTTTGTATAGTTATGATTATTATTTTTATAGTTATTAATTGAATATCTATAATGATATAGGTTGGAAAAATGGCGGAGCGGCGAAGCTTGAGAGTGCTGCATTTAATGCATGTAATTCAAGGTCTATAAATACAAGGTTTCTATAGACCTTGATGTAATTCGATGATGGCGCATTCTGAACACATGTATATTATACAATTAACACTCAGTCTTGAATCTACCTTCGCCGCTCCACCATGTCTTTGAGGGTTAAGTGTAAGAGAGGGCCGACTGCGCCCTAACTTCGCCCTCCCAGGTATAAAATAAAGGCAGTCATTACATTCCATTCCATTCCATGTCTTCTCCTAGAATAGTGGAAATGCACAAATATAGGCAATTGAATAACCAGTCCACACATGCTCATGCCTCCACTTCTGGACACCACACATGCTCAAAACTAATGCTATCCTGGGTACCTGGTACCTGAGTAATTGGACAACTGCTAATTGCCACTTTTACAAACTCTCCCAATTCTATTTGTTTGTAGTTCGTGATTGAAGATGCGGAACAATGTTCAGTTTTTCCAATTGCAGTCAGAATCGACTCCATGCAGAGAGGATGGAACACAACTTTCCCACTCTTGCCACGCTGCCCCGCCGCCATCAGTGATCAGGCTCTCGCGTGCGGATGGCGAGATCGTGTATCGTGTGTGTGACTAGCAGCTCCGAGATAGCTGCGCGGACCTGTACGATAACAATAATTATCCGTTCCGTTCCGCGGATACCCTATAATCTGGCATATGATGGCCACGGACGACCAAGCTTGTGAGCTTCACTTTATACTGTCAGCATAGTTCCAACGATAAGCATCAATGTCATTCAATAAGGAATGCTGACATGTTCTCACTATAGTATGCTAGCCTACTTGACGAATGAGTCATCCTGCGCCGTCGACAGGAAAGTAGCTTCAACTTTTTACTACTCACGACGCCAATGTCATGGCATCACTGGAAATTATCGGAATATATTCAAACATTCCAGGCAAAATCAAACTCAATTACGAATACACCGCATGTTATACAAGAAGTCATTAAGTAATCTGACTCAATAAAAATGCTGTTAGCATTTCGGAATACATTTTGGTGTTCCCTTTTCAAGAGAATTCCACTGACCAAGGAATGTTACGTAGTTTCATCTATGGAACTCACCTACGCCCTTCCGGCTTACAGCCAAATCTCAGTGAGAAGAGAAACTAAGGATTTTCTAGGAAAATAAGCGATAATTACATTTTTCAATGGTTGGAATGAATCAGCAAACACCTCTGTCATTATCGAACTTCTCTTACAATATGATCTCCGATCTCCATAGCCCATTCTCCGATATTTAATATGATATTCTGTTAATAATCTCTTATGATAATCCTCAAGTGAGAGCTTGCTTTCACATTTCATATTTAGCTACAATACAATCAAATACAGCATATTCTTTAATAACTTGCTCACTTAATTAGTGGAAGGATATCTCTGAAATTCAATTCTGCCCATAATGAACTACAGTAAAGGCTACAACGTCCATTTGAATTAATTACACTGATTCATCTTAACCTGTTCCGTTTGTGGTTTGTTTCCACTTCCCAGCTACTAAAATAAAATTTAAAAAGTAGCATTATTTCTTTTCTTGAACATGCCCACAGCCTATCACCTGTTTGTTTTTCCAGTACAGTAATAAGAAATAATGATAAAAAACATTTCTTCCTAATCTAATAACATTTACTATTATGAGAGCTTTAAAAAAATTAAGTTAGCTCTTCAAAATAATTGGTCGTTCAGAGGAGTTTATCATTACAGCTTGTTCGAAACTACAATTGGAACTCAGTTCAATAGTTTATAAAAACGATAAAAAAGAAAATTGTTTGTCCATTTGTGGAGTGGTACTTTTGTAGCTCTCGGTAGCTGAGGAGAACTTTTTATGATTCAGAATACTGATCGATTCATACTAGCTTGCAGGATTAAATCGATTCTAATTGGCTCAATTCGGAGCAGTAATTGATAGACCGCTTGAGATTAGATCGATTTCACCGGCAAAACAATTGAAATGGTAGGCGAATCAAAAGGCGCTTCAACCGCAGCAATAGCATCATCGGTACCTATGATGGGATTCATTTTAAACTGTCAGCATTCGTTGAACGGGTAGTATTGATGTTGTTTATGAGGTATGATGACAGTTTGGAGTGATAGTAGTGGCCTGCTGGATGCAAAACGTTGGCCATCATAGCGCTCGCAAATCCCGTTTCATCCTGATTGGTTTTGGCCAATTTCGCCAGCATTCGAATGATTAGTGTCGGATCTTGGATGGCACTTCCTCCCACTCCCCCTCCCCCACCATCACAACCCCGCCATCACACTAGAAGCACACTGAAGCTTCGTCGAATTAACAGTTCTCAACGGCCCTTGTTAATTAGGCCTTAAAGGCAACCTGATTTCCAGAGGACGACGCCTGTGTAACTGTCAATTTGTTCTGTAAATAGTCAACGCTGAAAATGAATCACAAACTAGGAAGACGCCTGCCTGCTGATGGAGGCTCTAGTAGGCTTCAACGAGCACAATTTCACTTCACCAATATCTTTGAAAGTTTGTGCTTGAATGAAATGAGATTGCTGAAAATTTATTGAGAATGCAAAATCAAGACTCGCCAACAAATATCAGGAATTTACTTGAAACAACATTTTACATTATTATCCCTTCAAGAGATCCATTTAGTTTTTCAATTAATTTAAATTGTTAATTCCAGGAATAAAGGTGAGAGTACTGTGATTTGAGTATTGTAATTCACCAACTACTAATATTTTTATCAATCATTTTGACATAGCATGAAAGGCTTATTCTTCCATAATATTTGTTGTGTATTTCATAATAACTGTGTGCGTGTAATTTACGTAAATCTTTTCATAATACTTGGGAATCTCTTGTTTCTATGATGATGAATTCTTATCTGAGACATCAACTCTATGCAAGCTTAATAAATTAATACAGCGAATAGGCAATCTATTTGTTGAAATTTTAAGATGATACCTAGTCCTCCACCAACCCTCTGTTACATGAAATCCCGGCTATCAAGTCATTGGAGTTAATATTATTTTGTTCTCTCTTCTACTTTTCTCGATTTATTCTCTATTTTGTTCAAATGAGTTGCGTTTCCATTCTATTACGACCTAGGTATTTGAAAGCTGTTGTAGGTCAAGTAGTGTATATTCCGATATTAGTGTATATATTATGATTTTTAATCAAGTAGGAATAATATTCCGACAACTAGGAAGCTATGAAATGGATTGGAGAGCGAATAATAGAAAAATGCAGCCCAGATGGTCAGAATCATTGATCGGGACGGGATACACCAGCTGCCCATAATTTCCTCCATTGCAATTGATCCATACATTGCATTCAATGTACAAATGTGTTTCCGAGAAGGGCTTGCTTTGAAGTGTCAACAATTTGTCATAGTTCTTAAATAGATTGTCGAGCGCTCACAATTTTATTAAAATAGACCAGGGTTTTCATTGCTTTCTTGGGACGTAGGCTATTGAGGGCGACGGGTGTGAATCTGAAAGAAAGAGTTGAGCCAGCCAGAGCATTCTACAAACAGGTGTTGACAATCACCCCGCACGAGACTACAATAATTCTTGTGCGACAAAAGCTTTCTGCACTTCGACTCCCTTTTTATTCTGCAACTGGCGATTGCACAAAACATGCTGCTCTGCTCCGATAATACGAGTAGCATCTACCAACATCTGTCGACTTCAACTTATTTTGTTGAATTATCTGCAGTTCAATTGAATGAAAATCAAGGGTATAATAATTAACATAAATATCACCTCGGCTTCTGAATTATAATAAACTCTATATCTTAAAATTTGAATTAATCGATCTGAAGTTCAATTTTAAATTGAAATTGGATCGCCTTAATTTCTATCAATATTGTGATGATGGTGGAGTAGAGTTATGGAATTACTTGATTGTAATAACATTAAAATATTTTCTTATTATCAAGCAAATTATGTAAGACAAGTCATGATGTAATCTCATCACTAATTAAACCTTTTTCAGATAATGAACAACGTTTCCAATCCATTTAGCCTGAATTGGCAATAATCGGTTTCCATGTACTTTGAGGTTTCAGCTTCACAAGTGATATGCAAAACGTTAAGCACTCAGTAATGAAATAGACATTAATTGAGAATCATTATTGTTTGTGAAATTCGACAAAAATTTACGTAAGACGCATATTGTTCGAGATTTATGCATAAAATCAAAACATGGTACTTTCGAACCACCCCCACTCCCTTAGCACAGGGGGTAGGAGTGAGGACTTATGGTAAGTTTACCCAATTACTTTCCTGAAAAGAGCTGTGGGGTCAAAAATTGTGTTCCAAACTTTTCCCTCTATACCGTTTTTTGAACATTCGTTGCCTGGACAACTCGAATTTCCGAGATGAAATCAGACATCACAGACTGCTTTCAGCACTTAAGGAACGTTGATTAAATCAGACTGAAATAGACATCAGGAATACATCACAAATGCACTTCCATTTTCTACTGAAACAATTAGTAGTAATGAAATTATGTATGGGAGTTGAGAGATAAGCTCACAATTCATCACTTTTTTGCCACATCGATGGACAGTGAGTAATTCGGTTGTTTGCTTATGAGTACTTTGATTTACTGTGGAGATTGATGTGATACGCCTTCTTCATGAGGAAGGAGGCTGAACCGCTTTGTACTTCAGAGAAGTGATCTTAATGTTAACTATGTCAGGCAATAGAAAATTCAACTCTCCAAAATACTGGAACAATGGCTAAAGTTTGGCAAAAGAAGGGCTCTTTGTTAGCGAAAATGAGTAATTAGCTTTAAAATCTTGAGCCCGTCTGAGTTCTCTCAAAGTAATTATATACTTGGAGAACTTTTCAAGTTGAGCTTCTGCCACAACTTTTCAAAAATCGTGAAAATAAAAGCCTTGATCTAACTACACTATATTTCAAACAGAAAAAACTTTAACATTTTAGAGTTTCTTGGACAGAATTCCAATGACAAAAGATTATGTCTCTATGACTGATTTTGTTTATGAGCCACTATCAAAGCGATACCAATTTCATGGTAGACTACTAATCCGACTGTAAAATATATTTTTCTTCTTGAGATAATCCAATCATGATTTAGTACTGCAATTCACAACAGTTCTCCAACAGCACAATATTGTGAAGTTCAATACAGACTTCTTTTCGAAGTGATGGAATGAAATGAAACAAGGTTTAAATACAGAGAGCATCATTGTAATTCACAGAGCTCGTAAAATGCTACGGAGAATGCCATTTTTCATGAGCTGGATATATAGAGATTGTCTCATATAATAAATAACTCATACCGAGAGATAAATGTCTGTTCTCCATACCTTGTTTACCTCAGACGGTTTGAAACAGCACCTCGAGTGGAATAATACTGTACTTCAAAATTGAAGATCTCACTTAAATTGGAATTCCATTCGTCAAAGTGTCATTTCATATTCTGTTCCACTGTTGGATATTGCGATTTTTACCGGAAAAACCATAGTAAAAATTGACTGGAATGGTCGAAAATATTTGAGTTTCTTTCTTCTGCAAGTTAGAGGTTTAATTCGCTGAGTTTTTAAATATTACTTGAAAGCGTTTGAAAAGGTGAAGATAATGAGAAGTGAACATTGTTACAATGATGATTCCGTATATTTCAGGTTTTAATATTTCAGAAATAAAGAGTTTATTAACATTTCATTATTCCAAACTCATGGTATGGTTCCACTACAATTCAACCACTTGGAACATACATGAAAAAGTAGAATTAAGATTCATTCCAACTTTTCTGATGTGAGTTCAAAGGGAGAACAGTACTCATTACTTTTTAATCAAGGGAAATAAAAGGAGCACATCTCTATTTGGCTTACTGTTCAATAGAATAGAGAAGACCGTAGTTGATTAGATTGGGCAGTCGGCGGATCGTGTCTGAAACCAAAGGTTGCCAACAATGACAATCATGACCTTGCTAATACGGTACTTGTTTGCGAAGAATGAACATAGATTCAAGAGCGCACTATTCTCTTGGAGGAGCACTTCAATTTCATGATGCGATGTGATTTGATCCGATCTAAACGAGCAACGAGGATGCCTTTAACTAACGTTGGAACGTATCTGTCTATTTGCTATCAGAAACGTTATGTACCGTACCGAACATTGGAAGTTGGCATATTGGATGTTCTGCAGTGTAAATTTACCTTAACGGTACTTGCTATTTCAATCATCTTCAATACCAATGATGTTGGAGAAGAGGTAGGCCTACTAGTATGAAAATAGAATAACCGACAGCCCATAGCCATAGAATCTAATCTAAATTGAATTTGATACTTGATCTGAAAATAATTTTATCTGATATTTCAATGAATAATTTGAAATGAACCTGGAGAGAGGCTTTAAAAAACTCACACCAATTTTGAGAATATTTTTCAATAATTCAAGAACATACCAAAATGAAGACTTGTGATGATGCATTGCTCTTTTTTATTTCCCTTGACAACGTTCTACTCCCTTCCATATTTTCTATTGTCAAGTTTGTTAATAAGGTGTTATTTCGAGTTTGATATTTATTAAGAATGCTTTTTTCAGACTGTCCGAGTTCATATTGGATGTTATGACGGGTGAAACAAAAATTTGTTAAAACATTGTAAAAGCATATTGTTTTTATAAAAAATCCGGGATTTGGAGAAGCCCTGGAAGGACCCCCCCCCTATCTTTTTCAATAGAATCACCGCGATGTGCATTACCTTGTTATCTAATTCAATATTGAACATTAATGTGATAATTGATACTGATGAAGTAGCTTCAAATCTTGTAGTAGTATTCTCGCATTATCCTCTCGGTTCATATTCAAAAAGTCACACAATCTCAATCCATCTGCTCCCTCTATTTCGCTAGTAATACCATGGTTCACCTACATCATGTTTATTCTGGTAGAAGAGCCAGTAACTAGGTCACATGAGTTAGCCTCCAGATTCCACTTCATCGTACGATCGTACCTCCTACTATTCAATTATTCATCCCTGCATACTTTGAGGTCACTATTTCATGCACGTTGAAAGGTTTTCCAATCAACTTATACAATCCACGTCCCTGCTTCTTGTTGAATCAGAAAACTGACCACTTTTTGTAGGTCACAATATTGGTACAACTCTTTGTCTCTATATTGCTCTATCAATACTTTTTATGTATTTATATATTGTACTGTTACTATTGCTATTTTCCAGAAATAAACATTCAGTACACCACGTTCTCTTACATCACGTTCATATTTCAAACGATCAAACCGTATATAACACTGTATATTAAAGTCACCCCTAAACTTAAATTGAGTAGAGTTAAACTGGGTTTTTTGGATCCTGATAGTGCAGATTTTTCACACACAGAACTCCATGAAATTAATATCTGAGGTCTGTCCATAACTAAATAGTGAAACAAGATAACATAGTTCTCAGGCTACAGATAACAATTTTATGCATTTCTTATAATATCTGCTCATTTACTTAATTAATGAAAGTGGATATTAGACTGAAATAATAATTAGATGCGCAAGAGGCACAATATATTGGATTTTGGCTTTATTTAGGACAATTGGCCTCTCTTGACTCAGGATTCGTAAGTTCGATAAAGGAAATACTTCACCGCTATATCCCTCTATGGTGAAGAAGGAAAAAACTTCTGTAGGCTCAGAAGTCAGAAATCCATCCCACTAAAACAGCAACTTCTGATTGACTTTGGATCCACATTGATAAGAGACAGTGACTTGATTGGTTTTTAAGAGTGTAGCTTTGAAATTCGCTGTTTGCTATCAACCACAACAGTGGTAGTTACTATGACTTATCTAATAATTATTATTGTTCCTGTCATTCAGGAACTAATCGAAAAATATAATTATTGTTTCTATTATAAGTTTCCTGTGGTTTTATCAATTATAGAAAATTCTGGAAAGGATATCGATCGTGCTTGACGAGTTTCAATCGTTAGCAAGGTTATAATAATAAAAATATCTGCTGGAGAAGTGATCTATAGCTGAAGAGAACAAAACTGATTAGTTACCAAGGTGTTCGAGTCAACTTAATTGTTATCATCGTGTCGCATCTTCTCTACTTAAAACTGAAAATTGATATTCCTTATTCTGAGGCCTACTCAGCCAAGGACTGGTAATATCTTACCAGTCAATTAAGCATGTATCTTCTTCTACGACTATTGTAAGATATCAATTCATAATTAAAATCATGTTCAATGGTTGAATCTTACAAGATAAATATATATTATTAGAAATATGAATGACGCCATTCTACATTGAGGATGTTAGCTGATTCTCATAACTTATCCACATATTAAAACTGTAGTTTTGACTGACGCCATTCTACATTGAGGATGTTAGATAATTCTCATTACTTATGTTATTCACATTTTAAAATAGTAGTTTTCCCGGATGAATAATCTACTAAATTTATTGTTAAATCTTCTGTACAATATAAAGGAAAATCCATCACCCAATCAACGATTCAAACAAAAAAATTATGGAATATAGGACAATCATGGTTTATCACGCAACCTGTCAATTGTCCGATAATGACCACGATGGTACGATGTATCCTCACATAGAAGTTAGTAAAACAGGATTATTTCGCATGAATAATAGATTGAATCGATTTCGGCAGTTACGTTTCGTGCTATTCTCGACAGGTCAACTGAGAAGCAATTCACTTGGAATGGAATAGTCGCGCAGCTGTAGTGTTTATGGACAATAGATAGATTGTTATCTTGACAACTCCAGCACAGTAGGCTAGTCTATCAGTATTGCGAATCTAAAGTGCAGATTACTGCTACATTCTTTCCAAATGATTGTTTCAAAAGCAATTTGGATCACAAATATGCCAGCCACCAATCTACGTACGATGTCCACCAATCAGATCATTGGAAATTTGTTGGACAATTTTATCATTCAAGCTTCATTTGTGTTCACTTCATTATTTGCTATTCGAGTAAATATAATTGAAAATATTTGGGATTATCACAATGGTTATGCTCAAGATAATGAATTGACAGGCTAGTTTACTTACTAGCTTAATTTCATAAAATTCTCTCTATGTTTATTAAAGATTCATTCTAAACTCAAAATCATCCCTTTTTTCAGGAGATCGAGTGTGAGGTAATCCTGAAGGTATACAATACAAACATTCCAAAAAGCACGATCAAGGTTTAGTGATTGACCATGAATAGAATTGTGTCATTGAACTTCATTGAAAACCTCCATAGGACGTTGGCATTGCGAGCAGGCTCCATATAATGGAAACTGAGCCGACATATTTCAGTGGGTCAGTGACTTTTAGCGTAACGAATATCATGAATAAAGTAAGCAGAAGGAAGGTTTGTTCAAATCATGGGCACTGTGTGCAGGCAACAGGCTTCCTATACTGTACATCAGGATACAAGTTGGTAGAGTTGATAGGAGTTTCCTGTCCAATGCTTCATCCTATACAGTTAACTGATTATTAGAGACATCAATGTCTGCAACATTCATAATGTAGTTGGACAAATGAAGCGTCACTCTTCATGAGATTGTATACCGTACTGGACAATATTACGATTGTTACTTATAACTTGAAAGCCAATTAGCTCTACTATGTACTACCTGCATCGCTGTACAATCAAGAGCTTTCGACAACAAATGGAAGTAAAAGAAACTAAGGAGCTTTGCACATTATTCAAGCAGAAAGAGGATAGGCCATTGAAAGTCGAAATCTCTCCACTCGTGTAGTGCAACATGTTAAACCTATTCAAGAAATAGAGTGTGAACTGAGTAACGTTTTTTCATCTTGAGCTTGATGGTGAAAATAATGACGGCTCAGTTGTACTGTAACCAAGTTTTAGGTGAGAATTGTTAACTTTAGATACTCCAACATACACATGCAGAATACTATAAAATAATAACAGTCAACAGCTATTTATAGCTCTATGTGCTGCGTAGAGTATGCACTATGTACTACGTTTTTGCTTGGTTTTATTTTGACTGTGAATCGTACAACATATTTTTATTGAGAAAAGGAAACATTGGAATAAAATTATTGCCAACTCAGAAAATTCCTTAGGAAATGTAATTGTTGGATTGAGGTTTGTATCTTCATTTTTTCAAATCAATCGATCACCGCAATTCGGAGTCAACATATTTTATTTTGAAAGAAGGTTCATATTTTATTTTGATAGGAGATCATCCACCATTCGCTTTTTAAAAGTGAATCGTATTTTTATAATGAATTAAAAATGTTACAGAACACATTGATAAAGATTGGTGAGAGTCTTTTGAACAAAATTTATCTTTTTCTCTCTTGTATTCTACTTTTCAAAAGTAAAATTGATCGATTACCTCTATCATCAAACATAGGTTGTAGGGTGATAGCCGATAGGTGATATCTTCATCAATTCTGATAAACTCAATAATTGTCC
This sequence comes from Nilaparvata lugens, assembly GCF_014356525.2. Lineage (NCBI taxonomy): Eukaryota > Metazoa > Arthropoda > Insecta > Hemiptera > Delphacidae > Nilaparvata > Nilaparvata lugens. The sequence goes on along the minus strand of NC_052504.1, from coordinate 22,283,601 downwards.
CTCGTCATATCTAGTTAACAAATTAACTATCACGAACTGCATGTCAAACTTCCCGGAATGATTTAAAATATTAATGGATTCTGTTATAAATTAATCCGACTAGATAGAATTTGCTGGTGGCCAGATATTACAAGCTGGGCTCTACCTGAAAGCTGTTTAGCAATTTGTTCCCATTTTAATTGTTTCGTGCGTTAATGATTAGGTGGAAATGATTTAGAGCTTCAATACGTAGCCAACCTCCTGCACCCTGATAAATTTCAACGGTTGAATGGATGATGGATTGAATCAGCGATGGTCAGTAAACGCATGCCAAAGTAGAGTGAAAAATCGACTTGACATGAGTAGCTCAAGGCTATAACGGCAGTTTTGGCCGCGATCATTCACTTTACAAGGAATAGCTATTGCCATTGGGCGATGGGTCCTACTATACGATGTTGAGATGTTCGCTTTAGTTCCGATAGAATCTTGTGAGATTGGAGTTTTCACAGTTTGCAACCGTGTAAGAGCAAGGCTAATCGAAGCCGCTGATGAATTGAATCAAGATATAGTCGCATTTTCACAAATTAAATGTCGTAAATTTTTATTCAAATCACCAGAACTCACAACATGCAAACGGTCCTTTCTAACACCACCCACATACAAGATAGAAAGCATTTTTTTCAAGATCTTCATTAAGTTTATAGAAATGATTGAGAACATTGGAAGATGAAGGAGCTGAAATTACTGAATTCACTTGAATTTAGTTGAATAAATAAGTCGAATTCTCAGTGGATCACAAGCATTCTAAGATACCGATAAACTACTGTGTTCCTTTGAGGAGTTAAACTGCTTTCACAGAAGAAATCATACAACAAAATAATTTTTGTGAGTGTACTGGACTATTGATGAAATCATCTAGTGAATCGGCTTACTAAAATAAAATCCCACTACAAAAATTCTATGGCTTTGAAAACTACTAACTGGATATTTGCCAAGACTGAAATCGAGTTTAGTTTGATCCGATAGTAGTTTAGCCAAGGGCTTGACAAAATAACTTTAAGATTATTTGGGTATCATCAACAAACAAGAGAAGAAAATACAGGTACATAGTGAAGAGCAATACTTTTGTGTGTTTACTATCTATGAAATTCTCTTTTATTCAAATCGAAAACTAGTTCTTCAGTTTTTTTTTTATTTATAACTATGTTGAATGTTCTATGCTTTTCGCCAAATGATGTGGAGAATATAATATGGAATTGAATAAGAGTATATTATATTAAACATGATATAATATACATATCAGGAAGATACTTTGTTAAGAAATTACCAGCGTTATTGAGCTTAAACGTTTTACTGTATACAATAATACTCATGTGAAGTGGGAGAAAAAGCATTTGATTTCAAACTGTGAATGTGAACAGTGGATATGAGACAGTTATCTTCAAAGTATTTCTTCTCTAGGTAAAGTTTACAATCTATAATGAATATTTTGATTGGAGTTGGAAGCATAAGTAGCAATCTGGAATCAGCGCCTCACAACCCCCTATTTCATAACCCGTCACCCTCCATTGTAGCGAAGGGAAATCGCTCCATTTCGTGCAAAATTCAGTCTAGACACAGTCTGGAAATTTCTCCTATAATTGCAAGCTCCACGCCAAAATCATGTAGCTCGAGTTGGAGTTGGAGGGTCTGAATACTTGAAAACATGTTAAATAATCCATGTCAATACTTCTCGCGTGATGAAATCGTTTGAAAATGAAGCATTCAGTGGTTCTAAGTCTGAGACCTCAGCTAGGATACAAACCTCTGTAAAACAATTATTAAAATCAAACAGTTTGGGTTTGGAAAACCCAATTATGGGAAAACCAAAATTGAGGGAATGGGTGCCCTATCTCGTACCCAAAACCCAAACAGTTTCAAGAAAAGAAAAACCTTTAGTGTGAAAATTGCAATTCACTTCAATCACACGCTTCTCTTGGAATAGGTTTTTAGCAAACTCATAGTAAATATTATAATATTTTGGGATTGATATAATGCTACAAATTTATTTCCATCATTATTATAGCACCTAGTAGGAGATGCTAATATGCAATTCTATTTTGACTTGAGTTGATGAGAATATTTATAATATGCTACAGTATTGATAATTTAACTTCAAAATTTATAGATTTGAGTAAGCATTTCTATTTCCAGGTTTAAAAGTTTTAAATAATATTGTTATGATATTTCTTCTCACAACTAATAACTTGTGCATCACACTGTTTCACCTCGAACTGTTCGAACTGGACAGCTTTTCTAAATTGAGTTTGAGAGAGAGAACTGTGACTGCATTTTATTATTCTTTCACAACTATATTTTTCTCACTTCGGACATCTATGACATAATTTTACGTAACTGCAGGTTTGTCGAGAAGCGTCGTCTCCTATCCAATAAATATGTAAATTGGCCAAGCAAGAAGCAAGCAATCGAATTGCATTGGAGAAACGAAATGCAATGATGCGGATGTGATCACAAAAACAGCTTTTGTCTTCTTCCGTATTTTATCGGTTGGATTCATTTTCTAGATAGTCTGGACTCTAGATGATGCGAGAAGTAATGTTAATCCAGTGGGAGAAAATCGAGTGATAACAGAACGGAATTGTTGGAATTCACTAAGAGCTCCAATGCAAATCCAATTACAGAATACTGATTACAATACATAACTTCAATTAATTAAAACTTGTTGAACTTGATTGCAAATCACAAACTCAAGCTGAAAGCTTGTCGGAGTTGAAGTTTAATTGAACGATCGCAATATGACTGACTATGATACTGCATGGTTTAAGGGATTTTGAAATTGAAAAGCAAGTTATTTAAAAGATATATATTCTATATAGGATATTTCTAATATTTTCACAGATTCCCTATTCAATGACCAATTTCACAAAAAATTATAAGGGCTTGAAGAATTTAAATCCAACTTTCCAGGTTGCTGTGAAGGTGATGTTGAGGAAGATAATATCCATATTGAATGAAAACGACTTGTTATTGACAGAACCACTAATTAATTTTTAAAATTTGAGATATCAGTAAAGTTGTTAGACCATTATCAATCTCTATTCGACTGAAAACTTAACCATTGATCAACAGAATATCTAGTATGCAATGGCGTAAATAACGCCAATGCAACCAATGCGGTGCATTGGGGCGCAGCACTTCAGGGGGCGCAGGCCTGGCGAGGCGTGAAAAACTGATATTCTAGAAAAATTATTTTAAAAAAATTGAAGCAAAACTCTTTGTAGTTTATCGAATCATTTGGCAACGGAGTTGTATTCGTTATACAATAGAAAAACCATATATTTAGTTTATCTAAATTATGGGCCTATACCTAATAATAATCTAATTTCTATTATCATACCTATCTAATCTAATCTATTTGGCCACGGAGTTGTATTCGTTATACCATACAGAAACAATAGATTCAGTTTATCCCTGGTTATACTAACAATATCATAGCATGGACTATTATAATTTATTATATTTATTTATTTATCTATATTATAATTTGATTAATTATATTCCTTCGACTAATCTTTCTCCAACTAAATAGAGATTGTATAATTAGTCCAAGCAATAAATGCTCAAAAAAGGGTATAGAGGGGAAAGTTTTGAAGACAATTTTCGACCCCGCAGCTCCGTTCAAGGTAGTGAGAAGGTATAGCATATCAAAAGTCCCCATCCCTACTCCCTGTGCTAAGGGGGTGAGCGTGAAGGTGGTTTAAAAGTTTTTCAATGTTTTGCTTACACGTTTATATCTTGAGAAAATTACGTTCAACCGACATGACTAAATATTCAAAAATGAAGCTTGATAAATTCTCTTCAATTTTTGTTCAGTAGAGCTTTGTGATTTTCCCAAAAGTTTTCGAGATATACGCTCTTGAAAGTGTGAAATTGTTAAAATAACAACTTTCCAATTTTTTACACTTTCAGGGCTTATAAATCTTCAACAATGCATCGTAAAAATAAATTCTTATCGTAGATTTGTAGAACATTGATTTTTCTTCAATCTGATGTATTATTTCACTATTTCATGTTTTCCTTTCATTGTTATAGCAGATTCAATGTGTGGGAGTAAAATTTTCAACTCTGCAACAAATGTCAACTTAGCAGTTCCACAACTTTAACAGACGGGCTAGAGATGTGCATTTTTGTTATGTTTACCTTCCAACTAGTCTTCATTGACCTTCAAAGTCAAAAATGTTATACCAGACATTCCCCTCAAATTTCATTGCCAAATGATCAATAGTGGAATAATACATAAAAATTGAAGAGAAATCAATGTTCTATAAATCTACGATAAGCATTCATTTTCACGATGCATTGTTGGTGAGTCATACGCCCTGAAAGAGCAAAAAATTGGATGAAAAGTTATTTTAACGATTTCACATTTTCAAGAGCGTATATTTCGAAAACTGTTGAGAAAATCACAAAACTCCATACTAAACAAAAATTTAATAAGCTTCTTTTTTGAATAGTTAGTCATGTCGGTTGACCGCATTCTCTCAAGATATGAACGTGTAAGCAAAACATTGACAAATTCAACTTTTGAACCACCCTCATCCCTTCTCAATGGGGACTTTTGGTATGTTCACCCCCTAACTGGTCCCAACAAAGCTGCAAAGTCCAAAAGTGTGTTCAAAATATTCCCTCCAGATTCCTTTGTCAATTGGTCTATTGTTACAAAACTGAAGATTTTACACTCAACACTTAAAAGCTGCTGTCAATGTCGAGGGGCAATGCGTGAACTTGTAAAATTATACATAAAATTGAAAGGAATTTGATGCGCTGTAAGCACATGATCAGCATGGTTTTTTCCATCGATATTCAAAAAGTTATAAGAGAAAATATAGCGAAAAATTGAAGGAAAATGTGTTTTTTTTCTCAAAAAAGACACACCTTTGAGAGCGGATATCTCGAAAAGTAAAAGAAATATAGAAACAGTTTTACAATAAATATTGTAGGTAATTATTTAAGCTTTAATTTTGTATGAAATAGTCATGTCCATAAGATGCATAGTTTTCGAGATATATGCAAGAGACCAAAAAATGGTACAATTGAACCACCTTCGATATATTTACCTCCTTACTACCCTAAACAGGAGTGCGGGGTCGAAAATTGTCTTCCAATTTTTTCCCTCTATAACCCTTCTTTGACTGGGCTAAATGCCGTGTGTAGCGAAACAGTATCAAATTAATGAGTGTGGAAGTGCAAAGAAATGTCATTAGTTTCGTATGAGAGGTTTTTTTGGGTGGGGGGGGGGAGGGTGAATGAGTGTACGAATAGGGGCGCACAGGAATACTAGCATTGGAGCGCAGTCTGACTAGTTACGCCACTGAGTATGGGAGAAGCCCTATGATTGGTCATTAGCTGTTGACCAATGAAGGTTGAATTCGACTATCATTGACTGGACATGCCCAAGTATTATATTCCAATTACTTGTAAGTATTTCAAGTGGGAGTTCCTTTGTAACTCTTAGATGTGATGTTAACTAGCACTTGATGTTAATTATTTCAAATTTGGAACACGATACATTTTCTTGTTTAATAACGTTGATACTTGGCCACTCCACTGTTCCCAGTTCTTGGAACAAGCGCAAATCTGTTAGGAATTTCCTCCTATTGAGAGACGTACATGTTGCCTTGAGGTGAACCATTTACAGGACCAGGAGCCATGCCATTGTCCATTGTTGTCCAATGTAAAGGTGTCGTGTCAACATCGTCGCTATTCGGCTGAGTTCAATCACATGCTAATAGTGCTTATCCATTATCAACTGTAATCATAAAGTAGGCTACAGGAGAGAAGAATATTATAATTATGTGATTAGAGGAATTAGCAAGTTACGATGAGGGGACTTTGTAAGGAATAAACGACATTCATGAAATTGGAATTCCGAAAGAGTGTCCGGTAAATCACCATTATGCCTGCGACTTCAATTTATTGTTGAGTTAATGGAACTGATGTTTCGGATTTCAATTATATTATGTCAAGTTAATGGAAATAAAAATAGAAATTTTTGCAATAGAAATTCATCAACAAAATCAGTTTCTATGACATGGCTGTTGAGAGTCATTATTTCGTATTTTTTATCTTGTGGATAAGATGAAAAAATCATTGATAAGAAATGAGAATTGTTCATCTAGATTTTGATTACGTCTCACATGACTAACACATGCATTCATGGAAAGGTGCAATTACTATTTCTTACAAAAGTGTGACATCACATTGGAAACAGGAAATTTTCAGTGAATGAGAAGCCGTCAAAGCCGTGAAACGATTAGCCTGCAATTTGGATAGTTAACTAACGAAAGGGATATCAATAGTCTGCTGCGATGATAAAGAGGTAGCAGGATCCGGTTTCAGTTAAATGATATGAAACACTTTTATTTTCGGACAAGTAAAAGTGTACTATTTGACCGTTTAGTTATTATCAGCAAGAAGCCAGTTATGTTGGCGGCGGCGTCAAATCTTCTCCGTTGTGCTCGGTTACACCCTAACCGGTTCACGCCAATAACCAGTTCCTTTCATCTCAACATTCTCAAACTATTGTCAAATTTGACTAGCATTTCCGGTCTCCAGTCTCAAAACATGACAGCTGGTTACATCAATTTTAATTCTGCCAAGATGGGAACCAGTCCTAATTAATAGATAGCAGTACTTGACAAGCAATTATAAGGAAGCTACCTAGCTATTTGAAGCTTCAAATTAAATGGAATAAAGGGTGGATAGAATAGTTTGATACTTTGATTTGGTAATTATAATTGTCAAAGATTCTTTCTGGAGCCGTGTGACGAACGATAAGGGTGAATAATCTGCATCAATTCTTCTATTTCTTCTTTTGGAGGATTAGAAAGCCAACTAGCAAAAACGATCGATCACTAGAGTATGAATTGGTATTCATTTACTGATAAGCCTTTCACAAATTTATATTATTGATCTGATTAAACTTGGCAATCTCTTCAGTGCCAAGATATTTTTCATTGAAAAAATTAGAAAAGTGTCATGAGGAATGATTGATTCTCAGCTTCAAAAAAATCAAACTGCTGATATTGTTTGGTGATAGATATGGAGAGAGATTGAATTTGACTTTCAGAGATATTATTTTCATTTTCATCTTTACGTTACCGTATTGTTTGAATTTATTTTAGATATTTGTTTTACATTCAACACATTCAAATTTTTTAGTTGATACAGAAACGTCATGGGGAGATGAAGAACCAATAAATTCGCATAAAAAAAAGAGGAGCTTCTGGTTGATGTTGAACCCCTTCCGACCTTTCTCAATCAAAAGTCCAGCCGAGATCCATGTGCTATCGAGATCCATAACCGTACTTCACCAAACACACGAGCAGTTAAATTGATTTGGTGAGTTGATGCTGAATCAGAAGCTCGAGTACAGCAGCATGCAGATGGGTTGTTGGAAGGGTGGTGAGGAAGATGGAATAAGAGAGACCGAGAGATAGGACTTGGTAAAGAGAAGGAAAGAGATGGAGCGAAAGAGTTTCCAGGTCAGCAGCCGCAATCAGTTTTCCCAGCCACGCCATTCTGTTACACATTCCCAACGCAGCCGAATTTCCTCTTCACTATCATGACCTTAATAATATAGTTTACCGATGCCCCTCCTCCTTCCCCCTTCATAGCACCGCGACGTTACCTGTGCAACTGTCCAAACAAACAAACTGGCCGCCCGCTAGCGTCGGAATCTAGTTATCTGCCTTCATCCCCGTCCGTTCTTCTTTCAATCTGTTCGCCGAATTAATGACCAGTATAAATGCTCCACAGAAGCAAGCTGGTAATCTCATCGGAAAAAGCTCCAACATAATAAACGAACTGCAATGACAGCCAGTTGACTTCTGCGACCTCCACAGCAATATTCTCCACACTGGTGATTTGCATTAATGGACAGCAAACCGTTCAAACTTTTATTATGAGCAGCTATTCATTCCCAATCACTCGGCAAATGGCTCTCAAACTAGGGCAAACACCAACTATCAATTGTTGAGCTCATCCTGTTCATATAGCGTGAAGTTTCATTGTCATTGTCAAACTCTTCTCATAAAATTCCAAGATGTTCCACATAGCAACTTGTAGTTGATAAATGGGTGTTTTTCGCTCAAGCTGGAAAGTTTCTTCCTCCATATTAAGTGTAGAATCTGATATATCTGATATATCTGATATATAACACCTCTCACCGAAAAATTGTCATGCATGAATTTGGTTACGACAATCGATAATCATGAAATTATAAAGAGGCTGTATTCCCTTTCTTATAATACCGTACTGTTTAACAAGATACGATTATCTGTCGCCTTCCCATTCCGTGATCAATTTGATTAGATGAGTACTGTATACTTTTTTCTTCGTATTCTGAGTAGATGCGTTTCACTTTTTTTTGTAAAGATTTTAATACACTGGAGTCACTGGAATGCTCCACTTGTTTCAATTGTATGCAATGAGCATTACCTTCCATCACCATTTCTAGAGTGAATTAGAAACAAACAGAAATTAAACTGAGAAGATTCAGTGGCAATAATAGTTGAACAGATTCCCAATAGATGCTCAGTTTCTCATCAATGATTCTAAAATTCAATATGAAAATCAAGAGTTATAAAACATCAACAACATAGCATTCTATCAATCACTCGACAAGTCCGTAAGAAGTCAGTCAGTCAATAATGACTAATTAGTCACACTTCTGGGAGTTCGTAGGAAAAACCTTGACCACTTGGGTACATGCCAAGCCAAATCACTACTACTCCAAGAAACCATTACACTATTTCTGAGGAAACTATTGATATTCACAGTTGATTAACTAGATGATGAATCATGGACTATTTATTGTCCTTAAAAATATTCTCTCACTATTATTATTATCAGAATTCTGAAATGAAGGAGCGATGCAGCAAATGTCAACTTGAAACATTCCAAATTCATAAGTGAAGTAATATCTACAAATCAAGTCAAAAATTTATAGAAGAGAATGGAATTCATCCTTTTTTAATAAAAGATCCTAACAAAGAGTAACTCGGATGAGCATTCGAGCTTTCCGTGGAATCTTGTTTGAATTCCAAATCTGGATGAATTAAGAATTCAGAGGAACTTGCTGCTTTCTGTTTGTTCGCCAATATATTCACCCCAATTTGAAGTAGAATATTTTTTGATAAAAATCAAAAATGTATATTTCAAGCTGGTTAGCTGATATTCCTAGAAGCTTATTGAAAGGGTATTCTCAAATTAGGAGTCTAATCATCAACCTAGGAATCTTCAATAATGTTTGAATCAAGTCCCGTGTTTAAACTACAAAATGAAGGAACAATCTGGACTTAAAGTGAATTTTCTCTAGTTAACCTCCCTTGAAATATGAATTCCATTATGAATACTCATTTGAATAACCATTTCCATCCAACATTTGAAGAACAGTGGTGATTCATGTGGCAGCCTGAATAAACAAATCAGAGACTAGGGTTGGCTTCAAAGATAGAATAACTTTTGAGACGTATAAGCATATGAATTCTGGGAGATGATCTTAAGTAACGTGCTTTTTACGGCTTGGCAGCACATTCTGAGCATGAAAACTGCTGGGAAATGTTCGAGGGTTAACAAGGTACTGAGGCAGGTGATGAGGAAAGGAGAATAGCAAGTCAGCATTTTTCCAAAGACGGGAGAATTTGCTACAATATTCGTACTCACAGTTTTCCTATTCACACCTTTTTCATGTCCAAACTTTTTCTCTTTACTTATTCATTATTTTCAAGACATTTCTTATTATAATCATACTATAACGGAATTATTATTCTATCATTCCAAGAATCAATCAGCTCATATGCTTAGCAAAAGCAACTTCTCATTTAGATGGAGATAATAGAGTGGATTGTGAACAGACACCTTATAAAAATATTGAATGAAAAAGACTAAGAAATTGTCAAAAAACCACAGATTTATTGATACTTAGAAAGACCGGTTTCGGTTATTACACCATTGTCAATCTCTGATAAACTAAAGAAGAAATTTGACAATTTCTTAGTCTTTTTCATTCAATATGAATAATTACCACAATATCAACTTCTCAACTACACAAAAACCTTATAAAAAAGTTAACTGTGCCATTTCCAAAGTTCAAAAACTTTTCAAGAACTATTCTATTTGGGAAATCATTCATCATTGTTTACAATTTCCAAACCTTGACTAATCTCGCAAGATTAATAGTCTATTTAGTGCTTCATTATTCAACAGATTGAATAGCATTTGAAAACAAACACATAAGCTGCAATCAGTTCTGAAAAGAAGGCCGATACTTTGTCAAACATTGTTGTGGAAGAATAATTCCACTACTCTTCCCAATCTATGAAAAATTTTACTATCGTGAAATTAGAACTCGTCTAAATCATGGCTTATCACTGATTTTATAGCAGTTTCATTCTTAGTTATTATTATTTGGAATCGGCCAAGAAACAAAGCATCGATTATCAAACTCTCAGAAAAATATGCTGACAGTGAGTTAAATAGATCCCCACCCTAAAATAACTGACTCTTCACACCCTGGGTCTTATATGCAAATCCTCATATTAAACAGTATGATGCCTTAAAAGTGCTTCTTTCATAGCTTGTTATTGATCAAGAAAGTGCTATAAGTGACTTTGCTGATAGCGAAGAGTGTTTTTAGTAATGAAAGTGCTAACGCTTGCATTTCCAAGAAGCCACAAGAGCATTTTTCTACATACTACACAACCAGAATATTAAGCTTCAGCCTTCAGCCTACTGTATCAAACAGGACTGGGAGTAATAAGGATCTTGGCGGCGATGCTCTATCATAGTCTCTAGTAATGGCAACTCATAATTATCATTATGAATGGGTAAGATCATAGAATAAGCATACAAGAATGCTTGGGTGTGCTTACTCAATGGTGAGATTTACTAAAAAAGTATTTTGAAAAAATAGATTTTCGATTTCCAATTATCACACGAGCAATTAACAGGGGAAATTATCACACGAGGGGAAAATTGAGGGGTTTTTTAAGATAGAGTGGATTTCTATCATCCGATAGATCGTAATCTCAACAGTTTGAGTTTCTCCATCTCCATCAATATTAAAAAATCTAGTTTTATTAATTCAATTCTCTTTCAGGTCAATAAATTCATCTCCATGTCAACCTTTATACCTCCCATACCTTTCAATGTTATATATGGTAGCATACTTTTGAAAATGACGTCAATAATAGGTCCAAGCTCTAAACAACATCACAATGACAATGCATCAGGCTTTAGGCAATGTAACAAATAATGCAATAGGCAGAGGAGAGTGAAAGTGTTGTGTGTATTTTATTAGCAGGCCCAGTGTTGGGTTGAACAAGCTATTACATTTACTGGCACGGCCAGCGCCATATAGCATCTCTCCTGTGACCTCTGCTGTTTGGTAAAGTGATTATTCAAATTATTTCCACCTTTTACAATTATGACACAGTGCCTCGCACTCTCATTTACTTTTCTACATTCTACTCTTCTCTATTTCTCTCTTACATATGCACAGACGTTGTGATCCAATACACCTTCCTCGTTCTTTTTTGTGCACATCTATCATCTACTTACTGGCTCTGTTAAAGGTCAAAATTCTCTAGTTATGTAACCTATGTAGCAGATAAACCCATTACTCTGAGATTTGAATATTCGAGTAGTTGTAACATAGGTTTGGATGAGTACCCACTGCAAGCATGTTGTTAATAAACTGTCGAGTTCAAGGGAGCATATTAGATGGTGAGGGGGTCAAGACGCAAACAACATCGTTAAAATTTGGGGTGGTGAAAATAGGTAGTTTCGAGCCTATTAGAAAGAGGAAGGTAGTAATTATCTGAAGGAGGGGTCGATAGCCGATATTGATTGATTATTTGGCAATGATGGGTTTTGTCAATAATCGGTCATCAGAGAGAGGAATGTCATGCGTAAAGGTAATAAACCGTATTATTGAAAGAGAAGAGGAAATAAAAATCGAATATTGTTGAAATATGACTTTTGAGTAGTGCTATAAAGATGAAAATGTATGATAACAAATTATAATAGAAACTTCAATCTTTGATTATGGATTTAACGTATCCATAATCAAAGCTTAATATATCTGGTTTATCCTTATGAAAGTGGATGAACACAAACAACATAGTTGAAATTTAGGGCGTTAGAAAAATAGAAGATTTTGGAGAGAGGAAAGTAGGAATAATTATTTCATGGAGTAGGTAATATACAATATGAATTGATTATCAGGATATGGTGGCTGACCAGTAATCAGAGAGAAAAGAGAGGTGCAAGCTGTCTATAAGAACATTGAAGGTTATAATATTCTGTATTATGGGAAGAGAAAAATCAAAGGAGATGGGAAAGTCAAATAATTATTGTTCAGTTGGTTTTTGATATTGTTAACACAGCTATGAAGAAGAAAATCTATAACTTGTGATGATGGAAACTTGAATTATGTGGTTACCGTAGTCCTTATAAGTTGATAAAATGTTCATAGAATGTTGAAACTGATTACTATCAATTACTGCATTCTCGTCACAAAATCGATTGGGCTAGCTCTGAAATAAAAAAAAAACACTTTTATTAATAAAAGTAAGATCTCACAGTATAGTTTCGTTAGTTTTTATTTATCAACTATAGTTTCTTTATTCAAAAATAGCAGTTTGTTTCTCTACCAATCATTTTCCACTGTCAAAGATAATATATCTCAGATATAAATGAATAACTATGAAAATTGAAATCAAAGTACCCTTGTGCATATTAGTAGCCTGGAACAAGAAGATGAACATAATTATTAGCATATATGATATGCAAGAGCAGAAGTAAAGAGATTTCCATCAAAGATTTTCAACAAACCAAATGATTGTAGCCATCAATATCAAGCTAAATGTAAAGCCTAGATCACACATGTAGACTCTCTTTAGATTTTCTCCTTTTCGTCCTCAATTCCACCTTTCTCGTAGAAGCTCACACTAAGAAATAACATACATAGTTGGTTATTATTGATTATTAAATCCTGAATGATTACTTGAAGAAAAATCATAGAAGAGAGCTGGAAGAGTGAATGAGAGCTACGGAAAAAAGACTGTTCACTTTTGATATTCGACTTTCGCTTGTGAAAGCGATGGCCTGAGTTATTTCTATAATTTGATTGAAAATAATCTTCCTGCTGATTCCAACACATCCGTCATTATCATCATCTTCATCAACGAGATTCGCTATCTAACGTCGTAATTCATCATCATCGTCATCTTCATCTGTAGGCCTAGCTCACGCCTACGCCTTCAACGGGTTGATTGCAATTTTCTCGTTTTTTGTTTGACACCAAATCGAGTTTCTTGTTTTGAAGGATGGGTTTTTGAATTCATGCCATTCAGCCTTCTATTATCTCTTGATTATAATCTGATCAAACAATAATTTGTTTCTTGAAATTTGTCTCTTTAAACTTCCTTTGTTAATTGAAATGGTTGTTAGCTGCTGTGAATTAGATGCAACATGTAGGCCTCCAACTACGTTGGATACGGCTTAGGAACATAGAAATTCATCTTTTACTCTCTTGAGGTTCATTCATCTGACTTCTATGAGTTTGAGTCGTTTTATACAGTTGTCTTGAAGGACGTTTTCTGCCGTTGATTCCAATACTGACGATATTAAACTGATAAACAATACTGACAATCTGAGTTGAATCTTATCAATAATAAAGCAAAATTAATTACTCATTCAGCAATAAGATTCGACGATAATATCCGACAATCTGTGAACATCGATAATGAAATTTTGAATAACTTAATCTCAAATTTCAAACAATCCATATACATTTATAGAACGATTAAAACATCGATCATAAATTCATATTTATGGAAAATTAAAAAAAATCCAACTAATCTTTTTCAAACGTTATTCTATCACTCCCAAAATGTACCGACACATCATTTTCAAGGGAGCGAAATGAAAAAAATATTTTTTTTACATGTCACATGTCGTGAGTAAAAAAAATAAAGTTGAAAATAGTTTACTTTTTTTTAATTTTTACATAATAAGTAGACCTTACCAAAAAAGTGAATATCGATCATATTTTATTTTTGAGCTGGTCGAAAAGTATACTGCTGGAAAATTTGACGAAGAAAATATTGTGAGCTGAGTCGATTCCAATGTTTATTCAGAATTTTGAAGTTTCAAATTGAGTTTATTACCATCGATAGGAAGGAAATTAATAATACATGAATTTAGTCATAGTTTTATCCAAGCACTAGCCGCTAGCCCGAATCTCTGGTTCAGTGCCAGGGTTGGTGATTTCCTCTAATCCCAACAATCGATTAGGTTATACATAGTTGATTTTGTTTAGATAATACGGATGAATAGACGTGAACATTTCATATTTTGCATATTTTACAAGGTATAGTGGCGCTATTAAGCAGTTATGACGATTGGGAACTGATAAATTATGCAACAAGTTATTCAAAGTGATTTCGCCTCACTCTATCAATGACACAACCGTATATTATCAGGTACACCTATTTTATGAGTCCATTTTCAATTGACCTCTAGCTCTATTTGACCTCCAGCTCTATTTGACTATAAATAGTGTCCACGTCAGGAGATCGTGTCACTCCCTTGCCAGTTGCTAACTCAGGTATGCCTAAATGGCATTTTGACATCAAATATTCCAGGCCAGGGCAATGAAAATTCAATATAAAAGCTCCGGGCAGACCAGATCCAATAGAAAGTGGAAAAATACTGGCGATTGCTTCTTCCTATAATTTTCATTCAGGAGACTTATTACACTTATCTCTTCAGGGGAAAGTACTCACTGTGGATTCTTTCGATCGATTGATGTAATGAGACAGTCCACTTTATAGCTGGGTCAACTCAGGAGTTTGAAAAATTATTATCATAAAATCATCTGTTTGGGTCTGGTAAAAGGAAGAGAATACAATATTCGATTTTATATTCAAAGTAGAGTAATCAAAAACCTCTAGACCTCAACTACTTCTAGAACATGAGACTGAACTATCCTACTATAAAGAAAGGATACTATGAATTTACATACTTAGAATTCTTCAAAAATATAATACTAAGATTATTTTGGAATAATGAACGTGAACATCTCTATTGCATTTGACATTCATATTCCACTCAAACCTTCATCCAACACACAACTGACAGGTGCTGGCTTAGCATAGCACTCAGACAATGGAGTATTTATCTCCTTTGAAAGCTAGTAGTTCAATAACTTACTTTTGAAGCACGTTCTTGACCTCCTGTCGATTGTATTTCTCCATAGTTTTTTCTGTGTTGCTATCTATGACCCACATTATATATTACCCCAAAACATAGAGCTGCCACACATATTAGTTCTGCTAGAGTTTGAAGAACCAGTCGAATATCAATGTTTCATTTATGGCATGAAAGTACTGTCAGCTAAAAACTGGCGTTGACAATATTTTTAGATTTTTTTGGGCATATATTTTCCACTATCAAGTATTTTCATTACGTCAATATTGCCAGTGATACCGTAATTCGAAAGTTATGTCCACATTATTAATAGCTAGTTGATCGATGGAAAAATCTCTTAGCTCGCTTGACATAGCAGAGAGGCATACATTTAAATAACTTTATCGACGTTAACAGTGGAGTTATGAAAATTGAAGAAAAGAACTGTAATACGTTGAACATCATAATAGTATAGCATCGAGGTCGAGTGTGACCGATTCTCATCATACCATTAAGTTGGAATAGGATTGTTTTATTCAGTCTGTCTCGAACGGTGAGGAAGCACCAGATGCTTCAAATGATCCCTGTAATCCAATTACAGCAAGAGCAGAAGTGGAATGATGCCGAGCAAGTACTGTACCTACGCTAGTCTACTCTGTATATACTGTACCTGGCGCTTCAGCTGGAGCGAATTTGAAAAGACGGAAAGCAATCTAAAGATTGCCGACACTGATGGATACGAATTGCATCCGTGTTGAGCATGCTGGACTGCCTCTGTTCTACTCAAGTAAATCCTGATCTTCCCCAATAAACTCTCTTCTCTCAGTTCCTTGTCCTCTGTGATCCATGATTCAGTTATTTGGCATTCCATTGGTCATGTGATCAAATGATTCGTCAGTTCAATTCGTATTTCATGGGAAGATTCTGGAATGTTACTTTCCCTGGAAGCTATAAATAGATTGCAAGAAAACGAACATGATTTTTTATGAATCATACAGTATAGATGAGCTGTTGCTCCAACCGAATCTGCTTGAGTCGATGATTTTAGTTATCATCTCATACCACAGCGCTGATCCCAGATTGTAAGAACTTCGAGCATGAATACGATGATTGACAGTATCTACAAATATTATGAATAGATTATCAACAAGTGACTCTTGGACTCTTGAACTATACTATAGTTTATTATATGATAGTACTTACAAGTAGCTGGATGAAGTAGTAGTGTGATGAATACGTTGGGTAGCAGGGTTCTGTTTCATTTATACTTGAATACTTCACATCTATATTCTATTTATAATTCATGAATCCCATTAAATCAGTGATTGTATGATTTGTACTTGTATGAATAAGCGAACGATTAATTAAATGAATAAGAATATGTGTTCTGATATAGACTAAAGTATACATTCTAGAAGAACTCACTGATAAATCCCTGTTATATAATAATTATATAGATTAAATATAATAATAATATGTTATATAATATATAATTATATAGGGTTATCGTATTTATACATAGCATACTATGCAATGTTTGTATTTTTTCTTTAGGGCTACTTTTAATATAAATAAAAATATAAATCTCAGTACCCTTTTAAATATTAAACATGTTTCGGACATTAATACCATTTTCAAAATCATTTTGACTTGAAAATGGCATTAATGTCCGAAACATTTTGTGAGAAGATAATTTAAAAGGGTATTGAGATTTATATTTTTATTTCTATGTAATGTTTGTTTTTAATTTCTTTTTTCATGTATGTCTAAATCAGCTACAACTGCTGGAAACACAATCAGAAACCCGCAATCAATAGCTCCAATAGTAATTGCAATGAATTGCAATGCTATCAGACGTCGGGTACTTGAGCCAGCCACAAAGCGTTGGCCCCAACCGCGAAGAACAGCACTACATTAAATGCAAATGCAGTTTCTCGGTAAAAGCTGCTTGCCAAATGAAGCCAAGACACAAAAGAGGAGTTCCGTCAAGTCTTGTGCAAACAGAGCGCAAGCAGCCTGCAAAAGAGCCGAGCCGAGCCGAGCCGAGCCAGAAGAAGAACAGTGTCAATCAGCTTGTTGAAGGGCAATGCCCCGCCAGCACCACCACTCACCAGTCACCACTGAGGGCTCAGGTGGTGGCCACTTGCCACACCATGCAATGCATGCTCCTTTGTAAGAAGCCTCAACTACAATAGGCCTCAAGTGAGCTTACGCCGTCGCATCTGAATAAACTAGTTATGCATCTTTCATTGTACTTGATGCCTCTTATTGCCTCAGGCGGAACATGGTTTGACTAGTCGCATGAAAACTAAATTAAATTTTGGGATTGTGCATATCCAAGTGTATAGAGAAAGGAGAAGAGGCAATATCCTTCTCCACCAACCCCAGGCATTAAACTACTCCTATACTTCCCCTCATTTTAATATGATATAAAGTATATTTACCTCTGCATCTATTACAGTCTATAATGAATGTTTAGTTTTTATGCTTATGATGAGATAGCTACTTATGCGAGATGATATAATAATAAACGCTATGCGAAACGGGAATCAAACCCATGACCGAAGCAGTATAAACACAATTTTTTTCCTTTGATTGCATTGCATATCTATAGGAACAAAAAATTGTTTTGATATTGTTACATGTTTTAATTGTTGATCATTGGCATACACAGTGGCATAGATACAATTCTGATTTAACTGCATACATAGAATGATTAGTTGCTTTTTTTTAATCGTGTGACATGAACTCTCAGAGGGTAGAGATTATTCCTCAAGATCCGCTTGTTTGATACGTTTACGTTGCTTATTAACAATACCTCATTCCTCTCTGTTCATTTCCACAATAGTAGTACATTCCACTTTTACAATAATGTACTTCTGTAACTTATTCGTTGAGTTGATAGTTTTAGTTATAGTTATTTATCAATAGTTCAAGTTAGGATGAAGACGTTAAAAGAATTATTCCTCAATAAATCAAGACAAATTCGATTAGAAGCAAGACCTGAAATACAGTGTTTCTGTAGGATTTTTTTTAATAATTATAA
Organism: Nilaparvata lugens; assembly: GCF_014356525.2. Classification (NCBI taxonomy): domain Eukaryota; kingdom Metazoa; phylum Arthropoda; class Insecta; order Hemiptera; family Delphacidae; genus Nilaparvata; species Nilaparvata lugens. The sequence goes on along the minus strand of NC_052504.1, from coordinate 22,265,321 downwards.
ATTATAATATATATTATAAAATTATTATAATTTCTTTCAAACACAAAAATAATCCTGATCAATGGAATGATGTAGCAAGCGCGGATAAGGCTGTGCTGTAAAGATGTGAGAACAAGTGAAGGGTTGAAACTGAAACGTATAATGAATGAATGGGGGAGCCTTTCTATGTTGATGTCGGTGGAATGGAGCCACCCGTAGGCTGCTGATGGGGAAAGAGGCTGGTAGCTCCCTACTGAGACTCCAACAAACGACCGACTACTGCAGACTCGAATCGAGCCCTCATTCAGAAGCCTCCTACTCGCTGCCGTCTCCTGGACTCCGTAACGAAAAAAGCCCAGACCATATCCGCGATTGCTTCACAGCAGCCAGCCTGCTCTTCAATGAAAAGCGATACAATGTTCGCTCGCTCCAGCCAACCCTTCAACCTGCAATTTTAATATTTCATAGAGTCCATCGTAGATCACAATCTTGATCATGACCCTTCTTGTTACATTTGTATAGAAACGTATCTCTTCTATTCGGGAACCTTGAGAGGGAAGCAATTCCATTGCTATCTCATCTGAAAATGTCTTGTACAAATTTATACTTTCTACAGCTAGTCAAGTGATCAATTGAAAATCAAGAATATATTGAAATGGCACTGAGATCAATGTCGAGTAAATTTTACAATTAGCCTATGTCTGGTTTTAATAATAATTATTGTAGGCTACAAAAATGATTATTATTGTTTTGTCACATTTTTCCTGATATCTTATATTTAAATCTCCTCCCGATCCTATTTGTGCACTGTTCTTCTACAATTGCGATGATAATACAATTAAAATGATTTGATAATATATGACTATTCAATAAGTCATAAGAAATGATGATGATCTGAAAATTGTGATTATTCGCTATTTTCTACAATATTTTTTTTAGTGAGAGCTTCATCTTCAAACGGAAAGTTATTTTATCCAGAAAATGTTCTTAAACAAAATCCAAACAATTGAAAGCATTATTAACTTTATGGGAAAGTGTAATTCAAATGAAAGAATTATTTTAATGGGAATTATTCTGACTGTATTATATGAATTTTCCTTACTATACAGTAACTATGAAGATATTTTAACCACTGATATGGATAGAATTGTATTCGAAGGTACGATAAATGTTATAAGAGGTATGGAAGGTAACACCAAAAAATAGAATTCATTCCCTTCCACATCATCCTGATTCAATTTCATATCATTTGCAAGCCAGTTGAAAATTATTTAAACAGAAGTTAAAAATTAGAAAATACTGTAATATTAGTTCAAAATGAAAGGATTTTTACTTCAGAACTTATTCATCAATAAGCCGGTTTGGGAATAGTCAAACTGGGATTCAAAACGTATTATTAGACCAAAATGAATGCATGTCAAAAAAGTTTGCAGTTAATGAATGAGTGATGCAGCTGCATGCGGCATGCAATAAGCGAGAGACATAGGCCTACTATTGGACGGCATGTCCTGTAAACGTTGAATAATCAAGGGAATGAAATAATTTCTCTCATCCTCTTTGCGACGACTGCCAGAGACCCGACGCATTGTGAACGCGCTCGCTATTTAGATTTCCCTCCACATTAATCGACTCCCCCTCACACACTATTGTACTCTCAAAATACTCTATTAATGCTCACCAATACTACTCTTCACTCGAGTAGGGGTCATGAGCCATGCAGGACATGCCGGCATGATTACAACAGGGCAGCCCAACTATGCTAGAGACAGACAGATGAGTCATGGATGCAAAACCAATCCAGCTCTTCATCGAAATGATATTTTGAGCCCATACTCATTCCTTCAGCCCATACCATCATTCCTCCAGTGGATTCATCCCGCATCCATTCTATTATCATAACAACCTGAATGTTCAGTTTCCTTTAATTAATCAACTAATAATATCAAAACTTGAATAATAAAAATATAATATCAGCTTTTTCAATTGCATCAGTGGAGTAGATGTAATTTTCATCAATTATTGTTCTCAATGGCTCACAGATAAGCTCTTTCAATTACAATAATATTCGCATTGACAACAGATAATAGTAGAAAAAATCTGAAGCAGCAACATTCATGATATAAATTAATGATTGTGGAAATATGATTTGGGATTCTTCAATTGGAAAATCTATACAATATAGATAGATTGATAGGTAAATGCCTTTTATTTACACTTTACAATATCAAAAGTGATGTCGGCGAAATGTGGGCAATATCATAGAATTTGAAAAATATATAAAACCAACAATTCAATTTTTCATTCACTTTTAGGTGTTGCCCATGTCGCAAATTTGATTTGTCGATACGTTTGTTGATGTAAATCCCATCATTTTATTTTATTGGATCTTCTTATTGGAATATTTCTGTGACAGTAGTACACTATTCAGCTAGCCTATCGTGAAATCGCATGTTGTAAGTAATTGATGATTGAGAATAAATTTGCCTTGATTGAGAGGATCATCAAATTTTATTTTTCAAGATTTCTTTCAAATGGCGTATGATGTTTAAGGGGAGCAAATGATGATATTTTTATTTTCATGAGAGTTTTTGAAGTTTCAAGGCTGAAATATTCATGAAAACAGGCATCCGATAAAATAAAATGCATATACGTTTCAAGGTCCCCTGAGTCCAAAAACATGATTTTTGGGTATTGGTCTGTGTGTGTGTATGTGTGTATGTGTGTGTGTGTGTATGTGTGTGTGTGTGTATGTCTGTGAACACGATAACTCCATTCCTAATTAACCGATCGACTTGAAATTTTAAACTTAAGGTCCCTATACCATGAGGACCCGACAATAAGAAATTCAATAAAATTCAATTCAAGATGGCGGAAAAAATGGCGGATAATTACTAAAAAACCATGTTTTTCACGTTTTTCTCGAAAATGGCTCTAACGATTTTCTTCAAATTTATATCATGGATAGCTATTTATAAGCCCTATCAACTAGCATAAGTCTCATTTCTGGGAAAATTTCAGGAGCTCCGTAATATTCTTGAGAAAAATGGCGGAAAATGACTAAAAAACCATGTTTTTCACGGTTTTCTCGAAAACGGCTCCAAAGATTTTCTTCAAATTTATACCATGGATAGCTATTTTTAAGCCCTATCAACTGGCATAAGTTTCATTTCTGGGGAAATTTCAGGAGCTCCGTAATATTCTTGAGAAAAATGGCGGATAATGACTAAAAATCCATGTTTTTCATCGTTTTCTCGAAAACTGCTCTAACGATGTACTTCAAACTCATACCATGGATAGATATTCATAAGCACTATCAACTGGCATGAGTCTCATTTCTGGGAAAATTCCATGAGCTCCGTAATATTCTTGAGAAAAATGGCGGATAATGACCAAAAACCAGGTTTTTCACGGTTTTCTCGAAAACGGCTCTAACGATTTTCTTCAAATTCAAGCCATGGGTAGCTAGCTATTCATAAGTCCTATCAAATGACATGAGTTTTTTCCTTGGAAAATTGCAGGAGCTCCGTAATATTCTTGAGAAAAATGGCGGATAATTACTAAAAAACCATGTTTTTCACGATTTTTTCAAAATAACTTGACCGATTTTTTTCAAATTCATACTCTGTATAGTTATTTATCAGCTCTATTAACTGGCATGAGTCTCCTTTCTGGGAAACTAATGGGGGGTCCACCCCATCCTTGAGAAATGGACTTTGTAACCTCCTTCTCGTGCATGAGGTAGGTAGGTAGAGCAGTTCATAAAAAGAACACATAGTCGAGATATTTCATCTTTAGAACAGCTGTTTTGACGACTTTAAAAAAATGACGACTAAAAAAATCATTGAATTTCACAATTTACACAAAGGAAAAAGTACTCTGAAAACAATTATATATACACATATACAAAAGTCTGATCGTAGTTTCGAATATGAGCAAGGAAAGTTGTGTGAGTGTACCACACCAGATTTTTTTTATTTGATACTTTATCGTAAACTCAAGTTAATACATTATCTCAGATAATTTTATTTTCAAACAATGAAAATAATATTATAAAAATCATTACAGTACAACCTAAAATCCATTTTTAGGAGCATTGTAATAATCAAAATTGTATTATTGATATATATTCATATATCTGTGAAGTGTTGCATTCTGTCTATTTGTAGGCCTATTGAGACTTTTGGCAAAATGAATAAGATAAGCTTTGGTTTCTGTTATCCAAAATGTTGGTTAATCTACGCTATAATTTATCACACAAGCTTAACACTATATTCTACATCTTTAACTTCCTCGAGTTGAACTCGATATTGAAAGTTCGAACATTATAAGTACAATATAAGTGATGATGAGTATATTATATATGATTAGTAAGTTCATCCATCAACGCAGTAGAGTAAAACAATGAAGCGTTCCGCTATTCAACATTGCCAATCTTAATACTGTATTTTTATTTATATTATTACTGAATACTAATTATCAGTAATTTTTAAATATGAACCACGAATTGAATCCACACATTCTTGATATTAATTTCTCTAGAAACTGTGATCAATAATGTAGTGTGTCTCCTTGCCTGAGTGACGTAAATCACGGAGTAGTTGTAGTAGTCAGCTACTAAGCTTCTAGAGTATTTTTATCAATGAATATAACGTTGTAGGCACGTAACCGGATCATTTTATGGTTAGAGTCAGAGCTATAAGGGAAATGTGAAGTACGTCCTCTGTAGGCTACATTAGTACTTCGGATGTTTTACAGTAAATAATGTTGGCAACGCAATCAGATGAGGAGAAATGTCATTTCCTGTCAGGTATTAAGACACGAGATCTCGCGGTCTAAACACCTGAAGCACTCAGCTCTTCAATCTCTCTCACTCATACATTTACACTCGCTTTTTTTATCTTACTATCACTTCTAGCAAATAGTATAAGCTACAGTAAATGCAGCAGTTTGTGTTTACCAGTTTCAATTCCTGTGTTAACAAGTTGAAATGTCTACTCAACCACTTATTTAATTTATAACATTTTTAAAAGGCTTCTGAAACCAAGTTCATGTTGTGTACCTTTTTGTTCATGTTACTTGTTATACTACTCAACTACTTGACATAATTATATAGGACTACTGTTTTTCTAAAATAGATCGGATAAACGAAAATCCACGTTTTTTAAACTTGATTGTGTTGGTTTGTTGAAATGATGTCGATGAATTGAAAACTATCAAGACAAACTTAGGATTTGCTTTATATTGTAGTTTCTCATAAACAAACACATCCTTCTCAATTTTAAATGGATTTTGAAGCTTCAGTTGAAGATTCTATTGAAAACTTGTTTTATATTTTTAATTTTGTGAAAATAGACTATTCAATCATTCAAATATCTTTAAACAAATGTGAATTTCCTAACACACATTTTGATTTAAATGGAGTTTAAAAATTCAGAGATTTTCATACAAATTTCAACCGAAATTTAAAATTCTACTGTATAAAAATTTCAGAAATTCAGACACAACAGAGAGTATTGAGTTGGTCCATTCTTAATTTTAGGATAGCATTTTGATTCTCAAAAATGAATGAAATTCAGCGGACAGGTGTGCTTGTGCGTGCGTAGACCAGTGCGCAGCGACAGCCAATTTTGTGTGGCAGGCCGAAAAGCAAACACTGATCCCGCTGGAATTGTTTTATCCGCAATCCTGGAGGCTGAGCATTCTGTTAAATGTGGCACCGCGTGCCGTGTGCGACCAAAATAGATCTCGGCCTCACAATTCTACCCAGTGAGGAGCAGTGCGACTAGTCAAATTCACTACAAATTGCCAGAATTGCTCAAATGGGAAGCATCCACGTCAGTCATAAGGCATGCTGACAGTTTAAAATGATTCTCACTAAAGACACAAACAATGACACGCTCGGCTCTGCTCACTGCTTGTTACTGCCATTCACAGCAGCCGTGTCTCGTCACAACCTGACAAACACAAATATCATTTTAGCCTCATGCCTACTATTTATTACGATTTATTGTGTTTTCAAAATGTTTATAATTCAAATTTAGTTGATGCAGATAATATTTATGGGGTTTATTCATCTATAGGGGGTTGTCCTTGTAAGCATCAATCCATCTTTTTTGAAAATGCTCGATTGAATTCTCCAAATCATGACGATTAGGTACTTCAAAGAAATTTATCACTCTTCCTAATCAAGCTAGTTTATCTGCATTATTAATTACCACTCAAAGTTTAATTGTAATCAAATTTGAAACTAATATTTAGTGAAAAAACTATTCTATTCTATTAATTTATTCTCTCTACAGTATTATCAGCCTGAATTTCCTGAATTTATTTTGAACGCTAATAATCAATGATTATTGGATCTTATTGATAATAATAAGACACATTCATAAATAAGAAGATTGGTTCCAACTTTTGAAATGATCTTGAGCATAAATTAGTGATCAAAAGTGAGAATTAAAATATAATCTTGTCACTTTTTGCATCAAAACAGTTTCACAGACTTATTAATAGCAATTAGTATTCAGGCATTATATCTTGAAAGACTTGCTAACAAAAAGCTTGTCACTTGAAAACATGTTTTAACAGGTTATAAGATGTTCAATTTGACAAGGACAACCGTATCAGAATGAATATTCATGAGCTTGTTTCAGGTCTCATAGACCTGACAGAAATACAAATAATTTGATCAATGGAAAAGCTTGCTCAATTCGTAACTGAACAATGGAAGTGCCCAACTTGATTCATGATGAATCTATTTTATCTTCCAATGTTGATGATAGTTTCTGTAACAACAATCTCATATGTTTCTCATATACTGTATTTATTTTATTGATTGTATCTCAATTTGATTTTAGCATGTATTATTAGATGTGTCATTATTTACGAAGTCAAACTCAATCGATTTTACTTAACTTACTGCTCACTGGTTACAGGTTATTTTTATTTTAAAGTTCTACATTCTTGTTATTTGATACTCCTCGCAATTTTGGATAAAACGTGGGCATGCATATTAGTGCGACTGAAAAAAAATACCACCTGTCATTTGTCTAGGACAAATGTTTTCCGGGTCATAAGTCATTCATACTACTTGATAGTCAATTCCGTCCGAATCGCAATGCTAAACTGTAAACTGGCAAAGGTTAAGGATAATCAACCAACAACATCAAGGTGCATTAATTGAATAAACATATACAAGTATACAATTGCATGAATTTGCAGGAGCCTTGCATTGTTAGATTGGTATTAGCATGTTATGGAGTAGCTTACCGGTAAACATATTGAAGTTCAAGGTTGTTAGATGAACAATTCACGAAAAATACATTCATTCTATTTCTTTTCATTAGTTAAACTCACATTTTTCCTTGTATGAATATGAAATTGGAATACTTTAAAATTTCATGAATCACAGAATTAATCGATTCCGAAATAATATATTATATAAGATTTTATCAGAAATGTGGTCTATTTATCACAGTGTTAGTTATCACAACTAAGCTTAGTATACCAGAGTAGGCGTATACTATATTATGTAAAATGAGTAAATTGGAGGTGAAATTCTGAATATAGAAGAAATTAATATTCTCCTGATAGGTATCTATTTATTTCGCAAGTCTTCTAATCCGCCTGAATTCGTAATTGAAATTCGTTCCACTCAAACTCGAAATCTATTACGCGATAGCATTATGGTCACTGGGAAGCAATAATCCAAAAAGTTTCGACCTATGAATGAAGTGCTACCAGAAAACGACCATGAATAGGGTAATAGGAGCCCCGAAGTGAATTCGAGTCGCTGTCTGTGCCTCAGAACCTGAGAAGCTCTAATCGGATAGAGGATGCCGTTCTCGATTGGCGATTGGATTTAAGGGTGGTCAGCTCGCTATTCAGCGTTGAGGGCAGTGGGCAGTGGGCAGCCTTTCATCACGGATTGCCGCACCATTTTGTTTTTAGAGAAAAGACTCAATTCAAAGCTTGTAAAAGTGAATGGCTATCTTCTTTGAATTTTTCACGTGAAGTACTCACGCACGTCAGACCACACATTCATATTCAACAGATATAGAAACCATTTGAATGATATCTTTATCCATATCTTTATTGGCAATATCTTCATATGACAACTGAACTACTGTATAATGAGATTCATGCTATAAAGTCAGTCTCTTTTTAACATACAAATTTTTTTCAGAAAGTATACATTTTACAATACATTCCCCTGAAAATTACCCCTCTTATAATATGGAACAAGTCCGTGTTTAGAAGAGGAGTCATTACAACAACAATAATAGTTACAGTACAAGACAAGAAGAAGTTGGCATTATTGATCTGCTATTATTGTCTGTATTATTGACCGAACGTAGTGAGGTCTATGTCTTAACTCAGATTTTCTTTTGTCTGTCTGTATGTAACGCGATTACGGCCAAACGCGTTGATAGAATTCGATGAGATTTGACAGGAATATTCCTTTTTAATATGCGCGTCGATGTATACACAAGGTTTTTTTTATGAAATTTTGCATTTCAAGGATAATAAAAAAAGAAAAGGAATTCCTCCATACTCTGATATCACTATAAGTATATCATCTACTTTGAAGATTTCTATAAGGTAGGTTTTCAATATTTTTTGTGATGCGTGCCCATCAGTATCAATATTCTCACATTTGAAAAATGAATTCAATGGGTGATTGAAAATAAAATAAAAAATGATTAAATGAAATAAATAATGTTAAAGAAATTATAATATTCTTGATTGAAAAAAAATTAATTTTACAAATTCAAACATGAACTGAGTTTATTAACATAAGTGAGTTTTTGATCTTGAGAAAACAAATAACAGTTTTTAAGAGTAAATTATGATTCAACTGAATCAACTAGAACAGGTAACATGAGATACTTGTGGATGAGAAAACTGCGTGAGGTCTACTGTTCACAGAACTACTAGTTATACTCTATGATAGCTCAGAATAAACAATCTAGTAGGCTATAGATGTGAATAATAACAGTATAGAAGTTTTCTCTGATTATAGTAATAGATCTGCTATAATACTATATTCTTGGCTGTCATTACACAAAGCAGATAACTCCGTCCTTTTGTAGCTCTCTACCGCTTGCCAAAATCATTTGCATATGCTATAAAGACATATATGATGAACTAACAAAATATTTAATCTCAATTACCATAAAATAATACTGAAGAAATATAATATTTCCTTGACAGATAAAATATATTTGAGAAAGAATCTATTGATTATTATTAACATGAATCAATAGTAAATATTAGATCATAGGCCTAATATTAGGCCTAGTAAATATCACATCCTACTCGTATATAGGCCTACCAGGATAAGTTTAATCACAGCCTTGTACTACAGAAGGCAGTGTAAACGGAAAAGAGGCAACAATGTGTTCCTATCATTTTCATCGTACACCTAACAGTTTATTTTGGAAAAACTTAGAACTCAGGTTATTCTTTGTCAGTGAAGGATAACTGTACTATTGTGAGGTCCACATTATAATGACAGTGGAGGAAGATAGGAGAACAGCGTTGCCGATTCTCTGCCTTGCCACTGCCTTCTGTTGAGGATAGCTGATACCAGTCTTGTAATTCGTGGTCCTACCGGGAAAACTTCAATCACAGCTGTGTACTACAGAAGGCGATGTAAACAGACAAGTGGCAACAATTCATCATTTATGGCATCATTTACACTCACTATAAATGCCAAGTGCACAGACCAATCAATAAACTTCCATACTAATCACTTCTTATCAAGAAGTTATTCACTAAGCCATATTACCTGAATTCTGGAGAAAAATACTACAAGGATTGCCTTATTATTTACATTTAGTCTAATTTGTACTGATAACTGATAAATGGAGAATAAAGAGATGAATGAACGAGGAATGTATTTTCTGGAAGGGTGGTCCCTCTTGTAATACGCCCCTCACACTGAGTACCGAATGCAGATGCTAAAGTCAAGTGGTTAGTACTGTATAGTGTAGTGTCATAAAGACGAGTTGGCTGCGGTAACAATGTCAATAGTGAGGTGTCAAGTGAAGTGAGTGAGTATAAAGGAATAGGCTGCAATATTAATATTCCATTAGCGTTCTGACTTCAGCTTGAAGGCCATTCGCTAGAGCTAACGCAATTGGATGTTATGCGTTTCTGTGAAGTTGCTTTTGGCCTTTTGCAATAATTCACACTGAACTGAAGCTGAACATGGAGAATCTTCATGTTCATGACAATATTGTGATGTGGCTTCCAAACAATGAACATGCTCATATGTGTATCGTGTTACCTGATTTGCGTAATCAAATACGTATCTATACGTATACATATACACGTATAGTGTTTAGTTTTATTTTAAGGATTGAAAATGTAGTACTGTATGTGAATCAAACAAGTTTTTTGTACCGTATACGTTATTCAACCACATGCAAAAAATATGTTGGTATTTATATTAGTGAGTATTTTTTGAAGTGAGTTATAATTGACTGTGTATTCCAGATTAAGGTTTAGAGCAGTTTTGGGCGATGCCTGTTGTTTTTACCTGGACTGTATTTTTATATAATTATGAAGAAACAAATAATAAATAAATAAATAAATAAATAAATAAATAAATAAATAAATAAATACATAAATAAATAAATAAATAAATAAATAAATAAATAAAATAATAAATAAATAAAAATAATAATAAATAAATAAATAATAAATAAATAATAAATAAATAAATAAATAAATACATAAATAAATAAATAAATAATAAATAAATAAAATAAATCAATAAATAATAAATAAATAATAAATAATAAATAAATAAATAAATACATAATAAATAAATAAATACATGATCCCCACAGAGCCTCGATTACCTCAAACTTATAATCTACTAGCAGGTGACCCGTGCTCCGCAAGGGTCTATTTTGAAACTTGACAAACTGAAAACTTGATGAAATGAAATCTTGAAGAATTGAAAATAGGCCTATAATCATCCTTGTTTAATTAAGAATCTATATGCAAAAGTTCAAGTTAATCAGTTGAGTATTTCAGACTTGATGAAAACATAATTTTCTTATCCCGTACGTGTATAAGCCATTTATTTCCTTTTATTTATTATAGTATAGATTATAGGCTAATATATTTATTTTTTCTGTCTTGATGAAATTGGATGTTCCATGACGGAGAAGGTGATAGTTTTGGAAGACTAGAATTTTCAAGTTTCAATTATCATTTTCATTTTTCAAACATTGGCAAAACAACTGAAACAAAACCGTTCTCTCCCCTTCCCTTACCAAACTTTTATGTCTATGTTTGTCACCCTGGATTTTCTCCCACAGGAAAGATGATCATGAAATAATAATATTACAAATTAAGGTTTAGAACAGTTTTGGGCGAATGCCTGTTGTTTTTACCTGGATTGTATATTTTTTGTATCCTATTATATTAAGTGAGCAATTTCTGTATTTTTATATATTTATAAATATCTGGTTATTTATTGTGACGTGGAGTTTTAACAACATAAAAATTACTTTTGAAGTAAACAACTGAGCTTTAGTAGAATTGTAAAATGAAAAGAATAGATAGCCTAGTCAAGGTACCACTCAAGCGAAATCAAATATTATTTATGTTAAAGAGTAATCATATTATCTAAAGCGATAAGAGAACCATGCAAAATTGTAATTAAACAATAATGAGAATTCTTTGGCAGTAAATAAAATTATAAAGCGGCTTGTTTATTATTGGCAGATTATAAAAAAATAAAAGATTGCATGTACAATTTGAGGTTAGAATCCTTTGTTTTGATTTAATACATCAATCAATCTAGGATCAATCGACAATTTATTGAATCAATATCTAACAAATCAGTTGATTGTTCGATCAACTAATATGAATTGAATTATATTTTTACTCACAAAATAGAATTATATACTAGCCGTCAGGCTCGCTTGCTCGCCATATCTGTCTAGCCAGGGGGCTCCACCCCCTGGACCCCTGACTGGATCGTCAAGAATGAGATCAGCTGTTAGGACAGTTATCATATGTTAGGACAATCCAGTCGGGGGTCCAGACTAAATGGCTGGCTAAACGGATATGGCGAGCGAAGCGAGCCTGACTTCTAGTAATATAATATTCCCAGGATTGAAGTAGCAGTGCCCAATCAATTTTTCCGCGATAAATGCATTTAAATCTTCAACTTGGTGCCAACCTAACAAAGTCAACTCAACTTAATGCCAACCTGACAAAATTATTAATTTAGTTGCCAGTTTACAACTGTTTCAAAGAGGTACTCTATCTAGATCATAGTCCTATAGTAACATATGATATGGAAATTTCAATTATAAGTAAGAGATTGGGAGAAGAAGAATATACATGCTAAAAGACGAACTTTAAACCCTTAAAAACAACCCTTAGAGTTAAAATATTGCCAAAAGATTTCTTAGTGCGCCTCTAAAGGGTCAACTGAACATACCTACCAAATTTGAACGTTTTTGGTCTGGTAGATTTTTAGTTATGCGAGTGAGTGAGTGAGTGAGTGAGTGAGTCAGTCAGTCAATCAGTGAGTGAGTGCCATTTCACTTTTTTATATATAGATACTAGGGAAGGTTTATGTAAATAGATAACAACGACTATTATTGTTACTTGAATATTTATTGAAATCTAAAAAAAATATGAAAACCAAGAGTACACAAAACTCACATAAAAAATTAAATGTATATCGTAGTATAGCATCATATATAGAGATTTATTTATTGAAATACTCTCAGACTATTACCTAATTTATTTATTTGTAAACTTTTATTATCTTTGTATAACAAAGTTGGAGGAACCCTGAATCTTAAGTAACCAATTACATCACGTTTTATTAAGATTAGAAAGCCAATCAGAGGAAAGCTTATAAATCATTTAAGGAAGAGATGAAATTTTTCTGAAAATCACTCTCTCTGGCTTGTGATCTCGACCTGTGATGAGCACATGGAGAATAGGGCCTCTTTTCCAATTAATTTTTAAAAACATCAAGCCAATCCCTTTTTTAAATGTCAAGTATATGTAATTAATATTTGATTATTTGTGAACTCAGTATTGTTAAAGAGCTCTTAATTGTAATTTATTCCCATAACTATACTTTTAATACTGATAAAGATCTATAAGAAATCTGGACCATACACGAGCCCTGCTGAGACGAAAAGGACCTGGCCAATTAATTATTGGAGATAATTAATTATTCTACGAGAGCTACAAGAACATCATTATAGTGAGTGTGCAATTTATCTTGAATGAGCTCATTTAATAATAAGGCCTTTATCAGTGAATTGGGGAATTGATCAAAGCGCTATATAAATCTATTCAAGTTTAAGAAATTTGCAACGTGTTGAATACTATCATATAGTTTATAAGAACTCTTTTATGAATTTATTAATATAATAGGAAGCTTATTTCCATGCATGGCATGAACACACAAACCCTGAGATTTTAAATTATTATTTTTATTAATTATTATTCATTGATCAAAGATGTCTAGTAAATCTATAGACTGAACAGGTTTCAATTTGTCTAATTCTGAACCGACTTGAAGTCTCTATATCAGTATTAATAATATATATATTTTTACAGCTCACAATACTGTGAATGCTAAGCAATCCTGTGATATTTATTACAATATTAGAAAATTCATTTATTTAAAGAAAATTATATTTATCAAGAAATATTTTGTAGTCTATATATTATTTTATTGGAATATATTTTATGTTTTATGTCAGCATACAAGATCTTAGAAGTTTTATTATTTCCTAATTCATCCCGTGATATACAGTTTGAGCTGTCTTGGTACCAAGCATTTTCATTCCGCAGCATATGTAATTAAGGAATTGATTAATATTGATATTGTTCAGAGCATTTACTACTTATCATCCTTTGATGATAGTAATACTATTCAGCCATAAAAATCTTACTGATAATTACATTAATAAGTCTACAGTATATCAAATAAGGATCCAGAGAACTTCAAGAACTGGCGTTGTTAGTTTCAAGGAATTTCAAAAGGGTAAATTGGTGCTACCTGTATTCATGACGAGCGTTTTAAGAATCAACTAGAAAACCATAGTTGGTTTTTATTATTCTCAATACAGGTTACCGTTACTTGTTGCTTCCCAAATCGATGCTTCACGCAACAGCCTTCGGGTAAGAATTCAAATTTTCTCATACCACAACCAATATTGTCACACCTGTTGGCGGTTCTACATTGTCACCTACTGTAATCCTCGAACTTTTCTCCGATTTTCGTGGGCGTCTCATTCGTTGATACATCAATTCGATCATGATTACAAATTACATGCTAGCTCAATCTCTTGATTGAACTAAGCATGAATAGTTTATAACAAAACTATGCCTATAATTCATCAATTTATTGTACTGGGAATCACTAGATTCTCTGCACTTCTCTTTAAACAAATGATTTCAATTTCTTTCCAAAGATTTCTTTGATAGGTATTGGATGAACGAGGTGTTGGAAATGAAGCTTATTTATTTATTCATTTACAAAGGCAACTCTCCACAAGTATTTTAAGCCCAGGTGATGAATCATAATACAGTACAAACGTTTTAAGGATTATAAGATCAGCTTTTGTTACAATTCGATCTCAAACTTTTTTGAAAATCCTACTTCAGACCTACAATGAAATTGCATGCAGTGGTGAATGTTGACGTCCTTTCATATAATAAAAATTCCTTTGCAGAAATTACTGACAATAAATTACAGTGCGAAACTAGATTAAACTTGCCAACTATCCTTAGAATGTTGAATAACCAATCAATATCCTGATCATGTGCAAACAACATGAGCACTTCTAGAGTTCTATTAGCTTTGTTGAGCACTAATCAAGTGAGAAGTGGTGTCGTATTTGTAACTTATGGTTTTGAGCGTTATCTGAGCGCAATATCTAGGCGTTCGGCGCGCGTTGGCTGGTATACAGGACTCGAAACCTGCCTGGTGGCTGGTCTCCCGGTGGCCTCCGGGTGGAGCCGTGCGTCATAGGTCTTATCACTGCTAAAGCCTACATTGTTAGAAAGTATAGTGCATTTTATTGAATGCTATCGTTCGATTGCGTCACCTATAAACCGTTGAACAGCTGCTCTGTTGACTGCTGACTGCTGACTGCCTGACTGCCAAGCCAAGACTCTCCAGCACGTTCGGCCTTGCCACAAGGTCCTTCAGCCGAGGCGCTGTCAGGGGCTGAAAATCAGGAGCAGGATCGGATAGACCTGCAGGAGCGGCTACTGACTAGTCGTGATTTAGAGGGGCGTGGTTGTTTGGTTAGGCTAGGGCTATCCCATCAAATCTTATTTGATATTGTTTTATAAGAAATAACAAATTTCACTCTCCATGGCAATCAATGTACTTACAGGCGTGGATACATGTATTGAGTGAATAGAACAATGAATCCATTTACTCTATTTTCTCTCAGACTTGTTTAAACTTCTCTAATCTGTTTTATCTAAAAAACAAACAAGTGACCCTCAACCACAATGGAGAAAAGCTGAGAATGTTTCAGCTCAAGGAATCAAGAATCCTGTATTATTTGTATTCTACGTAGATTCCTTGTCTGGGTTCATTCAGGTGCAGAATTGAAGATAAATCCAAGAATGTTCATCCAAGAGTTTAGAAAATAATGTTGTCTTAACATCTTCAAATCAATGTATGATTTGATGAAAGATGAATTGTAACATGATGATCATAGATGAAATAGTTGAGGAATCTTCAGTTCTCATCTATTTTCGAGATAAAACAGATCTTCCTCTGCACCAGTTTTTCTGGCTGCAGTTTTAAGAGGGTTCAGTTTTTCTAGAAATGGGTGAACTACTATAGGGTAGTACTATTACTGCCCTTATCAAAGTTCACCATACAATCTAAAGACAAGCCTGTCACTTGACTGTTTGATTTGTCATCCCATTGTCATTTTTCGACAATAGATGTCCAAAGAACTCACATTCGTGATGTATTGTAGTCCACAATCTGTATTGGGAACTACATACAACCTTATAATATAGTTATTATCTTATCTAGTTTTTGTAAAAAGAAGTGGAAGATCAGCCAATGACGTCACACTCAGTCACTCTATCTACCCATCTGTGAACGCTCATCTTCCAATCCATCCACCAGTTTCCTCCACAATATTGACTTTTTTTAACTCTCCCCAACAGCATATGGTGCAACGTGCAACCTCCGCCCCAGTGAATTTACTCAACGTCAAGATAAGCTCTACGATAAAACATTTGTTTACTTTTCACAGTTTGTTTTCAGATTCACAGTTTCTATCTGTCTCTCATACTACTACCATGGAGTAACGATACCCCACTAGACTGGTTATTCTATGCTACTACGTACATTAATACAGTAGACTATTACAGTACGGTGTAACGAACACACCTGAATGGCTGACATATGAGAGTAGAGCTCACTTATTTATCCTATCAGCCATTATCTAATTTATGTTGGAAAAGTCACCATTCGATTGCTCTCAGTTCATAACATGTATTTCCTCGTATAAGCTTCCTTATCAGATGAATGCAATGTGACCATAATCATAGAATGCCAGGATCAATGTCTACGAATTAAGCTAGACTAATAGTTTGTAGATGCTGGAAGAAAAATAGATGTACCATAGCCTACATATAAAATTTCGAACATTCTCTACTACTAAAAAAGTTCATTATTGAGATAAGGTGACAGTGACAAAGTATTGATTATAATGATACTGTATTGATTATTCCTAGGAGAGGGGATTATTGCTAAACCGTTAGGTCCTTTTGAAAACTGGCTACCGGTGTGTTGTTTGTTTTATGTGGGTGTATGTGATCGCGTGTGTAAGTATTGGTCATGTTGCATGTCTCACACGGATATATCAATATTATATTAATATGTGCTAAAAGTTGAACCAGTGTGAGTGAGATATAGAATGTGAAGCTCAAACAAGGAATTTTTCTAACTGTAAATTCCAATTACAGTACTGGTTTGATGGGGAACAAGCAGATGAAAATTATGAGATGTCTATTGAGTAAAATACTATATTTCCTTAGTAGAGGCACTGAATATCACACTTCTAACTAATCATTATAGTAAAAACTTCCGTAAAAATTAATATTATTCAAGGATGTATCCATTCAAAAAATATATAGGCCTATATTTGTGTAATTGATGTAGGTAACGTACAAGCGTTAGGATTGTCTGTTGAGTTATCGGAAGGTTGTTGATGAGAGATGAATGGATCTAGAATTCCAGTTCTGTTCCGAATTAACCACAGAGGAGTTATTTGAATCACTGATATTTATCGACAACAGAACTGACCTCAAATAGCCACCCATCCAACAGCAGAAACCAAGTAATGATACAGAGCTTAATATCAGTGTTAGATAGAGTTCTACGAGTAATAATAATTATCAATCTAATCCACGATATTAGATGCTTTTAGCACATATCAATATCACATAATGATATTGGATGTAAAGAAGGAGAGCGAAAAAAAAATATTGTTGGTGTATTGAATCGTAATTATTCCAACATGATGATGTGATGAAGAATTGTGACAAGATAATAATTAATTTACTTACACTCATCTTATTTATCCAAAACATAGATGCCGCTCATTAAGATATCATAATAGTTTATTCTCAAACCTCCGATTATGTTTCACCTAGTTGAACTTTGCTTCCGGAATAAAAAACCTTTTGACATATTTATTCCATGTAGTACATTGCACGATTACATCAACCAAATACCTCAGATAAAGACTAATTTATGGCCTGATATAGATGAATTCTCTTCTGTAATAGATGAGATATATTGGCAATTACACTATTAATCGATTCGGTATACAAGAGCTTTATTCTCTATCACTCAATGGAAATTGACTGGTACGTATTGCAGCTGAAGCTGCCATGTAGTGGATTAAAGTATTATGTAGCTTCCAAGTTTATTGAAGCATATACAAGTGGGTATTTATTGATTAATGGTTACAGTTGACTGCAGAGAATAAAGTTAGGTCGTTGTCCCTTTTTCACACATTTTATTGCAAAATACTGCGTAGTCATCTATAATTGATTATTTTCAATTGCTTATCACACCCACTCTAATGCTTATCATAACACTTGAACGATTCTCCAATTGTTGATGTCATGATTGTATTTTAAAGTCGATCTCTTTATGTGTCGATTTTCTTTGGTGGTTATTACTATCACAATTATGTACAAATCATGTACTCTTACAAATTACATAATTTGGAAAGGAGCATACATATTGGTTGATATATAGGAAGCTACAATTCAAATGAGAAAATGGTGGCATAATACTATACGGTAATTGTACATTTATTGTTAATACAGATCATAGTATACGGAATCAAGCATTGTCTATGATATTTGCTGCATCAATAATTGGAGTACATGTAGAATAATCCATTAATCCTAAGAGAGCAAAAAGCTTTTAAAATCATATATTTCTCCTGCACATATTCAAAGGGCTTTGTAAATGGACATTGCGATAGATGGACATTGTAAATCTCATACGATATTCTCAATCATATGAGATAGCATATCATAATATTGCTGTTTGATACAGTTCAAGACTCTACTTGAATTGAGGATTGTGATGCATCTTTTTCAATTTCCCCAACAAATTCAGTGACTCAGTGATGGTCGTCATGAGAAAGTTTCAGATGCAATAGATTCTTGTGTGACGTCAAAGTGTGATACTGCAGTAAGTTTTCAGATTGTCAGAAGCTTTGAGTTGAGGCTCAACGACAACCCACATAACTTTAATTGCCATTAAAAAGTTGTCTGTATGGCCTTCTTGTGAGTCATCACTGCTCACGGAATCTTGCTTACCCGCTGCTCTCGGGAATTACGGCATTATTCGAAAACATGCACAAGAATGTTCTGAACATTTTTCCTGTTATAAATTATGTACCTACTATAAATGGAGAGAGAATTTCATCATTCATCGCCGGTATTGGCAGTGTGTCAAGACCTCTTGAGAACACTTGAGGAATCGATTAAATGGCTATTTGATTATTTATCAACAAGTGAGATTTGTTCTTCTACTGAGTAAATAGGGTGGTAGCCCAACGCCCTTACTATTAAATATTTATTGTGGGGTGGGCGAGGTGTAAGGGACAGCAAGAGGGGTGATCGCATAGGTCTTATATACAGTACAAACCTCCAGCCTTCAGGTTTAAGATGGAGAGAGGTATTCCCGAATAAAGTACAGTACCTATTATAGCAGATGAAGTTATTGTAACTTCTACTTCAAGAGGGTGATTTTCTCATTTGTTATACTGGATTATGTGAATTAAAATTAATTCACGTTACAGAAACGGAGATTCCATTGTCTTTCTGAGATCAAACTGTGATGAAATATCGATATGGGTATTCTACTCATGGATAATTAGGATATGATATTTTAAATCATTTGAATATAATGGAGAAATCATTTAGTCATCAAACATTATTTATAGTGATTATATTTCAACGGAATCGTTTTATGACTATATTATCTTGTGACAGTAATGCGATTCAAGAGAAACTTTAAAATTAGCATTCAATTTTGATGAATATCATTAAAATACATTAGAGCTGAGTACTTCTACGTCAAAAAGGTATTATAACTAATAATTGTTGAATACAATGCAACTTTGAACGTCATAGTAGATTGTTTCAGACTGGCTCATGCTATCTTCCAGCAGCCAAATCTGTACATGCACTTTATAGAAAGCTAAAAAGCGGGGTCAGTGGTTTAATATTGATTGTATGAGGGCTCCGGAGTCGCGGAGCAAGCGACAGGCCGAGCCCGACAGCAGTCGTTGCCGTCCTATGCCATCCCATCCTATCCTATCCTTGTCCTTGAATGGCAGGCAGTGGCTTGTTCCTGTCTTGACTCTTGAATGCGCTGAATTATTGAAGAACGCTCTCTGCTCGCTACTCTGTACTCTGTACCCACCCGACTCCACTTCTGTCGCTGTCCCCGCCGTTCAACGATTATTTATATCAAACAAGTTTCACAGATCAACGTCTACTGGATTGCTCCACCTAGCATCATAATTTCATTTTAATCTAATAATAGCTGGAGTTCTCAGAGCAGTAAAAGGATTGAAGTTATCGAGGAGCTCACCTACAAACTGGGAATTCTGCGTCATTCGAATAGTTCCTTATTATTCAAAAGTACGCTGCTAAGAATTATTATCATAAAAGTCATCATCAAAAAGACTATGCTCACTTCTATAAGAGTATATCATCATGATTATTATCTCATGAATAGATCAGCATTCTTTCTATCAAGAATATGATTCTTCTTTAGCTTTCAGCTGGTAAAACCGGGAGTTGTATTTTCAACACACTTCAGAATACACAATAATTTTAAATACGATAACAGTTGAATAGTATATAACAAAGATATATACAATAATCTAGTAAATGGGATGAATATATTGCAGTTACCCCCAAGGCTGAAAATCATCGCAAATCAATTTATGTATTATTTCAGCAGGGAAAAAGTTCTGAGAACTTGAAGATTAAGTCATTCGAAGCTCGCTGCGTCAATCTGTCCAAGACATTTTTCAATTCATGAAATGATCTGGAAACTAAAGCAATACACATTATCTTGTCAAATAAATTGGTTACTCTGTATTTGTTTAGTTCAACTTCTTTAGAAACTATTTAAGAGTACAGAATTGAGTTTAATTTAGTGAACAAAAATGATGCTTTTGTTTCAAGTTTGAGGAAAATTTGTTCAATTTGCTTTTACTTTTCATTGTCTTTCTTAGATTCTTTTACCAGTAGGCAGTGGAAGTTTCCAACATAAAGTATGATGTAGTTTAGGCCTATCTATAGTACTGAGGTACTGTGGAGAGGGATAGTTAGTCTGGGAGTAATTTGGGATAAATAGATGACAGGTTAAAAACAGATTAGAATTTTAAAACTATTTTCCTGGTTGAACTGATGGCGTTTCTTTCTTTTTGAGGATAAAACACTCTAATGTCACTAGAAGGAGAAATCCCGAAGGAGTTTGTCATGACCATTTACTAGTGGAGTTTCGAGGCCAGGAACATCATCTATGGAACGAGACGCTATTTCCTAGAGACTTTTTCCCACTACTCCCATCCACTCACTGTGATATCACGTTTTTCGTAGCGTGAAGGAGTCAAGGGAACAGAGATTCGATAGAACAAGAATACGGTCAAATGTTGGCGGGTTATTGGGGCAGAATGAGACAGCAACAGAAATAGGGGACGGAGAGAATATAGAAGAAAAGTTGAAAGACTTCACAGTGCCACAGCTCCGATAAATTTGGTTTCTAATCTTAGCAACAATCATTCTTATCCGAGAAGTTTTGGAATTCGAACCACAGAAGCATTCTACTACTGTATTAACAATGGTAAATGGCGGTTTCCATGCAGCTTTTCAAGGACTCTGGAAGTATTATCATTCGTTTTTCTCTTGATTCATATCAAGTTTTAGTTGTAACTTCCAACTTCATTTTTTATTCAATGTTCATTTTTAGAAGTTTTATTTTAATTCAGTGTTCCCCTTTCTTCTTTTCAGAAAGATTTCACTCAACCTGACTCATCTACAAGTACTTTAAACTATTGGATGAAGTAGATGCATGTTTCCTCAATGTAATCAAACTGAAAAACTCTCAAGTGGAATTTAATGAGTTCAGTCTAGTAATCTCTCAACTCTCATTGACTATTGAAGCTGACAATTGTTTCGAAATGGCTTTGTTCATAAATAAAGAATGTTCAATAATCATCAGGGTAATCGTGTCTCTTCAAATATTGAGAGTGAGTGCTTGACTGAAAAGATATACAGTGAATATAAATACAAAATCTTCGTCCAAAACAAAGTACACTTCAGATGATCAGCTCATTAGAAAGCCATGCTATTATGCAACTCCACCATTGAACTCGTCAACGAAATCTTGAACCGTAACTAGAATGAGATTGCTTTAATGAGAAGCCGTATGGATGGCTCTCTTCAAAATTGTTCGCCATAAAAGCCGATACTAATCTAGAGATAGCATTCTATGAATAATCCAGTGCAGGTTGTTGAAATGAATGAGGATGATGACTTAAAAATTTGAAATTTTTACTTCGAAATACACATTTTTAGGAAGTTTGATTGCTTATTGCTGATTGCATAAGCCTACATGTAAAAGCTTCAATGAAAAATAATTAAAATTATGTGAAAAACTGACTTGTAGGCTATATTATTCATTTTTGTAGGCTACTTACTTTTTCAACATTTAAAGAATACGTTGATATGATTAGATTTTTAGTTTCTCATTGTAATGTTAACTCACAATATTTACTTATAGAATACATGTATACTTCAGGGCTAAATCAACATTTTCACCTGGTTGCACAAAAGTATATTAACTTTTAATCCCGATTAAATGCCACTAGTACCAATCAGAGAAGCCTTATTCTCAGAAAACCCTTCTCTGATTGTTTTTTGTAGAATTCAATCAAGATTAAATTTAACAAGCCTTTGTTCAACTGGGCCCTAGTGTTTTCTTATTAATTCAAATAAGAATTAATTATTCTACTAAGGGCTAGTAGAATACTGAAATCATTGACAAGATATGCCTATAGATTCCTAGCATGAAGTTACTCTGATTTCTGTGTAACAACTTTACAACCTACAATAAAAGGGATGATGGTCCTGTCTACCATGCCTTCAACAAATATAATTTAATACAGCTTGTCAGCTATATCTAATATTGCGAGATGCTTCATACCTTGCCTTTATATTTCTCTTTTAATATTCTAGTTGGAAAAGAAACTCTTGATTTAGTTTAATAAATAGGGAATCCATCGTCACAGCTCATTATAAATCTAATAATAGACTAAAAAAATATTCAAGTCAGCATTATTCCACAGTAACAAAGTACAGTATTATACAATAAATATTTCCGACTACGTGTAGCCTTATCTAAATTTGGGAGAGGAATAGCACAAGGTTACCTTATTTTTTTCTCTCTCTATCATTTTGATGATGTAGGCCTACTTATTGTATGAATCTATAAATAATTTTGTCATAAACAATTATAAAAAATAATAAAAAAATCGTATTGTACTACAGAAATTATTATACTACAGTTATACTCAATTTATGTGCATAATCATTGCTATTTATGAATAAATTATGAGAACGACTTTTTGTCAATGAATAGACCCATCCTATTATATTAAGCAAGCAATTTCTGTATATCTGTATATATTTTTATATCTGGTTATTTATGTCCAACGGATCTCGAAAACGGCTCTAACGATTTTCACGAAATTTGAAACATAGTAGCTTTATGGTATTAAAATTCTATTGCACTCATCCCTGGGAAAACTCGCTGAACGACATTAAAAGGATAATTCATCCTTGGAAAAACAGCTGAGACTTTCGTCGTCTGTTGATAATAAAAAAGTGAGTGAGAGAGTGCGTCTGTGGAACATCAAAATATCTCATCCCCGAGATTCATAAACTGACGTATTATAAGCTGTAAAATATAAATACGATAATTTTAAAGAATTTTGTTCTGTTTATCAATAAATAAAAATAAGGAGCGAAGCTTTTAATTGAATGAAGTATGTGAGCTCTGCGACTTCATATTTTTCATGTATGTAGTAGGCCTTTGTACAGTGCAATTTGTAATCCTTTTGTTAGGAATTTATATACAAGAGTTTGTATTAAGTAATGACTAGAAAAAAATTGGCCATCTGGAGTTTCCAAAACTTTATTTTTTCCAATAAATCTATTCCTCATGAAAGCATTGCAAACAATCTACATAATTTACATGCTTGATTAGTAGGAATTCTTTATGGAGAACGCATTACCGATCTTGTTATCAGAACAGTGTTTATGTTCTTTCATTATTTGATCAACAATGAAGCTGAGATATGAACCAACGTGCAGACTATGTTTATGTAGTGAGTGACATGGTTCATTCCCCACACTCTTTCCTATTTCTTCTCCTGCTATCAAGGCTGAAAATCAAGGCTTTCGGATTGATAAGCCTACGTCACAACAAGTCTAGTGCTGTAGCACTATAGCTATGAATAGTTTGTTGCTATAGGTCTACGCTGCTGCACTAATAGTGCAGCATGTGGTCGGAAATTGGAGAATATTGTACGTTACCCAGACTATTTCCGTTTCAAAACTATGCTTTTCTACTTCCTACTACAACCATAATGTTACAATATGTTTTTGAATTGAGAAACAACAGAAAGAGCTATCAAGACTAATGATATTTTCCCTCATTCTCTAAATTTATTTATTCCTATTGATTTGAATTTAGACAGTAGTACTTGACGTTATTAAATTATTATAACACTATTCAAATCGATCTGAAATTTTTATCGAAACCAATAGAAAAGCAAAAATTATCCAAATAAACTATTTGAATCTATTCAAATGCACGTAAAATGCAGAAAGTCTATTCAAATGTCACGTTAAACAAAAATAATTTAATTCATCATTGATGATCAATCTCAATTCTGTGTGAGAACTCAACAATAAATCCTAGTTCTATATCCATAAGTAGTCTATATCTATGTCATTTTCAACAATATTGAAAATTCCTCTATCCAATACTCCTTGTTCAAAATGAATTTGATTAAGATTTTTACATCAAGCCTTTTTAAGCCGTTACTCAAGTAGCTTTTAATTCAGAATACTGTAATGGAATTGGATTTCCAATTAAACTCATCTTCCAATAGCTGCTATTTGTAAATTAACCAATCCAATTCAACGACACCCAGTTTAATAATAATCAGCTCAGACCTGTCTTCATTGGAACTGTTCTGGTGTCTCTCCACACCGTTTAAAAGTGCGCAATAAAGCGACCTTTCTTCAGCACTTTTCTTCTTCATCCTCTCCTTCTTAATCTTCTCCTCCTTTTTCTTTTTTTCCTGTGACATGAAAATGTAGGGCGTTGAGGGTTTTCTTAGCAAGAATAAAGAATGTGCAGCGACAGGGAGCGGTGGGGTGTGGGGTAGTTGTGGTAGAGTGCACTTCAATTCAATAGGTTTTACGACTATACTGGTTCATATACACTGTAAATTAATTAGTTCACGATACTGGCTCACTCATAATAGTCCTTTTAGCCAATTGGCTTTCTCATTCTCAGCCTCCATTCTGGTTTCAAAAGAACGATTGAAGTACGAGCATTGAGATTATTGCTTGCTAAAGATGTCGGTTGATTGAGATCTTGGATAATAGCTGGAAGCTCAAGATGGGATGGATTATGAACGCTATGATTAATCAATGAAGAGAGGTTTAGCAGAGAATAGAAGCGGGGATTCATGATCTGCGACACCAGAAACACAAGAAATTCTTCAAGTTGAAATTTAGGTTGAGTGAAACAATAGTTGAGAGAATCTCATCGGTTTCAGCTTAATTTAGAATAGTCAAGTAGTTTGCAGAAACGAAGAATAACTCCAAATGTTCCATTAAAATGATCCACGATGAATAACAATGCAATAACAATGCATTTTTATTCCATGTTGAAAGAAAAATTCGAACATGCTTCATATCCTAGCAGGAAAATTCCAATATGGAATGTCACTGGTAGTTATAATGCTAATTATTATCATTGCTTCATTTCTCACTGTTGAGAGATAAAAACTGAATTTATGGTTCACATGAATTCTATTTTATTGTATTCAAGGTGTAATGCAAAATGCTATTCTATTATTTGATCAAATTGAATTCAAAGATCCTCCACGCCCCGACCAATCCTCCCCCTCCTGTCTTCGTTTATCATTTTTACCCACCAAAAGATTTGTTTTTGAAACCCCTCCCCTTTGGACACCGCTATCGATGTGACGAATTGGTATAACGATATTGCTCAAATCAAACGAGTATAACACACCATTAGACAGAATAATTGAACATGACTAGTGTAATTAATTGTGATTTATGAATGTTATAACTCTCAAGAATCAAGAGTAATCCAAACCACCAGTGAGTAATTTTCATCAAAATTCAGTACCGTGAAATTTAAACCAAAATTACGTTCTCTGAAAGAGTAGGCCTACTAGCCACAGACAAACCGTTTGCAATATCTGTGCTCAAGCATATTGAATGTCATAAAAGGATGTCATCTCATTATGTCAATATGACATAATTCACACCTAGGATTGGCTTTGTTGAAATCATTCAAAATTCGATTTAATTTTATTTCATTGCTAGCGGGAAATGAGTGTTCTCTTTTGTCTGAGAATCTTGTGTAAAATATGCTCGGCTTGCATAACTGATGGATAAACAATGGATGCTTGCATTAGCATGCGAGCAAATATGAAAATCGCACTTTTTCAAGACTCATGGAGGATAGAAAACTATAATATTTGTTCATGAAAAAGGAGAATTTCTCTTAAAATTATCGGGAATAGAGCACTTGAAGAAAACATTTTGTAGCTTATTATCTTTAGATATCATCAATATATATAGTAAAGTTGTTAGTTATCAGCTTATCAAGTTGTACATTTTGTAGCTTATTATATTTTTAGATATCATCAATATATAATCAAGTTGTCATTAGTGTGACAACACTCTCATTTCAAAATTGGGTTAGGTGATGGACACTAATATCAAGCAAGAAGTGTACTAAATACACCACTTGTAGTTAATATGCCTTTCAATTCAATTAATTCTATTTCATTTCAACTCCGTAGGAAATAGAACTTTATTGAAAATATTTCAAGTTTACTTATCTTGTAGATATCGCCATGCCCTAGTTGATTCCCACCATCCATTTCCTTCAATGTTGTGGTTAATATAACATCCGTTTCACGCACTGAAAGCTTTGAAATCCGTACATTCATTATTTGTAACTTGTACCTCGCAGTGTATTCCAAATCTTAGTTCTGTCAATGAAGGTTTTTGTTTTTTTAACTTATAAATTAAATAATAATATCGAGTGACCTGGCTGGCTCAGCTGATCAATTTCAGGGCCTCTGACATCACCTAACGACTACTTATCAGGCAGTCGGGACCGACGGCTTAAAGTGTCCATCCGAAACACGGGAGTGGCCCGAGAAAAATGCCTCACCCAGGCTGGGAAATATAATTTGAATTCATTAAGGAGCTGTTCAAACCTTTCGCTTCCCAATCATGAATATCATCAGCAATAAGAAACATTGCTGGGTTTAAAAACTAGTGATTGCTGAAACTGAGAGCTGCAAGTTCAAGATTGTGTTATCTAATTTGAATCAACTCAAAAATCATCATAATTTGAGTTGCCTTTTCAACTGATAGCTACGTAGATTCAAACACCCCAGGTGGTTAAAATTGAATATGCTTGAAACGTTGTAGACCTGCAAATCAACTTTTTTGGAATTCATATGTATTGATCTGTAATTATGCTTTGTGATTTTGAGTACTATTATGCTCTTATTATTGAGTTGATATGAAACTTGCTCTCAAAACCAACTCAATGAGTATTCGCTAGTCTCGAGGGACTATAGTCGCTTGATTGAAATTTTCCCATTACATCAATTACACACCTATTTTGCAGTGTAATCATATTTCGCTCAATCATGTCACCGCTCCACACAGATCGTCCAATCGGAAATTCCGACCGCAAATTTCGTAACGACCCTCCTGACACTTTTCAGAGTGAATTGCTTTTATGAATATGATGTGAGCTCTATCGAGTGCGAGCATTCTCCTGTGTTCTGGGTTAATTGGAACGGAATAATTAGCAGGTAATAATTGAAGAAAAGAATGAATGGTCCTCTGGTGTACCTATGAAACGTGTGCAGCTCCACATTCTTGAGTTCGCGACGTCTCGTGGCCCAGGTTTGCGTAACAGTGGGAACAATTAACTGTAGTTTCATTAGCTGAATACAAACGCCTACTAGGCCGGGTCATGGACAGTTCTGTACTGCGAGCTGCGAGGCCTGAAGCCGTTAGGACCTGACCCGACTGCGAGGAGTCAAGCTGTTCACATGCAAGCTCAATTGTTGAATTGTTCTTTTGTTTACCAAACTGTACTGCTTGGTCGCTGACCAATCAACTCGCAATTCACTTCTCTTCTCTAATGATCGACCACTACTTATCAATCAATCAAGTCCCGCCAAGCTCTTCACATGCAGGTATCGGCATCGGCACTACTTTTCTGGCCATGAAGATTTGGACATGATATGCATTTCTCCCCAGTTTTTTCTATTCAATTAGTATTCAACGTTTTTATGGAGTTGAGGAGGAGGAGTAAGCCACTTCTATTGAATCATACCATAGAGGAGAGAATACTATATATTATAGTATATGGTATATCGGTATACGATAAAAAGTATAGAGCAATATTAATCTCTGACAATACATAGAGTTTCAATATGATGATAATATACTCGTAGCCTACAATAGATCTGTATACTGCATGTAAATGAATCATATTGATTTATCAAAAGAAGAATCAATCTATTATTCAAGTTACTGAAGCTAATTATATAAAGACTAGTAGTTCTGTGAACAGTAGACCTCGCGCAGTTGAAAACCACCGCCTCCTCCACAGCCACCTACTGTCCATCAGAGTGAATTATGTCCTGTCCTGACGTATCGGCGAGATATCGGTGTGTAAACTAATAACTAATGGCTGTTTGAGTTGTTGTATCGACAGTAATTATTCATATTGATGTAAACAACTATGCTACTATCATCAAAAGGTTACCGAGTTGAAAGCAGAGAAAAGTCGAGAGAAAATAATATGCTGCTTTGAGTTATCAATTGCATGCCGCATTGCTTGCAATTAATAGTCCACAATACAGATTATTTTTACCAAGTTATTTCATGCAATTAATAATCCACTCGACAGCTGATTTATGATGAATAATAATATAGTCTGATTTTTACGGTAATATGGGCGTTCGAAGGAGACTTCTTTTCCTTTTGTATTATCCTTGAAATACAGAATTAAAAAAAAACCTTTATACATGTATAGGTCGACGCGAATTCAAAAAGGAAAATACCTGTCGAATTTCATGAAAACCTATTGCTGCTTTTCGCCGTAAATGCGGAACATATAAACATAAAAACATAAAGAGAAATGCAAAGCCATCGACTTGAATCTTAGACCTCACTTCGCTCGGTCAATAATAATATCAATTTTTATTAAACGAAAATCCAAATTGAATGCTGTAAATCATCCCGAAGACTTTTACTACTGCAAATATTGACAACAGGGTTAACAGCTTGATGGAAATTCGATGAGAGGTACTATCCAAAAAATATTTGCCAGCCCGGGAATCGAACCCGTTTCCTCCTAATTGCTAGTCAGGTTTGCTCTGAGAATAATATTGTTATAATGGGTCACGTATATGGCTCATATGATAATTGATATAGGCTAACCTTTACTTTCCTGGGGATTGATATTGATTTGGTAATCTCTAATTTGTATCTATAATCAAATTGAAAATTATTTTTGATTTTTCTATCGAACTCCGAACTTACTAGATAAACATGACAGTATATACATTTTTCAATCAGGCTACATCTCTATCTAAAGAATAAAAATGGAAATCAACAAAGTATGATATCAAATTAATGCTTTCACACAGTTCTCTCTCATGAAAGCAACGCACAATGCAATAATTCATCATTGAGTGTTTGGATGGAGTCATCGCTTTTTATGGGACCGCTGGGAATAGAGGGATCTTATCACAAACCCGAGACAACAGTTGCCGTTTCATTGAAAGCAACCTTGGTCAATGACTTCATTGGTGCATCTCATTCACAATATCAGCTAGTTGTCATCATAACAATGCTTCAATTGTTCATCGAGAACTAATTTGATTCCAAAAACGGATAGCAAATTAAAACCTAATTAATATAATTCAATAATCAATATTTTGAGACAAACGGAGTTTGTCTCAAAACTCAAATATTTGTCTCGATTAGTAAATATTTGAGATCAGTAATATTGCTTGATATTGTACTTATCAATATTGCACTGCTTCCGCTGTTTTTCCTCCTAGTCTCATATTTGTTTGATCAATATTGAAACTGAAATCTTTTCCTTATAGATTAAATTAGTAGAAGGATATAATTGAAAATCCACAAAGGTGTGAATAAAGTTGAGAAAATATCATTCACACGAACAGAAACATTTTTTTAGTAGTTCAATGTATTGTTTCATTTCTCAACTATAGTAAAATTAAATTCAAACTGTCAGTATTAATGTAATGGAAGATGATTGAATCTCACTGTAGGAGGCTTCTATAGCTAAGTAGGAGACCGCTACATAAGGCATCAAAAATTGAAATTTTGAGATGCAAACTGTAATCTACACTATAATAAAGGAAAGAACTGGCTTATACACGTACGGGATAGGAAAATTATGTTTGACGCATCATCACGTCTGAACTACTGAATTGATTAACTTGAAATTTTGCATATAGACTCTTCATTAACCAGGGATGTTTATAGGCCTATTTCAAACTCTTCAAGATTCCACTCGGTCATGTTTCAAAATGGAACCTCGCGGAGCACAGGTTACCTGACAGTAAACAAAAAACAATAGATAGTGAATGTTACAAACCATACCATGAATTGATCTAGAACTCTAGAAGTGGATGTCGGAGGAGTTGTGTTTCAAACTTAAACTATGAGATGCTGAGAAAATATGGTTACAAAATTGATCAATACTGTTTTAAAGGCTTGGAAAAGTTACAAGAGTGAATTGAGCAAGTGAGAGCATAGTTGAGAGATGAGCTCTCACCTCACATCTCTATATTAACTGGATGTAATTTATCACATCTAAAATGACCAATTAATCAATAAGTCTTTGAAAAAGGAAACTCAGTTTCGAACCTGGATCTGTAAAGACTCATCAAGGCCCACTCACAAAATAATGAATTGCATCAACTCTCGAATCACCACGTTTCGTTCCAAATTGAAAAATGTGCTCGTAAATTCTTCGAAAGTTCTATGAAGGCTAGAGAGTGCTTGGGAAATTTGTCTTGAGAGCAGCAGACGCTCTCTGGAAAACAGTACTGCCAACTCCCCCCTTCCCCACCATCAGCATACTTTCGCCACTGCTTCGTTACCCCGATAAGAAATTTCGGACGAATCACGTAATTACCTTCCTAGACAGTGACGGAGAATGATGAGGGACTAAACTTCCAACACTATACACAGAAAATAAAAGTATAAGTTCCTTCTCTACCATTGCGAGTTGTGATTCACGGGTGGATTGTTGAGTGTAGGCTTATGAGAAAATTCAGAAGAGAAATGAAAATAGGGAATTGTGGAAATAAAGAAATAAGGAAAGATTCTTGTTTCGATTTTTTTTAATTTCTAAGCCCAATCAAACAATATTGAAAGTTACCTATCTACTAATCGAGAATCAAATGAAATCAAAAGAATCATGCTGATATATGAGCGAGTTGATGCTCAATTGAGGATTTTTGTATACACTAATACTAATACATGATTTTAATAGCAAAATTATAATATTATGGAAGATGGCCAAATTGAAGTTAGCTCTATCAAGTATAACGGCCTACTTTCATGATAAATAGTGAATAGACTTATTTTTTTCCAATGCTACAAGTACATTCCAATTGTTTGCTTTGTTACGATATAATATCAAGATATATAATTTGTTGATGATGAAAGCCAGTATACCATATTATTACTAATACAATTTTCACATTGGAATTTGAGTTGGCCTACACTTCTGGGTGGGATCCAAACCATCAGCGCATCAAGGTCTTGTGAGGTCTTGAAACGCCGATAATTTCGTGGAGTAATTCAGGATTCTCCCTTCGAGTGACAGGAAAATCTCTGGATAATCTAGAACTAGCACCATCATCTTTGGGTGCAATTTTGATGATCTACTCATCCATGCAATAGACACGGAATAAATCAAACTGGCTTCACTCATTCATTGGTTATGTTATGTGATGATCACAAAAACTTATATTGAGATTTGGTTTACTGATTTGTCTCAATGTATCATAAAACTTCAAACAAAAGAAAAAATATGAGAAGGAATTTTGAATTTCATGTCAATAATAATCAATTTCTATACTGATTGAAATACAGAATTGTAAATAGAAAGTGCAAAACATATCTTTAGCCCTATTAGTCTGCTCAATTTTATATAAAAATGAGACGAGAGCGAATAAGCAGATAGAACATGTTATTAGTAGAGGATAGTTAGGAAAGATAGAAATAAAAGAGCTGATAATCTTTGAACGAGAAGGAGAAGTTATTCAAATGAAAAACACAGAATAGAGAAAGAGGAAACAGAAGAGAAATGTTGCATGGGCTGAGTAGTACTTGAAGAAGTATGGGGTCGAGATACCGATACACAATAAATTTGAAGAATGTTTTATTTTCAAACAGCTAATGGAATATTGCTGTTGAGATATCGACTGTCACTCTATGAGTTAGACTGAAAAACACTCAAATACTCATTTGCTCTTTAGGCAATGTAGGGCACGTTTATCAATATTTGACGTTAACTCTCCCAGAAAATCTGTACTGATACCTTTTAGTAGTATTGATCAATCAAAATAGCTAGGAATAAAGGGGTAGTTTTATTATATGACACATTAACTCAAGCGGGAACACCCTCATCTATTTACCTTCACAGCACACTTTATTGAAACTGTATAGATCTATAAGTGCGATCATAATATTGATTATTTATTGGCTAATATAAAGAAATGGAATTTCAATTCTACTTGACTGCTTTCAAAGGCCGAAGGTGTAGTCTTATTTATCGCATTGTTGTGTATTGATTAATGTGGTTCTTAAATAAATTATTTGGCTGAATTTATGACTTCATATAAAAAAGACACAATAAATGAAATAATTGATGTATTTTTTCATTTTACTGATATTTTCTCAATTCAACTCTTTTTCTTAATAATTATTCTGTGAACTACTCTCCTAGTTTGAAGTACTGTGTCAAATTTACTCACCTGATGGTTGTAAATTATGATAATGACAGTGAGCCGAATTTCCAAGTGAAAGGACTGTGTAGGTGCCCAACTACTTTTTAACAAGTAACTGAAAAAATCTTGTCACCCATCATGAACGCTTCTCTTCATTCATTTTATTAGAAACTCGACTAATCCTGTGAAAGGCTAAATCTTTTAACAAACTTTGTAAAAATACTACTCCAAGTTGAAATATTACTATGAAACTGCTTTTTGATTAGAGATTAGAAGATCTCTGATCTCATAATACGAACAACGCATTGGTAATAATCTCATCAACCAGGCAGCTATTAAAATCGAAATAAACGGAGAGTAAAAAATGAAGGTTGCTATAAAATGATCACAATGGATTGTGATGTTAGCAAGGCGCTGTCGAGACTTATTTTCTTCTCGAATGCTTGCACCTGATGTTGAGACATGAAGAGTCATCACGGTGTATGATTTTGAAAGATTCTTCGAATGACTCATTCACGAGCTATCCTATCTACGATGCGAGAGAATGACGGCTCTCTGATTGCATACCACCTCCCCTGACCACTCGTCTCTCTCCACCAAATCGTCTCTCTCAAGATTAACGGGGAAAGATCGTCTATGCAGACAAAGAGACGAGCAAGAAGTGGGATTCCTGTGTATTCAATTGCACCTTCATTTCTTCCAGCTCTTATGAGTTGCGGTCTGCCTTTCATAGCATCTAGATCTAGATGATAGGCCTCAATGGATGATGCGCGAAAAGCTCTATGGGAGAATGAGATCGCACTCAAATAATAAAAGCGAGTGAATGTCAAAGATTATTATTCTGTGAACTACTTTCCTAGTTTAAAGTACTGTGTCAAATTTACTCACCTGATGGTTGTAAATTATGATAATGACAGTGAGCCGAATTTCCAAGTGAAAGGACTGTGTAGGTGCCCAACTACTTTTTAACAAGTAACAGAGAAAAATTCTTTCTTTTGGAAATGATTCATTAATAATTTCGTCGTTGAGGACATTCTAAGTAATTGTTCAAGTTCCTAATTAGATATAGCCTAGGTGTCATCAGTGAAAGTAGAGCAGCATTAGTGTCGAAATTGAGCTGTAAATTTTGGTTTGAATAATTATGATCACAGTATAGAGAATAATCTTGAAAATAATAAGTATTTTACTGTTTATTAAGACTAGTACTTGACATGTCAACTGTCAATTCGAATTGAATTTGCGTCATTGAAGAAGCTCTTATCTTTTCGGAATTAGGCTATTGTCAAATCAACATATCTTATCCTATGTGTATGATTTCCAAATGGCAAGGTGCAACATTTTATATCATTGGCGTTGATCTGAGTTATTGCGCTAGTCAAGAAAGGAAAATAGTTACTATAGTGAGGTCCACGTTATAATGGCAGTGAAGGAAGATAACAGAAAAACGTTGCCGATCGTCTGTCTTGTCAATGCTTTCTACAGACGATAGTTGTTACAGGTTTATTGATGTAATAATTATTAACTGTTCATTCTCGTTTAAAATAATCAATTATATTTTATTGAACAAGAAATTATATTTTTCAATTATTTTATAATAAAGAATTTTCATAATTAAGATGAAATATTTTGTTAATTAATTGTTGATTCTACATTGTTAATTTAATCAATTATATTTTATTGAACAAGAAATTATATTTTTCAATTATTTTATAAAGAATTTTAATAATTAAGATGAAATATTTTGTTAATTAATTGTTGATTCTACATTGTTAAAAAACGATCTAGCAAGAGAGCAAAGCGAGAAAGAGATAGAGCTATCAGCTTTGTTGATGATAGACAAGGATAGCAATACGATTGCTAATCAAACACTGCCATTATAACATTTACCTGACTATAGAACATTTGTTTGACATGTTCCCTAGCAATGAAACAGTTGATGGAGACTATTCTTCTGGTTTCATTCATGTTATGGATTAATTGATCCATTTGTCACTTTGGTATGCTGACATGCGCTTGGAAATGCATGTAAGTGGGCTCATTCTAGGCGAAAGAGATCATTGTAGTAGTAGGAATAGTAGTTGAAACCACTACTATTTTTCACTCAAAATACTTGAAATGGAAATGATAGCTCGTCGGTCGGCAATTTTATTCATATTTTATAAATAAACTAGCTTACCCAGCGAACTTCGCACCGCCAAAATGTCTATGTATCTCATGTCACACTTGACTTTATTTGGTGAATCATGAAATTTATCTGACAATCGATATTTTCATTTACATCTCAATACGGACTTCCTATGTGCTTAAAACTACCGTTTTAATACCAGTAAACAATATTCTATCACAGAGTGACGTGTTTATTACAGCTGGTAAGTTTAGATGCTAAATCATATTATCACAACATGATCATATTCCCGTTCCACGTTAGCCGCTCGGCCGACAATATTTCGAAAACATAAGTCTGTAAAATGGATTAATATATAATTATTATTAGCCCTCTATTGAAATTTATGGTCAGAAACCATCCCCAATATTCACACAACATATTCCCAATGTTTCATACCGTTCTGTTAAGTAGTTCTTGAGTCTACAGGGAACAAACAAACAAACTAACTAACACACAAACAGACATTCATTTATATATATATTTATATTTAAGAGATAATTATTGATATTGCCCAATATTAATTCAATTATTGTTTGATCATATACGTTTTAAGTTATACAGTGTTGAGTTATACTTTTATTTTTTGGAATTCAAGTATGTTGTTCAGCGGACGGAATTGAGCCTGATGTCCGAAGCTAGGCCATGGGAAGTAGGAAGTGATTAGCTAACATTCATTTTGATAAGAAAGTAGCATAATGACTATGAGCGTTGAAACACGCGCTTCCATTCAATCCTAATCACTCATCTTGGTCACTTTATTATTGGTAAACCTCATGACGTGTCTGTTATCATACAACAGTGCTCAAATACACGTTCAAATTATTATCAGGCCTCGTGTTTATTGAAATTAGGTACATTTTCTTCTATAAATGTGGCCAGGTCTATTTAAATAGGAGTGTGACAGTATGAGAAATCACAAGTAAAAAATTGTATTAATAAAATTGTGGGGAGAAATTTAGGTTAATTGCTACAACATCAATATAATGTGACCTAAAATTTATCCCATAAAACGTTGAAGTTCAATTCATCAATTCTAGTTTAGTAGATTATAGATAGTTCAAAAATTTTATGATCTATAAATATTTCCTAACAATGAATCATAAAATCATTCAATGATTCTATATCTCAATGCTCTTAGAATGACATTCAGCATTATTTTCATTCAAATGTTAAATAACTTGGTTCAAAATTTTCAGCGTTCAAGGGGAAATGTTGAAAAGTCATTGAATAAAGTTTCACATAATGTATTCTTCATATGAGAAATAAAGTAGTCTGGAAAATTTTCAACTCAGCATCATAATTCTTTTTAATAATACTTTCCACTTCTTATCGTATTATTTTCATGGCGTCTTATGATACTTTATATCACCAGCACTTGAAACCATCTCAATCAACGTCACTCATCATGATAAACTTAATTTTATGTAATTGAAAAATTCAAAAATTTTCAGAGATTTGAAAATGATCAAGTTATGCTTCTCTATTAATAAAAATATTATAATGTAACTTGATGTAATAATCATTATGAGCAAAGATTTTGATTGTTATTATTCATACTCCATTCAAATAAAATGGATTTATATTATGTCAGTGCTGAATAAAAAGAGAAATAATTGCTTTTATATTAAGAAAATGAATATAAATTGAATTCACATCCGGCAATGAGGTTTCAACTCGATACCACCACAAGCCCTAGCTTCTATCTACTGACTCTTGAAAACTCAAAAGTCTTTTAAAAAGTATTGTCACCTATTCCATCTACGGTAAAGACAAATATGAAACTAGAAGCATCCCTCTGGCTCTGTTATCTGATTGAATAGTGATATAGGACTCGTAGATTTTATGTAATTTTTATCAGTTACGATGACCTTGATTTTTGAAATCAGGATTTCACGTAAGCGAAACACTTTCAGCTTAAAAGTAGCTATTCAAGTGAAGTGACATCAACAAGGTCACAATCTGCCAATTGGTATGCCTAATTAGGTATTATCGATAAGGTGCGACACACTATGCAAAAACAATAGAGCCGCATTGTTAGAGCTAGATCCTATGCAGAATGCGGAATTAGTCCATATCGTGTCCTATTTAATTGGATTTTTTATCCTTACTTCATTATTTGGATTTGTTTGGAATCTTGGGTTTCTTTGTGCTTTGTTGTCAATTCACATTGACATGTGACTTAGCCTACGCAGATTGCGATTACATGAAGTAGTGCGACTACGAAGTAGTGTTACATGATTTTATTTTTTCAGCTTGAAGCCTGTTTTGATGAGCTTAAACAAAAGCTTTCCATGCTTCCTAGATTCCAATACCGTTGTTTTGAACAGCCAATCTAACATTTAAAAGTATCACCGAAATATCAGAAATATTCAAATTTGAATTTTATTTCCTTAAGAATGGAACTAACAGGAAAATCAAACATTTTTCTATGAATTTCATATCAATTTCATATGATTCCATCTATCCTGTACAGTATTGTAAGTTGTATTTGTTTCCTGAAAACTCACATTTCTTGGCTGACTCATTTTTAAAATGACTTTCTATCTCCACTTTATCCC
Source organism: Nilaparvata lugens (assembly GCF_014356525.2). Classification (NCBI taxonomy): domain Eukaryota; kingdom Metazoa; phylum Arthropoda; class Insecta; order Hemiptera; family Delphacidae; genus Nilaparvata; species Nilaparvata lugens. Next base: position 22,227,684 of record NC_052504.1, on the reverse strand, counting down.
TATCACAGTTTGGTGGAGGAGCAGTTTGATAAAGAAGAACTGACATGTGTACAATAGTGATAGGAGAGAATGTTGCTGTGTTATCACGTTATCAGTCATAGTGACGGTCACAACAGTCACTTGAACCTTCATGTGACCTTGTAGATAAGTTTTCCTCTTGTAGACCAACTGTCTCTACCAGATTATGAGAGAAAAATATAATTCTAAAGTCCCACTAATGTAATAATGAAAGGTCTACTCCATCGGCTGTTGTCAGTCAGTTGCACAAAAGTCGATCTGAACTGTAGTTTAACCATAACCATAGAGAAACAACAGATTTTATTGATCTATGTTTTTACACAGTTAACGATAACACTGAGATCTAAACTATATTCTTAGAAAGAGTGAACGTATGAACGGCTGCCTGTTTTTAGATCAACCATTAACGTCAATGCAACCTGTCATCTGTCATGAGGAGAGTTCCTTACTGCACTTAGGCCTATACTTATTACGGCAGAAACTGCTTGTCTCTCCTTCATATTGTATTTGTTCACATGATGCAATACAATTTTTTCTTTGGATTGTAATGTTGTTAAGATACAGATGAACCACCTTCTCATAAGTAACGTTGTCGATGCTTTAATGTTTTTCTCCATTGATTTTGAATTGCCAGTAATATGGATGTGATCGAGATTAAATAATATTATGCTGTGATGTACATTTGTAAAAAAATTTGCCACTAAAAATCAGACGCCAACTGATTTTCCCCTTGAGAAGCTTCAGTTTAGAATCTAAAATAAATATACATTTTATAGATTGTGATGTATTGCATTTCTGGAATCTCAAGATGTTATATAATTCTTATTAGATGATATAATTTATGAGAATTTTTTGAAAAGCTTTAGTTTAGAGCCAACAATAAACATACTTTTTTCAGATTCATTCTTATAATTTCAAGATATCATAGAATTTTTATTAGATAATATAATTTATGAGATTTTTCTGTGCTGTCTGTTTATTACAATTTATCGGTAATATATTTTTGAAGCTTCTTTGTGGAAGTATTTTGGGAGAAACTTTGTTGAATTTATCATGATTTGAGACTGAATAATGAAGAAAATCAGTGTAAAATGGAACGTTATCACTAGAAACATCATAAAATCAGTTTCTATCGGGGTTTCCATTGAGATCTTCCGGATGCTTAGAAATTTGATGACCTTGAGAATAGTGCCACAAAAATTGATCTCAATTCAGAGCCTAGACAAAGAAGTTTCTCTGTTCATTGGGAGCGACTTGTAGCCTTGGATTTGGTGCGTGGGATCGGATGGATACATTTTTGGCGAATCAAATTGACACGTCAGAACCGGTATCCGAAGTGTAGACTCGCCCACCGAGATGGACGAGCGACGCAGCGACAGTGCATGTGGATTGTGGAAGTCACCTTGTTTTCTGTTGTGGCACAGTGACTACATTTTTATTTGCAGTGGAAAGTCGCTAATGACACCGACAATCGTGAGATAACAAGCTAGTCTCTGAAGATCACCTGCGGCTTTTTCTCCCATAAGTCACCTCTTGTCTCTTTGAACTAACAACTATATTTTTTGTCAGGTGAACACAAATTAAAAATAACTGGCTAGATATTCGGTGAACCACCAAATACAGTAATGTACGTGTTGTTATTTACACAATATTCTCTTCACTTCCTCGACTAATTGGAAGTATTTATCACAATCTGGAAAATTACAAATACAACAGCCAAAAACTGCTTCTATTTCTCGTAATTCAAACAGAATTCAGAAACAATAACTCAGTATTGACTAAGCAGGTGAAATGCCACAAAATAGATTTTTCTGTGTTGCACAATTCTGATCAATCTCAGAAATAAATCATAAGTTTTAAATTAGCGAACATTTTTTACCGAACTGTTTCTTCGAGTTTCTTCATCTATAATATGATGATGGAAGAAACAGTGTAGTATTAAGGTGTTTTGAGATGAGTGATGATTTATTAGACGATTCATTAGTATTCAGAGATGATTGAGAAAACTGAGGGAACGGAAAACAGGAAGAGTATAAAAAGTATAAACTTGAATGGAACTTTTCAGAAATGAATGTTAATGTGTTAGTGTGATCTAAGAATAACAAGAAAGAAAAAGAGAGAAAAGAATTGAAATAATTCAAATGAGGAGAAAAGGAATGATTCCCTTTGAAATATCAATGATTGGTCATCTATAATATAATAAAGGAAAGAATTGGCTTACACAAACACAAGTCCCGGATAGGAAAATCACGAATGACGCATCATAACGTCCAAAAAACTGGACTGATTAACTTGAAATTTTGCATATAGATTCTCGCTTTATCGAGGATGGTTGTAGGCCTATGTTGAATTTTTTAAAATAACAATACGTCAAGTTTTTAATTAGACCCTTGCACTCGGGTTACATGCTAGTTAGGAATAAAACATAAAAATATATAAACACAAAACAACAAATCAAAATTCCAACAATTCTAACTTGATTAAACCATCTATCTCGATTACAGTGTTTTTCTAGCAGTGAATTTTATAAATATTATTCAATAAATCTGTTTCCTAAACGAAATATTTATACACCATTGGAAGAATCATGACCTATAAACATCCCTCCATCCATCTACAGCAATCTTCACTTGAAGGTATACAAGTGAAGTTCTATTTATTAACTTATAAATCACAAGTCACTGACCATTACAAAGAGGAAAGGGAAAGAGTTACATGGGGCCTGTATTAGCAATGCCTTTACAGATCACACTAATTTTCTATAATCACAGATGATTTTCTGAGATTAATGAGGATATTCTTCTCAATTAATTCAATAGAATGATAATCTATTTTACACGAATGATGTCCATAACGATAATATTATTCTGCACTTATAAAATGTCCAGAATGATAATCTATTTTGCATTTAAAAAATGTGTAGTATATAATTGTAAAGCATTTAATGTTTATGGTGATGCCCTGAGGCAGGGGCATAGTCGGCAACATGCATTGCACATCCGTAACTGATCGAGTATGACCTTTTTACGCCTATTGGAACTTCTACATCGACTGGTTCACTAGTTTGTTGATGTGGATTATTGAGAAGGTCGTCTCAAAACGCGGAAGAACGTCGAGAGTGGAACACGTGACGTCATAGCCTCCCCCTCCTATATATCACCTCCTCTCTATTGAAACAGGTAGGCTGACGACTGACTCAGGGCGTAATGTTCTCTACTTCTTTGTGCTGCTGAAGCTGAGCAGACCTCACACTTATCACACTCTCTTTTTCTCCTCAACACTATCTTCTACTTTTGTCTTTCTTCCACCGTTTTTTTTCATCTTTCTCACAGTCGTATTTTTTGCTGCGACCTAATAAACGCCGTCCAATGACTCGCCCTCTCTTTTCAACTCTCCAAAAAATTCATCATGACCAACGCAAACAGCACTCTAATTAGCACTCTTGAAATATTAGCGCTCACATCACTTCCACGTTCACTAGCGGCTCACTATTCAATGACGCATTCAACTAATGAAATATTCTAACCCAGAATTGGCCCTACTTCAAAATTAAGAATTGAATAGCCCGAATCCAATGCCATGTCAGGATATTTTAAAGGTTCACTTTTTAAAGGTTTAAAATCAGAGATGAGTTATCTCTAAAACTTGACAATATGATATGAATGTCAAGTATGGGAATTACAGGAATCGAATTCAACGTTAATGAATCATTTGAATTTATTTTCGTACCATTTATGAATAAATATCAATTTCTCAATGATACTCTATTATTACTTTAACACTTTGAGGAATTATAATTATTACTTTCAGCAAATCTTTTAATTGACCCATTGGATGCATTCCATGATATCTGAACTCACAGATGGAATACTCGATTATAATTATATTAGAAATTATATTTCTTATTTCTTCAATATCCCTTTAGATATTGGACAGTTTTGAACGCCCTGCAGCTGTCAACCTCAAATCAAAATGAAACTATTTTCCATCAATTTTTTGAAAGTAATATGAGAAGAAACTTAAATAACCAAACAAGGCCCGTATTTATGTCTAGATGCCATGCAAATGAGCAAAGAGATATGAGTCCTTCATGGTAGTTCGTCTCTGTTACAAAGGGGTGCAGAACAGTCACTTGAAGGGTTTCCCCCAAAAATTTGACTTCACAACTTTGGTTCGAACAGTTTTCCTGTCATTAGACGAACAACTGAGACATTCTACTGAATATTATATATATTATTTATGCGTAAGCTTAGATCTTCAATGAATGTTAAATTCCTAATGACTCCATCATAAAAACAGCAGATTATGTCTTCAAAATTAAGTATTTCTGTGTAGTTACTGTAGTAGCCTAAGTATTATCACAGATACAAAAAGATATGGTTGTCTGTGGTAGTATGAAAGAACTTTGAATAAATTTTCAGAAATACAGTACTGTGAGGAACTACTTGCAAAAAGTAAAACTATTTTTTCGTGTTGATCTACTTTCACAAATCTTAAAATGATTTACTTTGATTTTATATGACTGAATTTAAATAAAGCAATTTTCATCAAACATTTCTAATGCGATCGAAAGAGCCGCTGCAAAAAGCAGAGAAAAATCATGTAACTAGATATTAGTCATCAATCATGAGTAATTCGAAACCGCTTTGTTTGAAACGTTTTGTAGCAGGCAGAACCAGTTTGTTGAGTGCCAGACCCAGAGCCAGCCTGTAAGTACTTCTGTGTAGTGCTTCGACAGTCACACTCCTTATATTATTATGAATGATCTCCATGCTTTGCAGCACGTTTCCAGTAAAGCCTTTCTCGGATAAAGCAATAAATATTACGTATTTCTGAACCCAGCAGTAATATTGATAATCTGGAAACTCCCATAATTCCCTAATTGATGCATGTGGGTTACACTTGGAATTTTAATGTACCTGCAAGTTATACTTTATTGCCACTTGACATAACACAGATTCCAATGATCTAATTCTATATTCTACTAAGGAGAAAGAAAATTCTTGGTCGTAGAAATCGAGCACTCTGAAAGAACCTTCGAACAAAATCTGTTCGATATTCCATTTGTC